>NW_026623259.1:1296123-1458101 GCF_030028575.1 Malurus melanocephalus | reverse complement strand
CTCCTCTCCTCTCCTCTCTTTGTTGAATATTTCCAGAAACACAAAATGCAACTTGTAAATAATTTTGGCTTGGCAGGCTCTCATGCACTAACAGTTTACATATTGTTCTCATTAAGCAAGCTAAACATGGTACTGAGTATGCAGACATGTTTCAACTCATGACAACTTGTGTATGATTTACAGCACTGGCTGCTAAAGGCAATTGTTCTGGTTCAATATTCCTATTTATTTATGCCAGCATTTTTTTTGTAAACAAAGCCATTTATGTATCAGATGGCTACTGACAAAGAGTTTTTTGAAAGCTCAGTCCCTACAAATGTGCAGACATATATCCACAGTTTAAATGAGTATTCTGGCATTCTTTACACATTTTTGGAKTGAAATGCAACTGAAGAGAGATGTTTCTATAGCAATTCAGCAGATCATTTTGTCTGATTCTCTTTCCTCATAAAGATGAATGTAATGCCAACCCAACAGACTGGTAATATCCCAAACATGAAAACAATACAAATGTGATGGGTAAGGAGTCTCCCTAGTACAATTCATACAGAGCAATAAGCCATCTCCAAATACTTCCTCTAAGTCAGAATTAATATTATCATGAGACATTAGTTTCCTTAGATTCATGGTGGATCTCAGCTGTAATATTTTTCTCTTACTACCTATTTGGACCAGTTACAATCTTTCCCAGAAATCTCCACCAAAACCACTGTGAGGCCTAAGATTCCAAGAACTATCCTCCTGAAGAAGCCACACAGAAGCCCTTGCAGAGAAATATCTTCCCAAATAAGTAACATAAGATAGCAGTTTGGTCAGCACTGCTGTTAAGGAACATACTCTATAAACCCTCCATGCTGACCAGGTATGTTTTGCCCTACTTGAATGTAAAACAAAACTCAAACCCAAAAAAACCCAAACCCAAACAAAACCCCAGCATTTGCTGTGCAAATCACAGCAATAAACTAATTGAAAGATGTAACTGCTACTGATAGCAGGTGAGGGGTCTGCAGAACAAGGACACTTCCAGAGATAATACAAACCTTTCATATTTTCTTTATTTATAGTAATAGCCAAGCCAGAGTCCAGGAAAGGATGAACTAAAAATATTGGGGTCATGGGTCTATTTAATGCAGCAGTTAACAGCAATGGATTTATGGGAGAAAATAAGGGGCACATACTCTGGGTCACGAGCTGAAAAAAATGCTGCTCTCTATGTGTCACCATGGCAGCTGTATCCAGATCTCGCTGGAGCCATGGCAGCCCTTCCCCATCATTTACTAGGCTGGGATGTTTYCCCAGACACGAAAGGATTGGGCTCTCGGCCTCTGCTGTCACTTTTCAGTCCCTACTGCAAAGCAGTAGTGGGGCTGCTCTGCCCCAGGAGATGGGCAGGAGCTGCACAGATTATTGGGCAGACACTTGTACTTAATGTATTTCTTACCCCTGATGCATGCCAAAGGCAGCACAGCCCAGTGGATGCACTGTGAGTAGGGAAAACCGGGTTCTGCGTATGACCACTCTGTCTCTCTGGATTCATTCCCTCTCCCTTCAGTACAAATGAATAATGAATCTGGTCTTTCTTTCCCCTTCTGTAAGCCCTAGCAGTAATGATAGCCCTCAGGCTACAATGATCCGAGTGGAACTACTGTAAATGATGGTGAAATTAACTGCGTTGAACGTCTACCAGGATTTCAAAACAAAAATGACCTCCTCTTGCAGAAGGAAAAGATGAAGAAGGTTTCTTACCTCCACCTTCTTCCTACATAATGGAAAGTCACTTGCCACTAGCTCAGAGAACTGTGAAAACTTCTCAGCCTCACAGGAGTTCCATTAGTTAGGGAAGGAGGGATTTAGCTCTCCACACTGAGTCAGGAGGATGTTCACCGCAGGAAAGTTCTGAGTATAGAGATCATGCTCTCCTACAAGTGATTTTACTCTCAACATTGTCTTATCTGATTTCAAAAATCTACTTCTTTCTTCACTTGAATAAGTAAATTTAAACACACAGGTTGGCRACTGCATGACTCAATTCCCCTCTGCAGTGTTAGAAAAACAATGTCTCACCAGGTGCCTGAAACTTCATTAAAGTCACCCAACAGCCTCACAATATGCACCAGCCCAGCGCAGCCTGGCCAGGGAGTCCAGTTCTGCAAAAGCCTTGCGGTAGGGGTATCACAGTCCAGATTTTGGTCTATTAAACATTTCAACACCACAAATATAATAAGAATTAGGAGTGCATGGTTTTCTACTGCTTAGCACCTGCACAGCTTTATGTGCTTAGATAAACATAATGCCAGGAGGCAAAATTGGGCAGATACCATTCCACACTTGCTTAGGAAATGTAGGAACAGTGAGGCAGATGGAGCTGGAAAGGGGAAATAAGGCCCTTTAAAAACTTCCAAATTTTTTTTTTGTTACTGAATGAGCAATTTGGAATCATAAAAGGAATATTGAGAACATCACACACATCCTGAGTGTGATCTCACAGGACTGTAAATAAGTAGTAACTCCAGTGAGATTTCCCACTTCAYGACAGTGAAAGTCATGTAAATGAAATTAGAATCCAGGCCTACACTAACATTTTAACAATCTCAATAAGATATTGTGGGGAGTATGTGCTCTCACTGTAACTCCATTTATCAGTTTGTCAGTAGGAAATAGGCCTCATCTTGAATTCTTTCAGCATTGCCTGAACGGTATGATTATCGCCCCATAACATTCCCTTACAGTGCTTTCTTGCTCAGTTCTCAGTATTTTTTGATACAGTATTCTGGCTTCATTTTCTGTCCCAACTTTGGCCAGGTTGTATTTTTGTACTACTCCTAATTCAAACCACTTTTTGTTTGCCCCCACTCTTGCAGAGTGTCTCCTTCTCTCTTCAACAGAGGAATCTCCTCCTTTATTCTGATTTCCTTCAGCAAGTTACTGAATGATTTCTTGCAGAGTTTACCTCCCACATTCCCCACCCTGTGCTAAGAAGATTCTCTCCACCTGTCCTCCTCCACTGTCTCTTGTATTGGAAAATTCTTTCTATCCCATGGATCTTTATATTCCCTTATARCTGACATGAATTTGCTTTGCTGTGCTTTCTTCAAATACAATTTGCCTTGATTGTGGGGTTGGGGTTGTGTTTGCATTTTGGTCCGTTTTCTTCATGGCCTTAGCTTTTATTAACATAATGTTATATGAGTTGGATAAGGCTGTGCCTTATCTGTGTCACAAGTATAAGGAAATCAACAACATACAAGCATGAAAAACAGTGAGAACATAGTAAAGTTTGATAGGTTTGTTTTTTTTTTTTTTAATAAGAAGGTTACAATAAAAAAGATTAGTACCATAGTTAATATCCCACTTTTTATTAAAAGAAAAATGCATGAGAAAGTGGAAGTAGCTATACACTAGAACTTGACTGATAACTTACAGGAAAGAAAAAGTCTTTGTTTTTTTCCCAAAAGAAAAAAGGAATAGAAATTACTGTAAAAGGGTTCACATTTGTAATTATGGGATCTAAGTATATACCAGATCCAAGGTGTCCTCACGAGAGTTTGAAGTATCATGCTGCCTTCCTCTCAATAGTAAGACCCTTTTTACCAGGGCATATTGTTTTTTCTGGTCAAATTTTCAACCTTTTGGAAGCCAAGGTGAAAGCTCAAACTTCTCAGTAAAGTATATCTATTGTGAATTAAAATATCCAGGATGATTCATTCAGTCAACCCAACATCTACTCATCAGCAGGAGAACAAGCTAAGGAGGCATTATATCTTTCTCTAGCACGCCACTTAAAATGAGGCATTCCAATCGAAAAGGCAGAATTGTTCCTTTGAGTAAAATAATTAACGGGCGCAGGAGCGGCAAAGCTGTAACGAGAGAGACCTCTAGCGGCGGCAGCGCCGCGCCGGGCCGGGCCAGGCTGGCTCCTCCTGTCCTCGCA
Organism: Malurus melanocephalus; assembly: GCF_030028575.1. NCBI lineage: Eukaryota > Metazoa > Chordata > Aves > Passeriformes > Maluridae > Malurus > Malurus melanocephalus. The sequence continues at coordinate 1,454,170 of NW_026623259.1, read as the reverse complement.
TCGCCCGGCACGCATCGCTTCGCATCGCACCGCACCGCACCGCACCGCACCGCATCGCTCTTCACGCACCGCACCGCACCGCACCGCACCGCACCGTCTGCACCGCACCGCTCCGCACCGCTCGCACCGCATCTCTCTTCATGCACGGCACCGCACCGCCCCGCACGCACTGCTCGCACCGCACCGCATCGCTCTTCATGCATCGCACCGCCCCTCACTGCACTGCTCGCACCACTCTTCATGCCCCGCACCGCACCGCACCGCACAGCCCCGCACAGCCCCGCACTGCCCCGCTGCGCTCCGCATCACACCGCACCCCAAAACACCCCTCGCAAACCACTGCCCGTCCCCTCCCCTCCCGCACCGCGCCGCCGGAGCTCTGCCCCGTGCGGAGGGCGCGCTGCGGGGCACGGGGCTGCGCTCCTCTGCGGGATTGCCCACCGGCATCCCGCTCCTGCCACAGGGCGGTTCTAAAGACACAGAAGTGCCTTTGTCTCCGTTTCACGCTTTAATTTACCGCGTTGTGCAGCAGCACGCGGTTGGACATGACTTTAGAAATTAAAGTGTTTCTATAAATCCCATATGACTTTTTAAAAACATAAAATACTTCAAGTCACAGAAAATTTGGGTTGTTTTACTGCACCTGTTTGTTGAGACCCCAGACTTATTTAAGTGAGGAATTCGGAAAAAAAAAGAGGATTTATGACTCAACTTACTAATATTAATACCTTACTAATAAGAAGGCACTGTCACACCTTAATAATTCCATATATTTATGTCCTGTTGTTTTAGGTTTTTTTTATGGGAAGTATCTTATTTATTTTTAAAACTTCTATTTCATCTTAGCAGCCCAAATGACAACTATTTATCTCAGGGCATTTGCAGCTAAAGTCACTATCAAAGGTCTCATCTCACAAAGTCTTCTTTCTTCCTACTGGTCCTGCTGGTGTGAGGTCTTTTAACACAGAGTCGTGTCCACGGGACAGCTCAGCCGTCATGCCCCATGCGAAGAGTTGGCACAATTGTGTCCCAAGTGTGTGAAATCTAACAAAATAATAGTAATAACAACAATAATAATCAGAGCTCTAGTTTGTTTTAATAAGCAGAATCAAAATAATGCAGGGGCAGAGAGAGARGGGACATGCAGTGTGTATTAAGTGCAGGTTATCAGGAAGAAACTTGTCTCTGGATTATGTACAGTTTCACTTGACTGAAGCTTCATGGAAGATTAAGCTTCTTTTGTTCTCTGTGCTGTTTCACATAGATCAGTTGATGATGTGCAGAATAATTTTAACCACATATTAAACAGTGGTTAATCTAAGATAAGGAGATGAGCAAATATGAATAGTGAATAGTGTTTTTAGTGTTAATGCTAATTAGAGAAGGAGCAAGCAGTTCATCAGAAATTTAAACTCTTTGTACAGGGTTCTCAAAAATACAGGTATAAAAAGCAGGCCTGTTTACTATCACAGTGTTTACCAGCCAGTCTTCCATGTGGTACACATAATTCATAAAAGAATAATTCTGACTTATAGAGAATAATAACACTGAGGAGACTGATTTCTGGAACTGCTGCAGACCTGGAAAATACAATAGGCAGAAAGTGTTAAAATCCAGGACACTGTGTCAAAGAGTTTTGAGTATTAAGCTAGTTGGGTAGCATTTTTAACAGGAAAGGGAGGTGGAGCTGTAGGGTTCTGTAGCATATAAAAATAACACATTGTATTCTCCTTAAATTATGGTATTTCCAAAATATTACACATCAGATTTTTGCTGGCCCCGCAGGAGACCTCTTCAGTGCCTTTTCTCTYGTAAAGATTTAATTGATCTCTTTTGAGGCTAGGAGAGATCTAACATTTTGCAGATCTATTTTTATTTTCAGCTTTTGCCTTAATCCCCTTCATACACCTTTAATTTCTTCATTTGAATTAATTAAGCTGTCCTCAGATATATGAAGATGATGAGATTTCTCGACCCCATTCATCACACAGGTTATTCACAGTTCTTTCAGGAATTTTACCAACAGTTCTCAGTAATCTTTGCCAAGATAACCCATTTGTTACTTGTGTGTAAGTATTTCAGCAAGCCCATGAATCGGACAGCTGGCACTTTGGAATCTGCAGTGAGAACATTTATCTTTCTCTAGAGATTCCATTTAAATAGCATAAAGTTTGTTCCTATAGCTTTGTTTTCTAGGTGACAATAGTACATCACTGGGGAAACAAATAAGTACACAGTACTTTGGGTTAGCAATGACACTAAAAAGGGAACAAAACCTTGATTTTTTTTTCAAATTTTTCTTTTTACTTTTTTTTTCTCTTTCCTTTTGGAAGACAAAAGATAAATTAATGGTGCTGTTCATATGCTGCATTATCACCTCAGCCACCTGTTTTTGTGTTCTGAACACATTTCCTCTTACATGGTGTATCTTCAATTTTCATTTTTCATCCTTCAAATGTTTATTGCATGAAAACAAGTCTTATCAATCAGTTCCTTGAATATATTGCTTTTGGCAGAAGAACTACGGAGTCTATTTTAGTGAATAACTTCATCATCTTTGCCTCATCATCTCTGATCAGATAGGTGTCTGGGCTACTTTTCCCCTGTAGGTGGACTCCTCTCTAAATATTATTTAGAGTATTGCTGGAGGTGGTCTACTGCAGAAATTTATTTGGCACTGTAATCTTTGTGCATAAAATATGTGCTGATCTTTTAAACATTAAAAGATTCATTGCTAGTTCTGTAAAAAGGTTAAAAATTGAGGAARGATACCATATTGGGAATGAACAGGAAGAAAATAGTTAACCAAGAGTAATTTACCAATCATTCCAAGGAAGAGGCACATGGTTTCAATTTTCTTACTGAAATTGACTTGGTTTAGAACAGGTCGGCAGAGTAAAACCATTTCACATGTAGCCATCCAATAATCTTTCCCTCTCTTTTTAATCTCCAAGTATGTTTGGCAAGTTCAGAGATTGTTTTCTGGAATCAAGGGATTCCAAACAAAGGATTCTCTCACTGTGACATTTTTTCACATTTGGCATTTCTCTTTTTCTGATCCTACAAACAGTTAGAACTTTGTAAACTTAAGATATCAGAGAATTATTTTCCTTACTTTTTGAGTACCTTTTTCTTAAACATCTATAAAGGCAAATGCTCCTATGTCCCCCAAATGAAAGGAACATACAAGGGAGTATACTTTTTGGGGAAAGAGGTTAACTGTATAGATCATCATTACTTGAATTGTTGGGGAAAACACCTAGAAAATGATTTTATCCTTCTTATCACTCTTAAAACCATCAGACACAAATATTCCACACCTGCGCCACAGACATTTGCTTGCAAGGTGTATGCAGCTGTTTCTGAGGCTGCTGCTGTTCATCTTCACYTTCACAGAATGAACCTGTTTTTCCTTGCACCTGAGTCCACTATTGGACTTACTGCTAAGAAACCTGAAGAGGGACAGCCARCATCTGAGGTGTGGCTTCATCTCAAATTGCTGTAGCTATTCTACAAACAAGGTTACACCAACACACAGTTTCCTTTCAAGAACATGCATATACCTACCAAATTCATGGTGGTCCTCAGTCACTCAGAGCATCAGATCTTGTCAAAATCCATGTCCTTCTCCTCTTGGCTTTGTTGGGTTAGCCATGGYTAGCCATGGTTTGCAATAAATACGTAGGGAGGTGAGTTGGAAGGTCCCAGTGAAAGAGGAGAAAGGACACGTAATGAGAATGAACAAATAATGAGAGCTGAGAAATTGCCTCCCAGTTGGACCTACAGAATCACAGAATCATAGAACCACCAAATAAGCTGAGYTGGAAGAGACCCATAATGACCATTGAATCCRGCTTGTTGCCTTGCACAYGACATCCCCAAGAGTCACACAACAAGCCATAAAAAAAAAGGGTGGGGAAAAGTAATTATTGCACAGGCTTTATTCCCTTACCTCCTTGACTCGTCGCAACAAATTACATCACAGAGCTGGTGACAAAATTAGACTTTTTAAATGCAAATAAACAAAACAGAGCTAGGAGAAAAATAAGATAATGGTTCACAAACACAGACTGAAAGCTGAAGAGCTATTTTTCAAGTTCACTTTTTTATTAATGCCATTCCTTAATATCCATATTAGTAGGCTTTTCTTCATAAACTAGTGAGTGACTGATTAATAACTCACTAATTCAATCTGGAGCAGGAACAACATAATTATATCTTGGCGAAAAATCATTGGCATGAAAGGAAAATTTTGCAGGTAATGTRAAGTGTGTGGAAACAGATAATTGGCTCAAATATATTTTGATAATCCATATAAAACTTGAGAATTACAAATGTCACTGTATAAACCAGGGCTGTGAACTAATTCCCAAATGAACAAAAGCTAGGAGCATATTTGTGACCAATTAAGCTACATGATTTGTTCTAATATATATTATAATTTTCCCAAATAGATTTAACATTATGAAAAGATGAACAAAATTATTTTCTTATTTACTTCATCTAATACTTCAATAACTCAATGAATGCTCCCAAATTCCAAAAATAACACTTCTCACAGTAAAAGTCTTTCAGACAAAGAGTCTGAGAACAAAAGTGAGAGCAAGTATGTTGAAACTAAGAGAGAAAATCAAAGAGAAGGATCATGAATACAATTCATAATCCAGGTTGCTCTCCTACGGCTGCTTCCATGAGCTGTTGCTGTCACCCTAATCTAAACCTTTATCTGACTTGGGTTTGGCTCCTCCTAATATTTTTTAGTATTAGAAAGTAACTTTTACCTTAACTAGAAGACTGCATTTCTAGGCAACTCTGACAACAACTGTTATTTCTGTTGATTTCTATAGACTTCTGGAATTACTGAAAAATTCACAGATCTTTAAGTGGATTTATTTATTTATTTATTTATTTTCTGATTTATAAAGCATCTTCTGTAGTAACAGAAAACAAAATTATTCATAAATATAAATTATAGTATCAGAAACCTTAGCCACATATACTTTCAAAACCTTGAAGTGGATATTCTCCTTAAGTGTGGAATGAGTCTTTTTTTAACAAAATATATTTTCAATAGTGCTKTCTAAATTTAAATACACTCTGTAATTATTTTGGACTGTGATGTGTGTAAGTGTAAATATAATTTCATCTCATAAAAAAAAAAACTGTATTGGCTCATGAAAAGTGCCATTCATGAATGAGAAGATATACAGACAAATAAAATGCTGAATTGGAAGCATGAGCAATTCAAAATCTGCCTTCCAGAGTGACCCACAGAAGCCAAGTTCTGCTCTGAGACCCTTAGAGGGAAATTTGCCACTTGTCATATTACAATCATGAGTATTCCTTATTTGCCAGTTGTTACTGAACATGTTGAAGATACTCATGAGCTGTTTTGGCAGATACTTATTGATGCAGTTTAAGTCTTCTGTTAGCTATAGTCTTTAGTCATTTTAGTACATTGAGAACTAATCTCCAAGTCTGTCAGTCCCATTTTGCATTACAAATCATTTGTAGTTTTATAACTGTCATTTCCAAGGACATCTGGAAAAGATGGATTTATGAAAGGTTATCGTGCATTCTAAGGAGGCCAGGAATTAGCATGACTTTGTAAAGGTTCTTGTAAATTGAGCAGCAGCCATCACTGGCAATAAGCTGTTTTCTGCTCCAGTCAAGTATCTTTATTTAAATATTAAGGAAGAGGTGTGACCTTTKGCCCCAAAGATGACTATGATACAGCAATAGCACAATCTATTAGCTGTCAATGAAGTATTATGGCCCTGGCTCTCTCAAGACACCTATTTGTGGACAGTGTTATAATAACCCTTCCATTAGGCATCCCCAAGGCAAATAACCTTGGCTTTAACAGAGTCAGTTTAAAATTCCTCGGAGTAACATTAAGAGAAAATCTGGTTTGTGTCAGTTTGGGATCAACTACCAGCATTAGCCCCATTCTGTAAATTCTAAGTAGCTATGGATTTATTAGAATTTTTTTTATACATGCCCACAGGTAAATATTAAATACAAAGAATGTGAAAACTCATATTGCTTTCTACTTCCTACATGGAATATATATAGATTAATGGACATCTGACAGGTCAGAGCATTTTAAAACAGGATCCATTTTCTACTGTATACATTTAATTTCTTTTGTTGATGAAAATTACACAGTGCCACTAGAATTAAATTGCACCTGAAAAAAGAAAGAAATAAAACAGAAAAAGCRATAAAAAGTAGTCTAGATAACATTCCTATGACTTGATATATTCTGCTACATAAATTGTTAAGTACAATGAGATTAGAGGACTATCTAAAACACCAAGAAATTTTCACATGTCAAGTCTTGTTTGCCTCCACTGCATTTCTATCTCAAGGTGTCAATATATTTAATACTCAAAGCTCAATCCAAGACAAAGTATTTTCAGACTTCTGTGGGATGTTCAGAACAGCCCTTTTCTTCATGCGTCATTTGTTGCTTAGACAAAATAAATCTGATTATTCCCCTCTAGTATCAGCTGAACAGTCTTGAAAACTACAATATTTTCCCTCCATATATAATATCTGCTAAAGTTCTGTTTTGCACCTTGTGCAAGAGAACAGCTCTAAAATTGCCTTTCCTCAGAGGTAACAATCAAGGTCAAACTTCATTTAAATGCTTTGAAAATAGTACAGAAGTAATAGAAGTACACCCAAATAGTAAAAATAACCCACTAAAAATCCTAATAACATTTCAAATATTTTGCTGGCATCCTGGCTATACCATTTCTTCTGAATCCAGCTTTAATATCTTATAAAAATGGCTTCTGTTGCTGAAACACAAACAATTGAATGTGCTTGTTGTTCTGAAATCAGAGGCTTGTCTGGTTCTGCAAGTATAGCTTCTGTAAAACTTCATTTTTCTGTTGATTTTTAGCAGTGGAATATAATCCCTTAGACAGGAATAAAAGCATTCATGTGGTRGGGAACCACATGAGCTGTCCCCAGCAAGGCTCAGTGCCTCCACGTCACCTCCCTGTCCCCAGAAGGGCTTTGATGGAGCCAAGACAGTAATGGATCCCCTCCAGCCACAACCCCCAGGAGTCCTCTGCTCAAGGAAGGTTTACACATTGCAGAAGAAGAAAGCACCTGAATTAAAATAACTCAGTGCTAAATTGGCCAGTTCTCTCTGCTAGTTTTGAAGAGTCCCCTCACCACCTGCAGTTCTTGACCTCCTTAGAGGGTTTTACAGGAGGAAGACGAATAAAGGGGGAAAAAAAGCTGTGGAGGCAATAGCCTACCATGCTGTGATCCATCTTCTAATGGGTGCATTGGGATTTATCCCCTTGCCTAACAAAGGCAGACAAGACAACTTGTACGTGGGTCAAGACTGGCAATGCTGAAAATTGTCAGTGCAGATTCGTGCTATGGCCAAGAATATTCAGCTCTTTTACAAGTGCCATCACTACTCTGGGCAACATGGGCTTCAGGATTAATATTTTCAGCCTGGGAGCTCTGCTTGCCCCCAACAGGTCGTGGTATGATACCCAGTCCCTGCAAGACTGATCCTGAATCAGACTGGTCAATTCAAAAATGTTCAGCAGGTATTTTGACCCTGATATTCTCAGAGTGAAAAGCTGTGGGTCCAAAAAGTACAGCACAGTGAGAGATGCCCTCACCTTTCTTGTGACTCTGACAAGCTTATTGCAAACCAGTGTTAGGCAGCTCCACACAGTTACAAAGCAAACAGTTAAGGTGAGGATTACAGCAGTTGTTTTCAAGTGTTCAGTTCTCACATATTGCACACCATGAAGGCAATTTTCGCTCTCAATAAAGGGCACTTGACTTTCGGTTCATTCTCCCTTTAGCACTCCTCTTGCAGTGATATTGGATACAAAGCCATTTTCTTTCATAGGGCAATACCTGGCAGAATCTAGGATGTAATTTAAGGGGCTCTATTGATACCATAAATTACAAGAAGTCTGCTGAAGCAGTTTATGAATGGCAGTAAAAACCTGAAACTGAACTACATCATTAGAATCATGCATTGCATACATGTATTATTATTTATAATACAGACCTAAGTATCCCTGCATTTTATAGACAAGGCAGATTATGTAGGACCTTGCACTAAATGGCAACAGGGCTTCCACAGCCTTTTTGATAGCAGATGTTCTCTAATAATGGAACAGAAAAGTGATGTTTGTGAAGTAACTTCATAAAGGAGAAAAAAAACAAGTCTTGGAAAGAATGATACCACTGTAATATTTTCTATAAGATCAGTTCCTTGTGCCACTCTCTGAGTAACATATTAGTTCCACAAACAAGCAGATTGAGTTTGGAGGACACTTAGAACCTTAATTATTTCTGTACACAAAATCTGTGTTCATATTTCAGAGCATATACCGAAGTCTGATTTGGTTGATGTAAATCACATCTCTGTCTGTTTCTGCTTTTAAATTCATTGTCTGCTATTGGCATCCAGCACCAGCACTTTAACAACACAGTTAAGCAAAGAGAGAAAGAAAATAAGAAAACTACAATGTCACTGAAACTGAAACAAATTGCTTGCTCTCAGTTCAATTAAGAAGTTAGTTCCCCAAAACAAAGTAATTCATAGCGTCTATTCAAACTTCCCACATCTGCTTCAGGAAATGGACTTTGAAGGGGAAAACCCAAATAGACATATTTTTGAAATTATTTTAGTGTGGAATTTACTCAATTCTCAGCATTACTTCACTGCTCAAAACAGGGCATGAGGCTGAATGCTGTAGTAATAACCATATTTTTCTTAACTACCCAAAAACTAATTTTGTCAGTGCAAGCATAATCAGCATTACTTCACTGCTCAAAACAGGGCATGAGGCTGAATGCTGTAGTAATAACCATATTTTTCTTAACTACCCAAAAACTAATTTTGTCAGTGCAAGCATAAAGCCTTGTTTAGAAGAAAATCCTCAGTTAAGCCAACATGTTCTTGATGCAAAATCCACTCTCACCAGCAAGATTATCAAGTACAAGGCATGTGAACCTCCTGGCAAGCACTAAGAGAGCCTGAAGCCAGAAACCATCCAATTCAGGACTTCAGGGATCTGAGAGAATCAAACATCTATTTCTTATTGTATTTCAATATACTGAGCATCAAAACAAAGGTAGATCTTCTGAAAAAAAAACAAGTTTAAAGGGCAAATATGTTGATTTTATTGCCATGCTTGGTAAATTTTAAGATCAAAATATGTAAAAACTCATTCTGGCATTTAAAATAATCACATAAATACTTGTCACCAGTAATGTATTGGCACTGTTTCATAGCTACCAACCTGTTAAACCACTGACTGGTCTGGCAGGTTCACCTGGGGCTGCACTGAGAAGCAGRAGGAGCTGCTGGTGCTCGTCACACATACACCCGCCTCTTAGCGAGGAAGGGCGGTGAAGAAGGGAGGGGAGAATATTTTTTTGTCCTTCAGAGTTAGGCCTTAGAGTCCTTAGAGTTTGAAAGGGGAGAGAATAATATGAGAGGAGGGCAAGAAGGGGTACTCCTAACTTACCCTACTGGAAGCTGCAAATACCGTAAAAAACAAGCTCCTTTCTTTTCCTTTGGGAAAAGACAGGGTCTACCAGAGCCCAGCCTAGTACTCTTCTCTCTGCCTGCTTCTCAGGCTGATATTTGCCCTTGTGCAGAGATCTTCCTTTGGGTGTAGCAAATCCCTTTTGTGACATTTTGGGATCTGGAATTGGCCTTCTTTTGTTTTCCATGCTCCTTAACTTCAGTTGACTCATGTTTTGCTTTCACTTGCCCRAAGGATTCCTTGCCCACAGCAAAAGAGCAAGTCAAATTTAATGTAATTTGGAGTATGAATTTCCAGGTGGAGACAATGCCCCTTGAGTGCATATTGCAGGAGTCAGTTCTCTGGTCCATGCTTAAAACTGACATGTTTACTTTGCTTTGCAGTAAGACTAAATTGCTTTGTGTCAGTTTGTTTTTATAGCAACATTATATTAACTGTTCTACAGTAGAAACTATTTTTCAGAGGAAATGGAATGATATTTCTGCAATTACTTTTGATATTCCATTTACTTTCCAAATGGCTCTGTAGCAATACAAGATTTTTGTTGTTGAGGTTCCTTTCCCGAATGACAGCAGGAGATGCACGTGTCACATAAAAATTAATTGATACTAAGACATTATATTAATTTTTAAGGTCATCACATTATGTTTTAAAAAGAAACGTTTCCTTTTATTCAGCCTACTCGTGGAAGAATATGCAAAATACTCAAGCTAACAGATTTTTGTCAAATTCTGAATATTAAACTTAAATAATTTGGAGTCTTTGGTAACTGAAGACAAGTCCGTTACAAGTAAATGCAATGTACAAACATGTTTTCTGGTAAAATGATTAAAAATAAAAACCAATCAAAACTCCTGTTAAACACCATTAATAAAAATTAATGTTCTCAATTGGTTTTTAGCAGGAAGTGATCTTGGTCTGAGGCTTAGGCTGCCCTCTTGTTCAAATGTCTCCAGCTCAGAAGTCTGGGAGGTCTGCAGAAGAGCTAAAATATGTGGCCAAATCCTAGTTTGCTACCACAGRCCAATGCCAGATCATGTAGTGTCAGTGCTATCACAGATTTTGMACTTATTGGATGACAGCAGGGTTTAAAAGTGACCCAGCTCTGGATTTGAGGCAGGACAATTAGGAACCCTGTGACAGCTCTGAAGAAATCCAGGTGGAAAGTGGGACCAGGAAGAGATGTCCTTTCTTGCAGAGCTGGGAGCATGGTGCTTAGTTCATTTGACTCTGCTGGCAATGGGACTGGGTGCACAATGGAGCCAAGGCTGTCACTGCTGCCTCAGTTGCACAGACACTTGGTCCTGAGATGTCCCTAAGGTGTCCCTGGGTGGTGACTCCAATCACAAAAATGTTACATTCTAGAATTCCAGGGGCCTGAAAGAGAAAGTAAATTTCTAATCCAAGGAGTTTGTACTAAAAATGCAAATTACTTTGGCGAAGCACTACTTTTTGAATGGTTCCTCTTTTGCAAGCAAAACATCCATCTAGGAATATTTAGGCATTGATTCCAGAAAATTAATAGATATGATATCACTTGAATCAAGGCCCCTCACACTTTTTATTGTCTCTTTTCACACAGAGGAAGGTTTCCTACTTTCCAACAGCAATGTATCTGCTAATCATAGCAATCTGTGATGTGGAGCTTTCTTGGCAACCTAGCATCAAAGAAATCATCACAAAGTTTCAATAACTGAGAATTAATATCAGTCCTACCTGGAAATCAAAGGGTAAAAAGATCACAATCTAGGTCTAGTGCTAATGCAAAGCCTGATAGGTTTTCCAAGGAAGCAAGATAATTAAGATAATTTGCAATTGAAATCTTTTGAGATTTAGTTATTATACCCTGATATATACTGTTGTAAAATAGGAACCCAAATATAAGAGTCAYGAAATTTTCTGAGGAAAATACATGGTAGGTAAGGATGCCATTTTAAAGTGCATGAATTGAATGAATGTACTAAACACAATCTTAGCATTTTAGTACATATACTAAGATACAGGGATCTTATTTGGGTGTGAAAATGCAGTTTGGAAAGACTGAGATTGTATATCTCAGTGACATTTGAAAAAAAACAACTCACTGGTAATTTCTATGACTTGGGGTATTTCCCCTTCTAATACAAAGTGTTCTCTCAAACTCATAAGCATATGAATCTCTTTGACTATACTACTGTTCAATCTGCCTGCTCATAACTCAGCTTCTTATTCCATTATAATGCTTGAATGATTCACATGCAATGTTTCCAATCCACTTTTTCTATCTCGTGAAACTTTTTAACGAAATGTTAGCATTTGCAGGCACCAGATGTTTTGACATAAGGAGAAGCAATATGTAAATTTTAATCCATGGTAGGAACAATAGCCTGGAGGCACCTTCTTCTTATTACATGAATCATATACTTAACCACAATGTGGTGGATTATATCAAAATCATCACCACCCTGAATATAGAACACTTGTCTTGTGGTTGCCAATTAATGAAACTGATATATATTTAACTTGATAGGTAGCAGTGATTTAACCAATAAGCCTTACATACTTCACTGCTGCAGTCTCCTTTATAATTAAACTTTTGATCTGATTATTATCACCACAATCCACCACAATCACACCACCACAAGTTCTCCTCTAATCTCCCATTGGCTGTCACCACAAATGATACTGACAGYAAATATTTGTCTGTCAATCGCAAACCTCACTACTTTTAATCAAGCAGTGTATCACACATGGCTTTTCTAATCCCTGAAATAACTTCTGATTTTATTTTCTGATGTTGTTTATTTAATCCTTAAGTGTCTGAGTCTATAACAGGGTAAGTACTGGTTCTCTGCAAAGCAAACGGGGGGGCTCTCAGTCCCTTCACAAAGAAGCTGAGTACCTTTTATGGTCAAATCCCAAGTCTATAATAAATATGTAAAAAAGCAAAGCTTCTTTCCATAGATAATCACTGAACTTTAAATAATATTTATAATAATATTCTATTTTAATACTGATAGGGGTGTCTTAACRATTTGACAAAATAAAGAGCCTGAAGAAATCTTTAGTACAACAGAATATTTATCTGATGTATAGAAACAATGAAACTATGAACTATTGCAAAACTGTAGCTGAAATTTATACTACYACTCAACAACTTTTACATCATTTCATGCGCAGAAAGTACCAAATAGCTTCTAAAGAATGCAGCACTTTTGATATTAAGAATTCAAAATGAAATCCAAATCCTTACTTACTKCCTTAAGTGAGTATCTTTTAGTGCCAAATGCTACCTAATTATCAGCTTTAAAAAATGTTTTACATGTTAAAATACAATATTCTGTTTATCCTAGATTGTCTGGGGAACATCTAGTACATTAAAAGGTTTTTGTAGAGCTTCTTAGTGATTTAACTGATATCATCATGCCTGCTAGCAATTTTGCAACATTCTGAAAACACTTTCCATAAATCAAAGCCTTAGCAGCAGGAATAAGCAGATGGCAGGAGACCATATTAGAGAATGTATCAATTATTTTTATTAATGGGACACTACTGGATCATGATGTATCGTAATGGACTAAATGTTTAGCAGTTGTGAAGTGTTTTGTCTGTTAGTATCTCCGATGTTCTTTCTGGACGTTACTATATTGCCTTTTGGTGTCATTTTTTGAGGGTCTGGACAGAGAAGCTTCACAAGGGACATATAAAGAAATGTTTTAATTTCAGTCCTTTAATTATATTCATATAATAAACATAAAATGCCAGCAAGTATAAAATGTAATTGTAAAAAGATTGCATGTATAGTGCATAATAAAGTACATTCTGTCTGCATACAATGACTTAGAAAACAAGATACTATATGGTTAACAATGAAAAATAGCAATTATTATAAAAATATTCTACAGTCTCATAATAGCCATGTAAATGCCTTTACTTATCTAAAAGACTTAACATAATTTTAAATTACAATAATTTTACATCCTCCACTCATATATACAGTCCTATTAAATTCAGAAAGTATTATAATATCAATGTTCTTATTAAGATTAAGCAACTGAATTATATTTAGTTATTTTATTACATAAAGCAACTGTGTTCCTGTTTGTTAAAATTGTTTGCATTTGCTTTATCTTTTCACACTRTCCACACTATGCACAATGAAATAATTTAGTTTTCTGTTCTTAGTATAGCATCTATATCTGTGTCATGAATCAAACMGGATGTTAATATTTCAACTCCCTTTTCTTTTGTGTAATTATCAGTCCACTGTTTTGTGGATTCTGTARGAATATGTCCACCAGCTTTGAACAGCTGCTACTGGAAACACGCAATAGCTCCTCATTTAATACAGCTGGACAAAAATAGCCAGTTCTCCTACCCCCTGCCCTGCTTGAGGTCAAGATCTGCAAGACTTTAAATTCTTTTCTAGTCCCAGACCTACGGGCATATTATGCATAGCTTTCATGAGATTTCACTAAACAGATCTCTGCTGGAAGTAGCTAAAAAGTGTATTTTGCTTGCACCACATTTCAGCCCAAAAAAACTTGCATGGACAGCAAATAAATTCTTCCTGATGAAAAATGTCAGGATTTGTCCCTGTAGTTATAAAATCTCTTTCCTCTGCACAAGCTGGTAGGACTGGACTTGGCTCTGCCCTAAAAGTCCTCTCAGCTTCACAGCACTATCTCTGAGCCTGGGGTGGGAGGGGGAGTGTTTACTCCAGAAAGTCTGGGATACAACTTCCAGCACATGCATCTCCTAAACACCTGCAGTAGCAGTAGCACCTATTAATCCCCAGAATGTCCTAGATTGGTTTTACAATTTGCACCACCATTTAATTTCGAGGGTGAAGCTGTAATCCACGCTATWATTATTAGCTGAAATAGTAATTATGATGACTTTATACTAGAAAAAATGTAATGTTGGTGAAATACCATTGCCATAATAAATACCTACAGGCATTGATGCATTTAGTGTTTTGGATAAGGGGGCTGGGGGTTTTGTGTGAAGGAAGACAGCTTGACTATGTTTAATGATAGATGCAATACTGTACCTTGCAAAAAGAATATTGACTATCTTGGGTTAAGTTTCTCATGCAAGAAGAGAGAAAAATTCTGGTGCTTTAGACTGAAGCAATTGTCAGAAGAATGAAAATCAACTTTAAAAAATTTAATGGATGCACTATAATATTTTTTTAAAACAGTGCTTATAAAAGTGATGAAATTCAGGATGTTATTTAAAGTCAATATAGTTCAGAAGTATGGTCTAACTCACATGTAAAAGTTCAATGGGAAAATCATGTAATACATTCATATTTAATTTCTCTTTCTCCATTATGAGCAACCCACACTGGTGTATTTAAAACTAATGTAGTAGAAACTTCAGTACAAGGACAAATGGCATTTGATATCAACCAAATAACCCTTCCTTTCATCAGCTAAAATGGACAATATTCATACTACACTAGACATAATATAGGCATAAATGTTACTTTTAATTCATCATGTTATGTATGTCAATATTAGCAATTGTCTTTGGCAAAACTGTAGCAAAATAATTCCTCTTTTAATTAACCCAATTAAAATGGTGGTCAATCCTATATCCAGTCTTTGGTTAATACTTGTTTGTCTTTCTGATATGCTACAAAGGAAAACCAAACCAAGCAAACAAATAAAAAGAGTGACAAAAACACCAAATCAAAACAAAAAAAAATTACTGGAACCCTACTTGTTGTTATTTTTAGCCATGAAGTGGAGGGATTCAAAATCTCTTCTAATGGTCAGGTGAGCACTTATAGGTCATCTGGCATCCAAGTAGTTTGTACACACTCAAAGAAAACCTTGAAATTTCTAAAAGCATAAATATTCTTTTGAAATTGGACACACCATCATCTTTCATTGCCATCTGGATAYGATTTATTTTCCAGCTGCTAATTTTCCAATTATGAAGCTATTGTGACACTATTGGGGTTATTCAGGCATGTGCTATGGCCTGGGAGCAACAGAAACCTCACAATGACTTAGGAGGACCCAGGTGCAAAAAATAAAAGAGGTAATAGTAAGAAACAATTGCTCTAGTTTTGGATAATATGTTTAAAAAAAATTAAAATGTTCATGCAAAGAGCAATCCACTTTAATCTCATCTTCCTATTCCCAAACCTGTGATGCTTCTGGAGTGTGAGTCAGGCTCAGTGACAACAAGATTAATACACACTTTTGGAATCACATTTTGAATTATTACAGGACTTCTGTGGTCGTTTCAGCTGGGGTAGAGTTAATTTTCTTCACTGTGGCTAGTATGGGTTTGTGTTTTGGATTTGTACTGAACACAAAGATGTTTTTGTTGTGGTTAAACAGGGCCTGCTCAGAGCCAAGGCCTTTTCTGCTTTTAATACTGACACACTGGCAAGGAAGCTGGGGGTGCATGGGAGGTTGGGTGATCCTGAGCTGGGACAGGTGATCCAAACCAAACCAGGGARTGTTCCAGACCATATCCAGTCCTGTTCAGTATATGAAGTGGGGGGAAGAAGGAGGAAGGGGAGGCRTTTGGAGTGATGGTGTTTGATTTTGCAAGTCACTGCTACTTGTGATGGGGCTCTGCTCTCCTAGAAGTGGCTGAACCCCTGCCTACCCATGGGAAGCAGTAAGTTAATTCCCTGTTTTGCTTTCCTTGAATTTCCAGCTTTTGCTTCCCTTATTAAACTGTCTTTATCTCAACCCACGAGTCTTCCAGATTTCACCCTTCCAATTCTCTCTGCAGTCCCTCTGGCAGGGCAGTGACCAACTGACTACATGAGGTTTTGTTGCTGCCTCAACCGCTCCCGAATTATCTCTTGGCTTTGATTGAGGAAGGGTGATGAGGAACCTGTTCCAGTTTATTTTCCTGTGTTTTAATATTACAATTGGAATGATTGCCCTCAGCATTCTTCAGGAACATGCATCACTCTCCAGAATTTCACTACGGATAGAAGTGAGTTTTCTGAATGCTCCCTCCTAGCAAGCTAGTTACGAGATGTGGTGCATCACATCAGTGTTTCTGAGTTTGACGAGTCTTCCTTTACAGCTTTTCTGCAGTGAATCCAAAGCCAAATTTGAAATTAAATTATTGTTGTTCCTACTGTATACAATGGGAATCTTGTAATTTTCCTCTACTTCCRAATGGATTAAAAGCACACGTATGGATATAGTCCCTTTGGAAAACCTCACTGTGCCATCAAAGGACACTGAAAGTGTCATCCAACAGCACAGTGTTGTATCTCTGAATTCCAATCTCTTTCACATAAAAAAGGACACATTGAATATTCTTGGAATTAGCAGCTGACTTAGCACTGTTAAAAGTAATGCTTGTTTTAAATTGTGCTGATTTTAACATGGAGTTTCTGATCTCTCTTATATATCCAAACAGACTTGCTGCTGCAATGCTTTATCTTTGAGTTCATTTGAATCAGTCATTATGTTAGTTTCCATTTTTCTTCTGTGTCATGAAAAGATATATTAAAAAGAGTGTTCTTTTTCTACAAATGAAAGATTAAAAACTAATAGCATTCCACGGAAAGTTTAAKGGATATTCTCATTTTAAAGAGAAGTCCACACAGTTTAAACATCATGCTTACTTGTGTGAAAGCATTCCTATCTGGCTGGTTTATGTTTTAAAATCTGTAACATCTATACAGTTCCCAGTTTAAAAAAATTCTTTGTTGTTTCACATTTTGTAGAATTTTTAGTTATTAAAAAATAAAGAAATCAGCAAATGACTAAAACTCATATTTGTAGCAAAGAAAAGTGTAAGCAGATCGAAAAGAGTTTGAACACAGTTCTGTAACATGGGAATTCCTTTTGTGGTAACCATTTTCTTAGTACTGTAAAAATTCATGGAATTATAGTAAAAATATTCCCAATGAAGAGAGATTTGTGCAAATGTCGGCTGGGAAGAGAGGCTGATTTTGGGGCATGGTGTGAGTTCATGTCCTTCTTATTTTCCTGTGAAGTAAGGGCTGATTTAAACCTTGCCACGTAGTAATTGATTTTCACAGTGTCTCTCCTTATAATTATTTAAAATAAGAACAAACACCATGCTTACTCAGTCTTTTAGCAGGTGGTTTAGAGAAGCATGAGACCCTTTTTGCTTTTATAAATCATCTCCATCATCTGTGCTAAAGCTGCTTCTCCTGCTGCTCTCTTTGGATGCAGCTGGGGATGTGGAGGACAAGAGTGGGTCTGTTCCAAATGGTGACACTGTGTCATCCAGTAAGATTTCCTCCAGTCGTTGTTCTTCTTTCAAAGCCGCGCTGAAGGACAAATCCGTGAAGTGCGAAAGGGGATCGGAAAAGGCTGTAGATCCATCACAGACCTCAGAATTTTGTCCATGTACCAGAGGCATTTGTTGAGAGTAATCTACAGAGTTCTCCTCGGGATAGGACTGTTGCTTGATGACCTGTGCAGCTAAATCCACAGCACTGAGKGAAGACATGACTGGAAGGCCATGTGCTCGTGCCTGGATCTCCAGTTCCTAACATTTCAAACAGAAACAATTAGATAACAACCTTAAAAGACAAAACAGCCTCTTCAGAACAGTTGCAGAAAGTATACAAATCACGCGTGTGAAGTTATTATACCTTTTGCCCAGTTGTGGGATTAAATTTTAAAATATTAAATTTTTAATCGAAGAAAATTTGCCACTCAAGTGTTTTTATATCCCCATCTRTCATTAAGGAACTATTTTACAGGAGCAGAAGAGGTAGGGAAGCCTCTTTAAAACKATTGTATACTGAATCCAATGAAGGTAGCAGAAAAATGCTGTAACTTGATAGTTCATTATAAAACTGCTACCCAGAGAAACAGAAGATTCTTTACTTGATAATGCTTTTGTTATACAGACATATCAGTAAATCAGCACACGTCAGGTGATCAATTTTATGTCTATCTACCTGTTTATCCATCCCATTTCCATAGGTGTGTGTCTGTATTAGAATCTTGCTTTTCAAGAGCTAAATTCTGCCTCTTMATGTCAAAAGCAGATATAACACACTCTAAGCAGGGGAGTGTAATGCAGGAAATAGTTAGAAAGGGAAAATTAAAATACTGAAGGGAATTTGTGTCTGGTGTTAATTTTTGGCTGAAGGAATATACTTGTTTCCTTTTTTTTTTTTTTTTGTTTTTTTTGTTTATAATACATGCATAATGAAACTGTTTGCACAAATACTTTATTAATTTTCCACTAATTACTTTAAGTAAGGTATAATTAACAAAGAAATTTCCTAGAAATATAAAAAATATCCCCTCCCCAATATACACAGAAATAAATAGGGGAAACCAATTTATTTTTAACAAACACCATTTGAGGAAAAATTATATAGATTAATAAAATTTGAAGAGGGATAAGTACTAAGAAAGCTTTGTAGTTCGTGGCAACACTCATACAAACCTGAATTCGGAGTAGGAGTCTTCTGTTAGCATGCTCTAATTTCTTCTGCCTGTGTTCTAATTCTCTGGCTCTCTGTTGTTCTTTTTGTAGCCACTTGATGTACTCCACCGATGCTTTTAAAATAGTTCCTTTGTTCCAGCGCATATCACTGCAGAATGTAGAGATAACCTTTTCACAATTGTGCATGTCAGCAGAATTCATAAGAACTTACAAAATCTTTTACATTAATATGAAATAATGATTTACATGACTATTATTCACTCTTAGATATTATTGCTTCTGAATGGAAATTTTAATAGAATAGTTAAGAAGCCCTTATATAGTAAAATTAATCCCAGAATGAAAATAAGTGTCAAAAGAAAGTAATAAAGTGACTTTTTGTGGGAGAGCTAAATGCAATATCATGATTCTACCATTACAGTTTTTATATTTTTAGTGAAAATTGCTTTTATTATTAACTCTAAGATTAAAATCTATGTGCAGTATTTCTGCATTAATGAACTAGGAAATATACATTACTGAGGACTTAAGCCTAAATTTTTAAAGATCATTTTGAATATACTACTCCTTTTACCTGACTTACTAATGAGGTTGCTTTTATGCTTGTAGAGAAAAAAATTATCTGTSCTGAATGCCACTCCTTATTGATGACAGAATGAGGAGTGGCATTCAGAGACTAGAAAAATCACATTTTCATAACTGTAATGACTAGGGAATAACAAAAATCATGTTCAAAAATCTTGAAACAATATAAATTCCAAATTAAAATCTACAGCTATACACAGACCCCAACTCAAAATAAAAGCTTTGCAAAAAAATAAGATTAAACCTGCCCATTATTCAGGAAATAATGGTTTTTCTTCCATCTTACAAGCAGCCTTMCTAGCAATGAAACACTTGTCCAAAYGCATCTGTCCAAAGAGTTTTATGCATCCATTTATCAAGTTTTTATGTATTACTTTAAAAAAGGTCTTGGAACAAGAATTAATTTTGTTGAAAATGTGTAATTTCTAATAAATTTCAGTATTTTATGATACAGGATGGATTCACTGCGTTAAAAGTACAAATATACGGTTTTATCCAAACTATCCACTTCACTGCAAGATTGCTTATGCTGAACAGATGGCTGGCCGAGCTTCTGGTCCCGTATCACAACCCTGAGAAGGAAAAGTTATTCAAACAAGTAAGAATCTGATGTTGGGAGGGGAAAGCTTTKTTTTTTTATACCTATTCCAAAGACTTATATTTACACACTGTTATTTATGGAGCCAAAAGAAACATAAATTATTCTACAGGCTACTACCTGTTTCCCTTATTTATAGAATCATAGAATATGCTGAGTTGGAAGGTACCAATCAGGATTAGTGAGTCCAGCTCCTGGCCCTGCACAGGAYACATCAAGAGTCACCCCAGCTCCCTGAGAACATTTTCCAAACACTTTTTGAGCTCTGTCAGGCTTGGTGCTGTGACCACCTCCCTGCAGAGCCTGTTCCAGTGATCAGCTACTGCTGGGTGAGAACCTTTTTCTGATATCCAGCCTAAACCTCCCCCAGCTCAGTCTCATGTCATTTCTTTGAGTCCTGTCACTGGTCACAAGATTGGTACCTGCCCCTTCACTTCCCTTCATGAAGCTAAGCACCCGTAAAGATTTCTACAGTTATTTTACTTCTAAGTGTAAAGTGCAAAAGACAAGAGGGTACAGGACCCAGACCACCCAGCTTTTCCTGATGCTTCACGAAGGATAAAACATTATGGAGCTGATGCCTTTAAGACACTAAGAAGAAAACACAAAATATTTGTGATAAAGCATCACAGGGTTTAACCATACCACAGAATTAAGATAATTTGCTAGAGATTTGTGAGTAACTTTTTTTTTGATCCAAGAGTGCCCAAATTCAAGTGTCTGTTCTCTCTGGGCAACACACAAACTGTGGGGCTCCAGCACACTGGGACCTCCCTTCGTCTCAGTGCTCTGAGCCAGGAATACAGAGCTTTGGGGATTACAAGGTGAGGAAGTCAGAAAGAAAATTATTATTGTCTACAACCCTATTGTCTACAAAACCAAAACATAGGTGGGTGTGTGTCTGATTTAGACATTGCCTGGTCAAAAAAGCTACAGCAAAGGTGGGACTTGGAGACCAGAGCAGAATATATCTCCCTCATGATATCTGAATCATCTCTTGGCAATTCTCTGCCCTSTGTCTCCTCTCTCTGTATATCTTGTCCTGGTGGGAGAAGAGAACATTTTCCTACAGCATCCCATGGGCTCCCTCCTAGGACGGGACTTTCTCCTCTCAAATGTTTTACCTATGTTCAAACAGTAAAGGTTAAGGAAGCTTTTACTATGCATAATGCGTATTTTATGGACAAACCTTTGACTGCMATCACCATGTTGCATTCATTTTCTTCAGACCTCTTTGGAAAGTTAGGTAAAATACTGAAAGGCCCCTGTTAATGACTGAATGGCAGTGYAGTTTGAAAGGCAGCAAAGTGTCTGTCTCTCTCTGCCAGAGCACTMATAAATAAAGCTAAACAAAATAACTAAAGTAAGCAGGACAAGAATCTTTCAAACTGGGAATCTCCACTACCATGTCAGATATGAGCAGTATATGCTATATGGAGAAACACAAACTGCCTTGTCAAGGAGGTTGCCCTCTAATAAGTACCAAAACCAAAACTAAGACAGTTTTGGACTGATGGTCCAAACCTAACGATATATGGTACTATGAAATTAGAAAAACATCCATAGCTGAAAAAATGGAAATAATTAAAGAAATGTAACAGCAGCAGAAAATTTTGAATATATTAAATATTCAGAAAATATTTCATAGAGTTTTTACAAAAAGTGTAATGTTGATTATAATTTTTTTTTAATTCAAACTCAACCAAAATTTGGTTGATTTTTCTGAATGATGTAAGAATAAGTCATATATTCATGACTGCATTTGGAATATTTTTTTATGAAATTCATTCATGCTACATTTTTTACACATAATATCACTTTGCAATATTGCTTACTTTTAATTCATGTTTTCATGGTAGTTTTAGTTTTTGTTTCTATGGTAATGATTTCTTTTCATAGTTTTAAATAAATCTTCACTGGAAGACTAATTCCTGGATTGAAACTGCCACAGAGAGATGGATCTGGTTAGCTTCTGTGTGAGATACATATGGACAGATATCTGTTGTGGCAATATTTACAGATCTGAGAGGCAAAACTGTTATGGAGAGCTAGGATAAAAATGCAGCAGTGTTGCTGGTATTATTAAGGAGATCGTGCTTTAACCTGTGTATGTGTGCATGTGTGTCTGTGCATRAGTGTGTATCCAGCGCCTCTCTTCTACATCTCTTCTCATATGTACAAATCCTGGTTGGTGTCTTATTAAATGAGGAATATTGAAGTTAAACCTTCCTGTGTCTGAAGGTGACACAACAAAGGAGCAGCCGGTGACCTTAGAAATCAACATGTATTTCACTTCACACCTTTCTTTGCCAGAATCTGAAGAAAATACTGAAGATGTCAGTGCAGACATGCACTGCATGGCAGSCATCCCTCACTCCTTCAAGCCCAGAGAACCACACAGCAGTCACAGGACATTGCTGTGGGACAGCAGAGGCTCTGTGCAGATGTGCAGGGCTGGAAGAGTCACAGCACAGCTGGTGGGGTGAAGGCAAACTGGGCAGGTACAGGTGAAGTTCCTGAGGACCAACACTGCAGTGCATCTAGCTCTGCTTAGAAGGCAGGAAAGCAGATTCATCTATGATGGGAATAAAAACCAACTCAGCCTYTGAAAATGGGTTAACTCAAAGCACAAATGCATAAGAAGAATTCAGAGATTGTTTTACCATTTATTGGGTTTCTGTTATTTCTCCGAAAACAATGAATTCTAAATTGRGTGTAAATAAAGCTATCTGAAAAGTTATAAAAATGTCACTATGAAATTACAGGTTTTGTTTCTTCGAGATTTATAGATTGTGCTCATATATAATATAGAAAAAAATTGAACTGAAGAGGCCTACAAACCCATTTGAGAACCTTAAAAACCWGAGGAATCACTGGCAGTTGTTACTCATTGAATTGGAAACTACTTCATAAAAACAGACAAAATACTTGTGCTCTTAACTATTTTGATCCTAAAAACTCAGATATAGATCTGCTCTTCAGATATAGCAGGAATTAAGTTTTTCATTTTGATCTTCCAATTCTATTAATTTGTTTCTGTTCATTTTTATTTTTGTTTTGTTTTGTTTTATTTTGCCTTTGTTTTTCTTAATCTTGATTTTTATTARATGCATGTATGACACCATCCTGAAAATATAAAATACAAGGGAATTTCTACATCCAAACCAAGTCATTTGAGAGTGGTAACATGTTTTGCATGTTTGATCATCAGTAGTGACCTCTCAAAGGAGGATTGCTCCTTTTTCTTCTCTGTTTTCATATAGTGAAGTAATTTTAAGTTTTTAGAAAGCTACAGATGTGTTAGTGRGTTTAATTTACAGAGGTCTACCAAAAATAACTAGATTTGCATGGAAAATTGAAAAAAAGTAAGTAAAAAACACATTATGATTTGTTAGTCTCTGAATCCTTTCTCCTCCTAACTTATACATTTGAATCTCTCCACAAAACTCAAATGCCCAGAACAAAAAATGCAACTCTCACCAAGTTCTCCATTTTGGAGCAATTAAAAACAGAAAAGAGACTGATCTTCAGCTTATCTCCATTAATTTAACTTTTTTGAAGTCAAAGGAGCTTCACTAGTTTACAGAAGTTGAATTCCTGTATCAAGGACAGGAGCATTTGCTTATTTAAGATTAGAACTAATTAACAAAAGCAGTATTTGAGAGAGTGTGATAGTTACAAAGTTTGCCAGACACAGGCCATTTACTAACAACAAATACATTTGAGAAGCTGGAACTATGTTTGCAGACCATTTCTTTCCCTGTTTCTGAGAAATTATCTGTAAACTAAAGAAATTTGCTCTAAGAAATTGTTAGGAGGACTTTGCCCTTGTTTTGGGGACTTGCACAATTGCAAAGTACATTATTCTGAAAGAGGCAGCAATTTTCCACTTCACAATAGCATGAGTGTGCACAAGCTTTTCCTTTGTAAGAAATGTGTCYGTGCTGGCTGTGAGAGGGGCTGTCCCCAGGCAGCAGAGAGGTCAGGCACAGGTAGATTCAGAGAGCAGAGAGGGGACAGTGACAGCAACCCACTGCTTCTGCCCAAATCCTCAGCAGCTCTCTCAACATCCCAGTTCTGTAAAATGACTAGAATCCTTGAAGGAAGGGGTTTTTTTCTTGAAGGAAGGGGGCAATTCAAGTCCAGCTACAAGTAAACTGTTCTTTCTGGCATTCCCAGGCTCCATCACAATAAGAAGTCCTTCACAATAAGAAATGGAAAGTGGGGTATAATTAAAGGAGCACGTTAGGAGTTTTTCAGCAAAATATGACTGAGTATTTCTGGCATTTTTAAAATTCTATTTTTGAATTATTCTGTAAAACTGATTTGCATTTCTGAATAATCTAGCACTTGGATATCTAGGCATTGAAGATTAAACAAAAGAGTCATAGTTCTTTGTAACTTATCTTCATTTTCTAATGCTGATGAAGTGAACTTAAAACACCCATTCATTTATACAATGTAATCCACACTTTTCATCATTAAATTAGAGAAAAAGAAAAAAAAAAGTGGAAAGAATAGGGGTTTAATCCAGCAAAAGAAAGTCCCTGTGGAAGCTCTGCAGGAGCCAAACAAGTTCACAACGTAACTAACAAAACAAAAGTGAAATAAAAACCCCGCACAGCACTTCTAAGAAATATAAATCACAAAAGGTTTCCAAATGGCATAAAAAATGTCCTTTTCTGTTCCTGATTCTGAATGTAATCTTCTTGAAGCA
Organism: Malurus melanocephalus; assembly: GCF_030028575.1. Taxonomy (NCBI): domain Eukaryota; kingdom Metazoa; phylum Chordata; class Aves; order Passeriformes; family Maluridae; genus Malurus; species Malurus melanocephalus. Next base: position 1,429,326 of record NW_026623259.1, on the reverse strand, counting down.
AGCCATCTGGGACAGGCATGCTAACCACAATGGCTTAGTTAGAGCAGTATTTGCTCTTTGGTGCAAAGGCTGATTTTCTTCACTGTCATTAGTATAAGCATCAGTAAGCTTTCTCCCTTTACAGCTAAGTTTCCTCTATAAGAAGAATCTTCTAAATCAATATGAGGCAAAAATGCTAYGTGTGATAAAATGTTGCAGATAAGGTATTGTAAACCATGATAAATCTCTTTCTTTCAAAGAAGAGGGGGCAGATTGGGGGCACAGTAAGGTGTTATGAAGAAAAAAAACAAGAACTGAAAGAGAGAATAAGGACACTGAGTTATGAATTGGCAACACAAGACTATATCAAAAGGTAATAATTTTGATCTCATCAGCCAACAAAACAACATGTTCAAATTAATATCTTTCCACCTAAAAATACAAATACAAAAAAAAATTGCTTACACTTCTTTGAATTAATCTATCCTGGCACTAAGCTGTAGCAAAGTTATGTTTCAACCTGGTTTTTCAAAAACCCTGCATGTTTTGATGCCTTTTTTTTTCTTAACACCAACTTAAAAGCTTTTAAGTAGGCCTGCTATCCAGAGGAGTACTGATTATCAGCCTTTTGAAGACAACAGTCTTCAGAATGTGAGGTACTTAGGTTCACCTTGTGCTTTTGTAAACAAAACCACTCGGGCTCTGGTTACGCTGTTGAACTCAGTCATGGGTTTGCAAACTAAAACAAGATAAGGCAATGACTTCAGAATCTATACCTGAAACTTTTTCATCAGGCAACACCAAAATCTGAGGGTAAAGTCCACCATCCACTAACTCAAGTAAAAATGCAGGTCCAGATAAATAATTTTAAGAAAAGCTTAAATGATTGCTCTAGGTATTAATGTTTTGATTAAGTTCACAAAGTAAACCTAAATCCAGACCAAAACATGAGAGACACCTCTGTAGGCAATCAAAAATTGCAACTGGAATTTGTACCCTATGCCTATCTCTAATTGCAGTGTAACCAGCTTCTATTTTTGCTTTAGAGCTGCAAACCAACAGTGCCATCCACTGTTTTTCTGAGAAATCTTTCAATTACTTGCCCAAATAGTATGGAATACTGAAAGATGCACCAGCAAAATTTWAAAAAAAACTCCTATCAGTCTCTGCTTCCAACAGATCACATGGCCAAAATTTTATTTAGGTGCTTAAAGCACTTTTTATTTTAACTCAGCTATAACACCTAATTCCATATTAATAATAAAAACATACCCATTTATCCAGTCTTGGGGGGATGCTATGCAAGGAACTGAGTTTGTGAATTCTCTGAAATAGATCCAGTATGTTAACTTTCTCTCTGGTAATTTCACTCCAAATAAAGCCGAACTTGTACTTATGTAAGTCTCACACAGCTTTACATTGATGCAGAAATACCTAATGTAATCAAAAGATTGCTAGTCCTAAGGTAAAAAAAAAGCTGAAATATCAATAGATGTTTCCATTTAAATTATCATGTAATTCTGTATTGGCATGCAAATGATAAAGAAAAAACTGTGTAATCAATTTTATGCAAGTCACAATCATTCTGGTGCATTGTCTTAAGTCTTCCCTGCGTGACAAAAGAAACTTAAGGCTGAAGTTCAGCACTAAAAATCACTCTGAATTGTTATTGCTAATCCTGCAATGGGGTTTTCCACAAGGCAGCTTTTTCCTGTTGATGACAAATACAAGCTTTAAGGGAATGCACATATAGTTCAAGCAATACGCATTCTGTGTTTCTGTGAGTATATGCATTAGTATAGAATGATATTATTATAGCAATTATAGCAATTATTACTTTTATCCTTGCATTTTAGGAGTGGTGCKTTCTCTGCACTGAGTTGAGGACTTYTGAAAAATRCTCAGACTACAGACTCTTAAATTGATGGTTTTTTCCCCTTAGTCAAAGGGCAGACAGTGACAACGTAAATTTTGTGTTATCCCACTAGAGGGCCATGGCAAGAGCTGAAAGCATTACTCCTTCCTTCTCCAGAGACACCACACAATTGTGCTCAGGTAAGTGATACAGACTTTCTGTTGTTTGGCTAATCTTTTTTCTTCTTCKTTTTTTAATTTAGTTTGGGTTTAGTTTGTTTGTTTTCCCTCTAAGTGGCAGTCACTCCTAAACACCCTAAAATTGCTTTCACATATTATTATGCTTCCACATCAGTTTTTCCAACAGGCACGAATAATCTGTCACTTTAACAGCCTGACCTAAGCCAGTGACCTGGCATGGAAGATTTTGCATCCCATTACTCAATCCTAYAGCCAGTATACACAATTGTCTCTTTTTTTCCTGTATTTATGCTATAAACATTATTATAGGAAAGACAGTTGAACTCACGGATCATTAGACTTGGGGATGAGTGTTCCAAGCTCCTTGATTCGGTAATTAATATTATACCTTCTTCTTCTCTCAACTGTTAAAAAAGAAACAGTTACTATTTTTATGGCAAAATATTCCTGGAGAAATTCAAAATAAAACATTTTAATTAGTTAAAAACCAAGTTAGTCAATATACAGAAAATGTCTTYCTCAAATAACAGTCCCAACATGAACTCCTACCTGTCTCTGACTTACTCTCAGGACAAGTTCTATGATTAGTACCTTCTGTATCTTACCTTAACCACAGATTTTTTCCCCATTTACAGTCAGATTTCTAGAGAATGCAACAGTCACATATTGTCTAAATGTGAGCTAGCACATCCTTTTCCCTGCTGTTTATGCATTCTTTCTCCACTCTGCACCCACAAAACAAAGATTGCAGTTTAGTGGAGTTTTGMTGGTGATTTCAACAGGGATACAAGATAATTCATCCAGCAACTGATATTTTGGCAGAACAGCTGTTAGAGATCACAGGTAACAGCTTCACTATCCCTTACTCACAATTACCAGACATTTATAACCACAGAGCGAACGTAACTACACCCATATCCCCTCACTGAAGCAGGGCAAGATTGTGTCAGAAACAGTTCATTCCCATTACATCTATTTCCTTTGATGATGGACAGCACAAACATATTTACAATTATTTTTAAAACACAGATTTTTTTTAAAAAAACATGGTTTAAACAATGAAATATATTTTCTGGCTTTAAATTTATGCTTCTCCTAAGACAAGCTGTGTAAGGTATCTTGTTCAACTTTGTAACTTAGTTAGAAAGGAAAAAAGAAAAAATTAATCTCTTTAAATTAGTGCCCCCTCTCCGTGTTCTCAGTTCACTTTGCCAGCATCATACTGATATTTGGGTTGGTGTATGCGATCCTTCAGAAACTTCATGTTTTTCTAGTGGATAGGTCCAGAGGACATCTCATTGCTTTAGGGAATTACTCATATATAATTTTACACAGTAAGTGCATTCAGTGAGAATGTAGTCCCATTGGGGTTCTCCTGTCAGAGACCAGCAGTCTCTAATGGTGTTTCTGCTGGTGTGAACGCATGATTTTGTCCACTCCCTCCATTTTAAATCAATCCAAACCTCACTGAATAATCAGGATTCAGCTTTGGTCCATCCTTAACATCACACTGAGCTCCTTGTCCTTTGCATCTTGGAAGGACAAGGCTTTACCTTGGGCTGAATATGCTAATACCACTGTCAGACCAGCCCTGGCCAACCTAGAACATGGGTAGAATGCATACATGCTCTGTGTTTGGAGATATTCACTTATAATTAATGTCCTAATTTTGAATATAAATACTAAAAGACCAGTAGAGTTAAGCTACAAGCGTGCAGCCAAGGACATCCTCGGGGCAGGGGGGTCTTCCAAGGCTGACTTCAAACTTCTCATAATCATATGAGAAGGTCACTTTCAGTCTCAGCCCCACCCCCTTTAGTCCTCTTTTTTCTCTCTATTAAAGGGTTTTCTTGCTGTCTGTGTGAGGCTCCTAGGTTCGTGCAGCTGTCAGTTATTTCCTCCCTGGCAGATCCAAGTTCTGGGAACAACTGTAATGTTTTTATTTACTCTGATGAAGTTATTATTTACTCTTTGTGGGATGTATTGTCTTGCTTTCTGTAGAAATGGGAGTTTCGCTCAACAAACTAGAGCATCTCAGGTTTTTTGGTCATGATTCCCATATTCAGAAGACAGGGTTATAATTCTCCTGAGTGTAATGCTAAGTGAACCYCTGCATCCCATTGGAGTGAATGTGCTGGATTTTGTAGGACAGCACACCGTACAAAAGCACAAAGCAACTGAAAAWTTTAAAAGATGTATTTCAGTTGTGTTGGCAAAATAATGGCATGGCAAACAAAATTAAAGAATAWGCTTTAACGATACTGTCCTAGGTGTTGTTTAATTAATATTTACACTGTGGAAAACTCTGCAAGATATTTGTCAAAAAGTAGTCAACTAAACATTAGCTATAAAACAAGGCAAAGTTATCTTTACAAATCGACACAGAATCTTTTCTCGTTATATTTTTAATTTTTTTTTTACTGAAAAGAAATATCCAATGGTTGTGTTAATGAGTTAGGGGGAAATYTTAAGCTTGAAAACATGTCTCAATAGAACTTTCCTGATGTACATCTCTAACAGTTGAAATGATATTCTGAATTATCAGTAATATTTGAAGCATCAAATTATATATAAGCCAAGTCAGAAAATGATTTTTCAAACCACATGGACAGGATGAGGATGTAATATTCTTTGTTTGGAAGAAAAAAAAAACCTAAGTCAAAAAATATTAACTAATGTTTTAAACTCTGTCTGTTACATGAAGAGGTTCAATTTCTTACATCTAAATCTGTTTTCATTGTGTMATTCAGTATATAACCTTTCAAAAGGCACTTGTTTTCCAGTGCCTTCATGCCTTATTGTTATGACAATGTGCAAGAACATTTCCGTAAAATGTGACCTTAATTTCACCYGAAAATTAAATTTGCATAATTCCAATCAAGTTGGAAAACCCAAACTGATTTTTCAGACTACCACTAAAAAACTTGATCCTCATAAAGGTGTAAATCACATTAATAAAGCCTTTATATGCAATGYTTTATTATGCCCAAGCCATTAGATGGTAGAGCTATCTCCAGAGAGACTTTGAGCCCTGTAGAACACACCTTGAGCCCGGCCAAAACAGATGCTGCCTGTCTGCAGTATCTTTAGGGCTACAGCCTTCAGTTTAGTTGCCAGCRGTGAGGGAAAGTTCTCAGACATTTCTCCCCAATGTATGTATGAGCCTCTYGTTCCCCTTGTAGCTCCAGATAACTCCAACCCACCCTATTTCCTACTCCATCTAAATTTCCCATTCCTGCCCTAAAAAGACAGGCAGCAGCTGCATTGGCATTTCAGAGACTATGTGCTAGCAACATATCTAAAAATCTTCATAGTCTGTCTATAATCCACAAAAAAAATTGCAGACAGGCATAAGGATGCCTTCTGGAAATTCTAAGTAGCAGAAAATTGTCTACAGTGATTGCTAGCACATTGTACCCATGTATGCATACTTTCAGGTATGTAATTTCATGAAAGTAAAGCCATAAATCCCTCTAAGATTACTGGAATAGCCAGAGAAACAAGATATAAATAAGAGGGAAAAAAAATACAAAAAATGTCTCTTAACTAATTACCAATTTATGTTTAAATTCATAGATTTATAGAATATCTCAAGTTGGAAGTGATTCATAAGGATCATTGAATCCAACTCTCATACTCTTTCTGTTGGAAGAAATGGAAAGGAACACTTGAAAATGTAACTGCTCGATTCAAAACTTTCCAAAAAGAATCCTTCATRCTTTTTGCTTCAAATTATGCTTTAGAGGGAAAAATTGTGTAGTTTTATAGGCAGTCTTCTCCCAGTAATGAAGCTGATTTTTTTTTCTGTTCTATACAAACAAACATGTTTCTTATTATTATAAGTCTAATATTCAGACACTGAACTATGAGTTTCACTACACTCTAAGATTATTCCTCTAGAACCAACATGCTGAACATCTGTGCATAGCTGCAGTGCTCTTCATCAAGGAAAGTGCATCCTGCATGACAGAGGTTACGCAGCGTGTGCAGCAAAGCCAGAACACTGGTGAGTCTCACTCAGTCCTGCACTGATCTCCTTTGGTGACAAAATATTTCCATAATTTCAAGAGCTTGGCAACCACTTAGAAGTTTTCTGGTATCCTCTGCAAATTTTTTTCCCTCCCCATCACCCATAGAGAGATACAGCCTCTTGCTTGAGTGCTTCAGTAAATATGTGTGAAGACTGGATTTTCACTGGTTTTTTTCTCATCATCTGCCTCCTGTCTTGTATGCTTCACACTGTAATTCTTATAGACAACATCAAGTGTGCTACTGTAAAAAAGATAATAGCAGGAGATGATATGGAAATAAATTAATTGCAATATGTAAAGTATTTTGAAAGACAAAAGAGAAAGAAATTAATTTCAAGAAAGAAAGCTTTGTGGTTGGCTGTGCTTGCAATCTGAGTTCAATTTTATTAGCCTGGCAAGAAGCTGATCTAGAAGAAGAACAGAGATGTGGCAGCTAATGTATAATGTTTTTGCATTCTCCATACATTCCATTTAATGAGATGGAAGATGAACACATACTTACTGAGATTGTGGTTATCCTTCTTTTGTCTCTCCTTTGCCATTGCTCTTGTATCTGCTTCTGACAGAAAGTAACATTTATTAAAATAGTCCTTAAGATGCAATTCCAGTACTTCTTTCATCTTTTGAAAATAGYCTCTTGTCACAAAGAGCAGACTTCCAGTCTTTTTACTACATTACTATTTTTATTATTAAAGCAGATCATAGGTAAATCTATATTCTACCAGTACTAAATTTTCATCAAGTCTGTCAGGCTGCTTAAGATATTTTCATTGCACATTTTTTTATTTAAGAACATAGAAATGCCATGGAGGGGTATTTTTCTCCAATTTGCTGTATTTTACATCAGGATAAACTTACAGTACACTATGAATATGGATTTTCTATATCCCATAATGTAAGAGTTAATCAGATTTGTAAGATGTTGAATAAACTCACTGTTTCTTCTGAGTGACACTAATAAACTGTACACAATTTTTAGCATTCTTTGGATTAATTGAATGTAACTTTTAAAGTTGTTAATCCACTMATATAGCTTTACCTTGAATAGCCTTATTGTAAAATTTTGAAAGAACTATTTGTTCTACCCTGTAACAAATTTAATGGATGATGATTTATTTATATTGTTGGTCAGGAGCCAACATGTGGAAGCATATATTATGTTTTCTAAAATATTAAGGTTTTTTAGCATGATGCTCATAAAAAACAGGGGGCAAACATGGCTTCTGAATTGCTAAAGAGAAGAACAGAAAGAAAACATTTCTCCTTGATCTCTCTTATTTTCCTTGAAGGAAACTTCGAACTGCAAAATTCTCAGGAATTTAGTTATGGAAACTTTTTTTCATGGATAAGATTTATTCAGCTTTAAAGAGACACACCATCAGTTATGCAGTTATGTGATAAAATTTCAGAGTTCTTTTACCTGTGAGCTCCCTTTTTACTGGTAGATTAGCTGGGCAAGAAGCATTTGTGAGACCCATATTAGCTGGTGCCATTCCCTGGTCACTGTTATATATGTCCAAAATGCTGCTAGATAGCTTGAGGGGAAGARAAGAAGAASAAGAAAAAAATTAAAATCAGTTAAAAGATTTTAAAAACCCGACATTCATGTGAGGAGCAATCATCTTTGGATATGAGCCTGGTGTTCTTTAGAAGGAATATATGCACATATCTCGAAAGGGAAAGTTTAATCTCACACAACATTCAGTAAAATTGAAAGCAAAGGGTCACTGTCATTTTTCCATGAGTACGATTTGTGGCAAAATATGGGCCTCAGTGTAGGCTTTCCAATTGCTTCTACAGCTTATTTTCTAAAACCGGGTTTGCCATGACTGCATTTCAAATATACATTAGGTTTTAAGTCAAAATGACCTTGCTGATTTTTACCATATTGCCCAGTACGATTTTTTGACCACAGCTCTGAATTGGTACTTCATATAGGGCCTGGTTTAGAAGTATAAAGATTCAGGGACCTTGTTATATGCAAAAGTTAAAAATAGAGTGGCCAGAACATCAGAGAATATACTTGAAGGACAGGAACTGTACTGTTGTCAGGATAAACCAGATAACCTAATGGTTTTAATATGCATGACATATAACCATGCATACCAGTATCCTTCTCACCTTAAAAAAATTAATTATTTAAATAAGCTCAGAGAATGCACTCAGAGAGAAGCAAGGCTAAAATATGTGGATTCTGGGCAATTGCACAAATATTACCTTTACCTGAATAGCTTTGCATTTACAAAATAAGTGTAAAATGTGTAAAAGTTTACTAAAGATCAGTTCAGGCTTTGCTCAGYTTCTATGACCCTGTGATCAGCCTTTCAGCATTGGTCTTTTGCAGTAAAGGCAACACATTTTTTTGTTTTATCATACATATAAAATTAGAGCTGACATCTTTGGGAGGTTTCTTTGCAGCCAACACACAAGGACTTAGCAACTGAGTTTGGGTCCATATGGCCAAGTTAACAGAAAAAAACAAACCAAAAGAGAACAAAAGAAAAGCACCAAAAAGAAACCCCATCATTTTTTTTAAATCAGTGAAAAAATGTGGATACAACCACTGACTTGAGACAGAAGAGCATTAAAGGAAATTAGTAATTATTTAAGAAAATGGTTTTCCATTGACAAGAAAATGTGGTTTTGCATATTTGCCCTGCATCTATGAATCCTGAAACAACATGGAACATTTCCATACAGGTTGCCGAGACACCAACCACAGGTCTGCTGGGAACCAGCTTTGTTTTAGACTCTTATAATTTCTCTTTTTGTAGAGACTGTGACCTTCAGCACAACTTACTTTGAATGTAGCAAATTTCCCAATTACTCGCTCAGTGTGAAATTGTTTCATGGCAGTGTTTCCTATATTTTATGTTAAATCTGAAATTTTGAATTAGTTTTACTTTTAAATAATGATTTTTTAAAAATCAGCTAATAACTGTACTAGATCATCCAAGAACCTAGTTTGAGCTAAATGTTCACAGTTCCATTACCTACAAGGAAATGAAGCAATCAGAATTCTTCTTTAACACATATAAATGACATGCTCATTTTTAAAGTAGAGCTTTATTAGTTAGGAAAACTGATAATTCTTTCTGAATACCATCAGAAATCACAGCACCAAGTCAGTTTTGAAAATCTGCTTACATATTTGATCTCTCAATGAAAATACCTTTTAAAAGAATGTTTGGAATTCAGATGAGTATTACTCAGAACAAGCTCTGTTTAATATGCAGGATTTGACTAAGAGTATTCGCACGTTAAGTACCTTTGTTTCATTCGAGGGGTAAATTGACAAGTATTACAGAATTCACTGCAGTTTTACCTTTGCCATTTTCTTTGTTCCAGTGATAGGGTAACTAAATTACAAGAGTGAACTCATATTAGCTCTAGACATATTTCATTACCTCCTAAATTATTGTAAATTAATTTGTCAATTGAAACAATATGAAAACAGAATAACATAAAAAATTGAGAGTCAATGTGACTCCTACACTTATTCCAGTGGACTTTGGTGAGCTGTGATATGATTTAGGCTACTGCTTTTGGGAAATGCTAGGAAACAGTAACCACTGAAAATTATATAATTTAATAAATAATTAACAAATGAGAAATGCATACCTGTCATACTTTACATATTTCACACAGCTGTGTTCATAAGTTCAATAATTTGTATGAAACTGATGGCAATTTTCAGTTTATTAAATTATCAATGCCATTAATGGAAAAAACAGGCTTGTACACCACAGTTTGATACAAATTTGAGAGACTTAATTGTTTACTTCTAATTTTCAAACAATAAATCACATTTATCCTTGAAAGATAGTTAAACTCCTATAGTCTATGCACAAAGGTGTGAATTTTATGACTGTCAAAATCCAAGAGAAAAGTTGTCAAAAAATGGCCAGTTTAGTTGGTAATTACAAATTTATGCCAACACACCTGAAAGTTCAAAATTGTGTGAGCATTCAAAAGAATAAATACAACTCAAAATCACAGGGAGAAAATTCAGCTGAATTCAATTACACCTTTGGGGACGGCAATTCCATGTCACTATTGTTCAAAAGGTAAGAGTTCATGTACCTCCTTCCATCAGTAGGATCACCAGGGCAGTGACTGCAAGTATCTGTCCATGATCTATATCTGACTACAATAATGTTTTCATTAAGCTGCAAAAGGCTTGAAATATCACAGAATCATAGAATATCCTGAGTTGCAAGGGTAGGACATGGATCACTGAAGTCCTGCTCCTGGCCCTGCATTGGACAAGCCCAAGAGTCACAACACCATGTGCCTGAGAGCATTGTCCRAGTGTTTCTTGAGCTCTGTCAGGCTGGTGCTGTGACCATTTACCTGGGAGAGCCCCAGTTCCAGTGCCCAACCACCCTCTGGGTGGTGAACTTTTTTCTAATATCCAACCTAAAACTCCCCTGACACAACTTCACACCATTCCCTTGGGTCCTTCAGGTGGTTGCCAGGGAGAAGAGATCAGTGCCTGCCCTTCCTCTTCCTCTCACAACAAAGTTGTAGACTGTGATGAGGTCCCCCCCTCAGTCTCCTCCAGACCAAGTGACCAAGTGAACAGACCAAGTGACCTCAGCTGCTCCTCACAGTCCTCCCTTCTGGACTCTTCACCATGTATGGGCACCCTCCTTTGGACACTCTGATAGTTTTGTATCTTCCTACAATAATCACACAAAACTGCCCCCAGCACTGGAGGTGAGGCTGCCCCAGTGCAGAGCAGAGCAGGACAATCCCTTCCTTGCCCAGCTGGTGATGCTGTCACTGATGTCYCCCAGGTCCCTTTCTGCAGTGCTGCTTTCCAGCATTTCATTCTTCAGTCTGTATATTCATACAGGGCTGCTCCTTCCCAGGTGYAGAATCCAAGGCTTGTCTTTGTTAAACTTCACACAGTTACTGACTGTCCAGCCCTCTAATAAGTCTCTTTGCAGGACCTCTCTGCCAAATGTCCCATATCATCTTTATTGCGTGCATATCTTCTCCAGTATTTTTTCCCTGTCATTTCACATTTTTTTTCAGCCATTAGGAAAACAGAAAATTCCCAGGTAAAAGGAAATCATTTATCCTGCAGGTGTAATGAGGTATATTGGTTCACACATGTGTTGTTTTGAGAAGTCCTGGTAAGTCACGTAATTTCCAAACCTTGCATTCATGATACTTTTATTTATGTACATGTATCTGAGAATTTAGATGCAAGCAGCTCATAAGGAATGAGAACAAAAACATYAAAAAATAGGATAATATAATGCACCATCTTTCCAACTTCTGAAATACAGCCAGGTTTGGATGGAAGATCAACAACATTTAGCACAGCAAATGGTTAAGTGGGAATAACCAGTGACAATGTGGTACAGGAAGAGAACAATACCATATCTAATTAAAACTGCAAGGAGAATTAAAGAAAGCAGACTGTAATTAACGAAGTTAGCATTTGGCAAGGACATTGGGGTTAACATTCTTCCTTTTGTATAAAGTGTCATGGGATCTTCAATGCCTGTGTGCAAAGACTGGAACATGAGAATTTCCATTCATGGGCCTCAGTCCTGAAATACGCTCAACTTTGAAGCTTAGAGCAATTATAAAAGCAAACTTCAGCTGGACTACCTGACTGAATACACCTCACAAGAGCCTGTGACTTTGTGCTCACTGACAATGTCYAAGGGAAGTAGTATGAGAGATACTTCTCATCAAGAGAAGCTTGTTATGTTCAATATTTGGGTCTGAACTGCTATGCAGGCAGAATTGTGTACCAAATGCYAAGAGTTTGTCAACAGCATTGATGACTTGCAATGGACAGCTGAGATCACAATTTGCAGTCTCTTATATCAAGTTTGGGTTTTTTTTAAAGGAAAACATTACACGAAAGRCTTTGCCTTATTAAAGGAAATTATGTGATATTCCAAAACCTCTAGCATAATAGCTGTTGGTAAATACCATGTAATTTTAAGGAAGACTTAAACCAATAGCATTTCCATATCTTCCAAGAKAAGGATTCTGAATGCTCTAATGAAACATATGAATACATGTTGCCTGTGCCTGTTTACAGTCCCTAGATATCTCTATGTCACCACAGTGTTCATTTGCATAATCACATATTATTCAAGAATTTTTCCATTTTAGCTAATCTTTGCATGATGTTTTTGCCTTAGAGTAACATTCAAGTCTGTAAGAATCAGGGTTGTATCACAATCAGTATTGCACAGGTAGAAAATAGCAGTCCAACCCTTTCCCAAAGTCTCCTAGGATTTTCTTAGTTTAAGAATTCTGCTGAACATGCTAATGTCCAGTCTGGATGAGAATGCATTTCCAGGACATTGAGTTCAAYAAAATTAACACATTGTTAAATAATCTAGTTCATAAACCCATAGTGCTCTGTCTAAAATCAATTAGGTTTCACATCTCCAATACTTTTATTTGGACTACGTTTAAAGAGTTGACTGATTGAAATTATTTTCAAAAAGCTTATCTTCTACTTCCATTCATAGACAAATTTTATTTTCTTTTGTGTTCCTTTAACGTTTATAGTTCATTGTTTAATATGCCCAGGTGACTACTGGGAGTGAACACAGCTCCCTTATGAYCTTGCTTTTCTAAACTGAGCAGGTCATGATTCTTTAGACAGACTTCTCATGCTATGATATGCTGTGACAAGACTCTCTGTACCTTTCCTGCTTTGAATTAGGTTTTTTTGGAAGGGTGGACACCTATTTTTGCCTACAGTATTCAAGAAGTCTTGTGCTCAGTGAATCCCACAGTGGATATTTCYTCATGTCTCTTGGAAATGTCTCATCATGATGGATACTAAGATCATATTTATCTTCTTTTTGCAGTCCCATCATTTTGATGGCTTATAGTTATCCTCTGTGCAACTAATGTAACCAGATCTTTTTCTGTCATCTCCAGTTAATGAGCTCTCAGCTTACTGCAGACATTCCTGTTATTAGTATTTAAATGAATGACCTTCCATTCAGTACTATTACATTCCTTCCATTTAGACTATTCTGTCATCACAGTCATATAATTCTTTCTCTATGATATCCTCATCCTTCTTTATGTTGGCAATACTTTTTATTTTTGCTACCTCAGTAAATTTCCTCAGTATAAATGTATACAAGATCACTAATGAAAATATTAAGTAAACTGAGATTGAGGATTGGTTATTGGTGCACTTCATTAATATCTTTTATTTTAAAAAAATAAAAAATCTTTATAATCTCTTTATCTTGCTCCTTAGCCTGAAAGGAATTCTGTTCGATTACTTTCTAGATAACCTATACTGCATTTTACAAATATGCATTCATACAAGAAGACTGTAAACTGCAAACCTTGGATATGCAGACAGTCTGAAAAGATTAATTCTGAAGGATGTATGGAGGGTACATATATTGTGAGAGCAGACACCTCACATATTCCAGTTGTCTGAAATTGCTAAATCTAGGATAGCAAGAGCTTTTCACAAAAGTACCAGACTCTCCTGGCAGGCCAAGACCATTCATTCCCTAGCCTGCTTTCCCTTGAGAAACTGCAAACAGACAACAGGACAGACTGCCCTGTTATCCAGCTGCCATTTCTCCCAGGGACTTACTTCCTCTCAGCCACACTCACAAGCCCAAGTGTGTGCTAAGGAGGGTCAAGATGTCCCCAGAAAATACAGAGGTCAGGACCAGACTGCCATGAAGACATCTTCATTCTGCCAGATCAAAAGTGCTGATGAAAGGAGACAAGTGGGGAGCGAGTTGCAGGAACAGYCCTGCTAGCAGAAGCTTCCTTTTGCTATCCTCTTTTCCAGGGTTAATAACTGCAGACATGCAACCCACCAAGTGTGCCTACATGCCTGTTTCCTGCAGTAACAGCCCATGGCATTCTTCCACAGCAGCTGTTGAGCATTACAGGCCATTGTGAGGATCGCTGACCCTATCACACATGGTCAGCTTGCCTGTACTGCACCTGCAGGCTTGGCAAACTTAACAGGGAACCACAACATGTGTGGCTTTACCTGTCACAAGAAGAGAGAGAAAGAGAGAGACTATGTAGCTGCCTAACCTGAAAGTCTCCTGTGTCTGYAGGAGAAAATTTCTTTTGGCACTTGGTAAAAATTGGTATTTGCTCGGACTGCATCTAAAATGAAGGATTAGTACAATACTTTATCATTTCTTACCCCTAAATATATCCCACTTAAATCATGTTTTCACAAACTTAATTGATAACATCCCTTCAAAGAACAGTGACTTCTCCTTAGTCACAAAAAAATATTAGCACCCATCTATTTCAATGTGGTTCTTGCTTGTCACACCTTTACAATTTATTCATGACAGGTAAACAAAACTTTTTTCAATCTTTCAAGTTCACAGATTAACATCAAAATGTGCACTGAATCTGGACAAATACTGAGTTGATCAATAAATATATCTTAGTCCAAATTAACAAATCCATTTTTTAAATAACAATGCCTGGTATAATGGATGTTTGCAGGTTTTGACAAGGGAAAATTGGGGCAATACTTGTTCCTTCAATGTGTATTTTAATAAACCCTGTCTCTTCATCTTTTCAAATTTATTGCAGACAATACAAGTACTTGTGCTTGAAAATCTAGGGTTCAGCTTCCTTTTTCAATTGCTATGCTGCTTGAAGGAAGTTGAACRTAAGCTGGTTTATCCTTTTTATTTGTAAGGATGCGTTTGCACTATCAGATGCCAAAGAAGTTATAGTTGACTGGTTTTAGAATCTAGAAGTTCCCATTTACAGCTAGATTTTCCTGATCTTTTTGTAATTGCAATACRAAATACTTATATTTTAGTATATATGGTCTTCAACAGTTACAATAAAAAAARTTTCAGTTTCTCTTTTTATTATGTAAAGAGACTAGCAGAAAATTCTATACTTCTCAGATTTGTTTTCATCTGAACAAATTGTATCTCCTTCTATATTTATCTTTAACATGGTTCATAATTACACAATCTTCAACCAGGGACTTAATGCTCAGATATATTATATTACATATTATATATTATGCATGAAAACTGGTTCATTTTTTATCTTCGAATAATGATCATCAAGCTGGTTCATTATTCATCAGAGAAAAATGAACTCTGTTCATATTCTAGTCATAGTACATTTCTGCCCTGTTCATATACGTAGAAGTTCATTGTCTAGATAAATGTCTGATCAAATATGACCAAGCAAAGGAATTTTCTGGAGAATCAACAATTTGCAAGAGGTTTGTGTTCTTTCAATTACCGTATTTTAATTGTGTGTTTTTAGCTATTCTTGTCTTTTCTGGTCACAATATTAACATAACAGACAAAGCCCAAAAGTGAAGTGATGCTCTGATAATGTCATCAACCAGCTTGCAGCTGCAAATCAAGTCATGAGAGTGTTGCCCGCTAAACCCCAGATTCTGAAACCCAGATTCCAAATAAATGATAGACCTGTGAGCTATTTTACTATTATTTTACTAGTAACACCAGCTAATATACTAATTCTTGGTTCTACTTGACTTCAGTTTTCTGGATACTGTATGTACCTATTTCAAATCATTTACATTCTTCCTCTAAAAACAATTACCAAATGTCAGCAACAAAAAACAAAGTAAAAAATTGAGGCTGGAGGAGAAGTGAAAAGCAGATATATTTTTTTGGGATTAGAATATGGGGCATTTTCTCATATATGTGTGTGTGTGTGTGTGTGTGTGTGTGTGTGTGTGTGTGTGTGTATGCTAATATCTCTGTTACCAGTATTTATGTCATATACTTTATATATGTTTTATATTATGCCCTCTTTAATTTCATCTAACACCTAAGTCTCTGAACATATTCCAGCAAAGCTTTTATGTTCTAGTGTCCACATGGATGTACCATGCAGAATTTAATTTTGGTTGAAAATCCTTTCTGTAGTGTTCGATTTCAGATATATTCACAAACGCTTATTTCTAGTGTAAATATAAATATATATAAATATAAAAGTAAATATGGTGTAAATAGCTATTTCTTAAACTAYTTTACAGATATACTAAAGGTCATGGAAGGCCTAGGCTGATGGAGAAGGAAGAGCCAAGAAAATCAGTTGTACTTTCAGCAGTATATTTCTCAAAATGGACTTCAAGAAATCTTTGTATTTTCCACAAGCTGGCTTTGTTTTGCAGTAAAAAGCTTGACTACACCTGAAAAAAATAGTGGCCACTATCATTGCCTCTGAGCTCACAAATCTTTTAGTCAACCTAGGCAAATGCCATTGACATAAATTTGCAGTTTATTTCCAGAAGGGATCATAACCTGTATGCTACAGACACCARAGAGCTGAATACAATCTTCTTTATGACCTGTCACCTCCTAAGSACTCCAAGTCATGCATTGCTGCATGCAGACAGCAACACAAGATGCAGCAGAGGCTTTGGGATACAACAGAATCTTCTTGTATCAAGAATTTGCTGKCAGATCCTGCTGCACAGGGGCTTGGAATTAATAAGGAATGAATATTGGGAGGGTTAGAAACTTGTTTTAACTATCCCTTTCTCTCACTTCTGTTTAACAAGTGTTAAGGTCTGAGATAAAGATCACGTTTGTTWAAAGTATTTGCATACAAACAACTGTATTTTAGAATAACACTTCCATTTCTGTCTTTTTACCTTTYAGAAAGAGGGCACCAAAGAGGAAAAGATAAATTTTCCCTTAATTTCAGAGTTATGGAAAATTTACTACAGTTTAAAACAGCACGTACAATGTCATTACAGTTTACTAAATTTACTACAGCATGAAGACTGAGTCTTTTGGCTCCCTTTAGCCAGAGAGTTCTAGAGTCAAAACAGAGAAGGATTAATAGACATTGGTCTGTTAGAGAGCTAGAGACAGACCTGCACTTTTTGGTCATTTTGCACAGGTTTTGAATGCTGCAGCTATGTAATAGTAGACCACAGTTCTTCCACTGACCCAAAGTAATGCATGCTCTATTCTATGAAGACCTTTTCTACAGCACGAGGTTAATTGTGCAGGCAAGAGAGCCTTATACTCCCCATTTCCACCTCAAACTACTAAATTGTGTGAAATACCAGAAGCAAACCTTCATCTGACATTTGTATGACATTCAAAACAGCAGTGGCAGTGATAACAAAAGATACTTCCAGCTGCAGGAAACAGGCCTGAGGAGTTCTGCATTTGTGCTTTTCATAGTTAGTTTTTTGCAGCTGAAGCAACTGAAAGACACAATTTTCTACCTAAYACTTTTATAGTATGGAAGAAAGACAAGGAAAATATTTGCTCACCAGTTTTATTTTTGAGGAGTCTATTATTTCCTCAAAAGCTACAGACTGTTTCTTCTCCTTCATTTTTCTTTCTCGTTAAACTTGTAAATGATACCAGAGAGTGCTAGACAGAAGTTTATATACTTAGGTGAACTTTGATTCTTTCTTGGACTTTAAGACTAATCTAGTGTAGAATGTGATTGACAAAGCATTTTCATTGATGTTATGCAGCCTTTTCAAGTTAGCCAACCTAAGCAAATGAGGTTGTTAATGTTCACTCTGGCCCTTTCTCTGAAATGGATTTGAACTTTAGCAGATTTTATCAACTTAAAAGTGTTGCCAAATTACATGAGTATTCACTAAATAAAAAATACTCATGATTATGCAGCAGGGGGCTGCCTAGATCAGCAATGCTATATGCACCTCTAATGGWAAGCCGGGTTTACTTCATGATTGAATAATCACAGCAATTATTGAATAAAATACTTTGAACCATGCCTACTTGAATTTCTTCCTTCTGTATGATTTTGGAGAATGGGACAGACAGCAGATTTTGCAATCCATCCCGATGGTCACCATCAATATTTAACAAATAATTAATACAAATACAAATTATTAATGTCATGATGAGAAACTGTGACCTCGAAGACCTTGTAATAGCAGTGAGATTTTGCAGACAGAGTGAACTAYGCTTTTACTAATAAATAGAGTCTCCATAAAATCAAATGCAGAGTTAACAGATTTAATCAGAACTTTACACCAGTTGTAGTTAATAGAATCATAAAAATTAAAGAAGGAAAATATCTATCTGTCCTGTCCTGACCTACCTTTTRCACAATGCAAGGTGTTTTTTCAAATGCCAAAGGAACAAAGCAAATACAAGTAAGCGCTGCAGCAACTGAGGATTTTCTCCACAAGCTGTTTTCCTGCAAGAGTGGCAGAAATGAAGCAACCCCACTGACCTGACTCCCAAGCAGATTGGAAATAGACAGTAGCTCCCAGTCTTAGTAAAGCAGAGAAGCCTCATAAGATCCCTCAAGACGTGACCCATAGCAAGGCATCATCTTTGCAGAACATTGTGGTCCCCTCTGTGCCACCTTTCTGCTGTTCACAGCTGTTCTGCTGTTCACAGCTGGCACAGCCCCTGACTCCCAGCTTGCACTGTGCTTTTGCTCCCCTTCTCTGTTAATGGTTTCATTCTTCTTTTCCCAGCATTCCCGCTGGCAAACCCATTCAAAGAGACACTTAAAGAAAGCATTTCTTAAATATTACAAATAAACCATAGTATCATGGAATCTTGAGGGGCTGGTATGACCTTAAAGATCATCTAGTCCCAACCATCCCTGCCACAGRCAGGGTCACCTCCCACTAGAMCAGGTTGTTCAAGGCTTTAATCAGTCTGGCCTTGAACATTGCTGGGGCTGGGGCATTCAAAACCTCCCTGGGCAACCTATTCCAGTGTCTCACCACCCTACAGTAAGGTGTTTCTTCCTACATCTGCATGRAAACATCTTTTTCTTGGCTTTATTTGGTACTGGATCAGGAAAAAAAAATTCAATGAGAAGGTTTTCCATGAACAAGCTTTCAATTTTCTTCCAAGTAATCTTGGAAAGGAAATGCTGCATTATATTTAGTCATTCATTATTGGCTGCTCCAGTAACATGGAGCTGAACTGATTCAACCTATCAGCAGCTGGTGATTTTTTTGAAATCCAATTTCATGGTAGTGCTCTGCCTGAAGCACTGCTCTGCTACTTTCTCACTGCCAGCCATCTAACTGGTACAGTGTCTCTCTTCCCAGGCTTCTTCAATAATTGTGCTTAAATCTTGTGTGCTCTTGAGCACCAGAAAAAAAAAAAAAAAGACAACTTAGAATCCTTGAAAATGATCACAACATTAAATTATTTTTCTTGCTGGTCCCACCCAGCTCTGTGCAAGAGTAGGCCAATGCCATTGCAGAACACTAATTTCCTCTCACTTCATTCTCATTCCAAGCCAGTCATGCTTTTGATATAAGTTTTAGTGGACTGCATGTCAAGTAGAGAACATTATCCCAGTTGTACAGATTATCTGGACTACAACATTTATTTCTGAATGAAAGTGCGGGTAAATTGCCAGTTKTTTTCACACAGATGTCCATTGTGATTGCTAGATTTCCTGGGTTTACTGGTGAGTCCCAGGGCTGTATATGTACACTATCAAAACAAAACATTTAGTAGAAAGAAGGGGTTCACAAGATCACACGCTGTTAAATCACACCCTAAAAAGTGCAGAGATCCTATTTTTTAACTGCTCTTTCCTATCTCTCTTCACTGTGGCTAATACTCTCCATATCTTCTTTAATACGTTTCTTAAATTTCTCTTTTTCAGATATTAGAATCAATTTAGAGCACAGCTTTTTACTACCTGCCCTAAACTTTTAATGATGGTGTAAAGTAATCTTTATATTAATAGACCTAAACATCTACATGTCCTGCATTCTGAACCTTTGGAAGTATTAATAGAATTTAAATTCACTAAAAAATGTCAAATAGACTGTAAGGATTTTGAATAAGAATGAACTTCTGAATAAAAATGAAAATTATTTACTTTCAAATGTCTGTCACAATACCTGACCTACATGACAGTAGTTCACTTCTAAAACTCATTTATATATGATTTTTAATTTTTTTTTTTTAAGGATTTCTATATGCTCAGRAACAAACCTGTTGCTCCTAACACCATATGTAAAGAAAATGTTTTCTTATAATAAATAAATAAATACATTGCTGTCAGTTAATAAAATTTTMATAAAACTAAATTATTAAAAGGAAATTACTTTATATTTTAAAGTAAATATATTTTAAAGTAAAAGGAATTACTTTAAATTAGTGTCACTTTCAAGGGTCTTTTTTATTAAATTTTACCTTCTCCACATTGAACAGTTGTCACTTAATGATAATTCATCAGAATAGTTATGATTTTATTTCAGCTATGCTTTATGAACAAAGTTATAATTTGGTTTACAAATACTTTCAGAAGAATCAAGACCTCTTGAATATAAAGAGGATYTATACTTATATTTTAGCTGAACTTGTGAAAATTGTTATAAAAAGTAGGTTTCTGCCTTTAGGGTATGGTGAAGAGCAATAGAAACCCAGCCAGAAAATTTCCTACTCTGAGCAATTCCTAAGTGACCACCCAAAACCAGACAGTTTCATGAAATTATAAATTTGGATCCAAACACAATAAAAACCAGATAATCCACTCTCCAGAAGCTGTAATTATTTTAATGAGAGATGGAGGAATGCTCTTATTTTCACTTCTCTGATTYTACTAATACATAACTATAATTCAGTAATTCAGGGTCAGACAATGAGCCTTTGAGCAATTAATCACATGAGTGGTCTCACAGAATTCAATGTCTTCATTTAATGTGCCATTAAAATGGTACATGGGTGCATTTAACTAAAGCAAACACTAATTCACTGCAACACACAACAGGTAGCACTGCAAAAAGTGGGAAGATTGCTCAGCCACTATCCCCTGAGAACAACGAGAAAAAAACATGGCTTCATGAATTTGTATTTTTCAAGAAAAGATTTTGCTGAAAAAACACCTGAGTCTTATTCCACATTCTGAAAACCAAGACTATCAATTTCAGAATTGCAGCAACTGCTCTGCACAGTTTGCAAAATCAAGAAAATCTCAAGTACGGAAAGTCTAAGAAGAAATCCTAAAAATACTTAGGCATTAAACTGGAGAATTTTAAAGATAAAGCCAATGCCAAATCAGACAGATACAGAGGCAGCTCAGTCTCACCTGTAATCTCATCTGCTCTATGGGTGTTCATGTCAGCACCACAGCAGGCACCTTGTGCAGAAAGTACATCAGAGCTATTATGAGACTTGGCTGAAGTACAGCACAAACCCAGCACATTTTCTCAGGGAAATCAGATGTTTTCTTATTCCTGRTCATGTCTCCTAGGCCAAAACTCTTGTAATATATACATTTTTTTAGGTCATGCGAAGAAATTTCATTATGTCTCATGTTTAAGGAAAACCTGGGTATTAAACATTTATTTTCTATCTACCTCTCTATCTTTCCTTATGGCACAGCTTATGACCAAAATGTTGCTGGAGGATTTAGGATGTTGCCTGGAAGATGGTATAAAACCAAATGGCATGAGCTAAATGCCCCAAATCACCCCCATATGCCTATTTCTTTTTCATATTTTTTGATACACTGTGTTAAAAAAGAAGAGAGAAGAAGCAGGCACACTGCTCAATTTCCTCACACTGATGCAGTTTGCRTGTCTTGTTGCCATACTATTTGAGCAGAGAGATTTGGAAATGCATGCTACTCCCTGGTTTACCTAACAGTCTGCTGATTTCCTCAGCACACGTGAAAATCCAAATACTATTGCTTGCCCCAGAATAACTTCAGGAGTCCYTAACCTTTGCAAGTACCATATCAGCAAGGCCTAAAAGACATTGCATACTTCCTTGCTCATCAAGAGTAAATATTCAATAAATTTTAGAGACAAATGTCCTTCAWGGCTGAAGATAAAGGCTAATGAATCTGGAATTAGCATAGATTAACATGATCCAGTTTTAAAAGGTATTGAGGGAGTATGACTTCAACCCAAAACCCAGAATTCATGCCTTTCATCACCATCCCATAGTATCATACTTGAAAGAATCCTCCCCTGTCTTTCACTAATTTGAGCCAAAATATTAATTCACTCCCTGGGGACCATCCCTTTTCTCTGCTCTGTACTGAGATATGTGTAACTCAGTCTAGCTGCATTGGTTCTCTAGTTGGCATGCAAATGCCAGGTGTTTATGGAAATGTTAGTTGCAATACTGGTATGTATAGTGGGCAACAAAGAACAGTAGAGATCTTGTCTTCTAAGGTGCTTTTGTAGCTAGAGAAGTTCTGTAAGTCAGAAAAAATGTGCTCCTCCAGAGGGCCATTAAGAGCAAGCACCTGACTGTATTCTGATATGAACTTGGTAGATTGTTAAAGCCTGTGAAAATCCTTCTGCCTTCAACAGAGTGAAGTTTCCCTTTATTAATGTGCATTTTAAAGCCCTGAAGATAAACAATTCCCAACATAAGTTAGGGTAGACAGGACAGTACATCCTTCTGTGAAGTGCATTGCAGTTATTGAAAGGTATAAATTTCATAAATAATAATGCTCTATGTGTTGCTGTGTCCAGAAAACTCCATCCTTCCTCTTCAAATGTGTAACATATATGGAAACATAAACAGCCTTTGTTAGTCCTCTGACATTTCTTTGCAGAAAGACATTATGAAATTGATGTTTGTTACATTAATTCCCATGAAGAAGTTACATTTATCTTATTTGTCCTTGAAATTATTCAACTAAATGCAACTTCCCCATATGAAAATCCAGAACTGCAGCCCACCCTTGCTTCAGCATAAGATACTGAGGAAACCACTGTACCACAGAAACCATTAGACTGGGAAGCTTTGACTTTTTCGAGTTAAGGAAGAAGGATCCCTAAGCAAGGTTTTATAAGGCCTTCTAGGATCCAGGGACTTTTTCTCATTATTTTTAGAACTGCACAGGAATTAGTAATGCAATAGGTTATGTACCAGATATTTTGCTGGGATAGAACCCCAAATGCTGTTCAGACCATTTGAAACAATTGTGTCCACCATACTGGTGCCCTTTTCTGTAATATTTATTGACAAAAAGGCAAGAAACTGAAAAGAGTATAGTCCACTGATACTCTTCCTTAGTCTCTGAACTGTGATGTGTTTGAATCACGCAAAGTTTTCTAGTATAAAAAAGCAAGATGAAATTCAACAAAATACTTACAGCTCTTTGCATTAGTAAGGGACTTTCCGAACAACCTATCCCTTCATCATTAAAATTTGATTCCATATTGATTATGTCTTCAATCACCTCTTCCATCTGATAAAATAATATTTTAAGACAGATCAGTACAAATAATAATGGGGAAAAGTTATTTTGAAAACACAGAGGAATTCATTTTTGGTATCTATTACAGCAATAAAA
Organism: Malurus melanocephalus; assembly: GCF_030028575.1. Classification (NCBI taxonomy): domain Eukaryota; kingdom Metazoa; phylum Chordata; class Aves; order Passeriformes; family Maluridae; genus Malurus; species Malurus melanocephalus. The sequence continues at coordinate 1,405,978 of NW_026623259.1, read as the reverse complement.
CTGAATTTCTTAAGTTTTTGTCTGAAAATTCAAACAGTTCCACACAATATTCACATTTTTTACTTCTTGTGAAAACAGTTGTGGTTTAGCAAGATACATCTCTCTCCTTAAACACCAGCCCATGACCTTATTGCAACACCATGACAGGAGCACATTGCTAAGAGGCAACTGTGACCTCTCATCTTGATGGAAGGGGTCATATCACAGGGCATTGCTGCATTGGTGCAGGAAGGCTGAAAGGATCCTGCGGCTCTGCAATGATKGAGTCTCACAAGGTTTGGTGTTACATGCTGCTCTCGAGGTTCAGCAGGCAGAGTTTTGTGTCATGTTTAGCAGTACACAGGATACTGTTCTAGACAGCCTTCTGGTTTCACTTTTGACCTAACCTGAGCCAAAAATTGTTGAAGCAGGTGGGATAGCTCATTAATTAGTTTGGATGAAACAAGACCTATAGATATATATAGATTTGGACATAGTACAACATGAGTTGTCAATGATAATTATGGTCTGACTACTTTCACAAAATAGTATTGGGAGATCCCATGATGAGCATGTCACGTTAACTCTGCTATCTGCAGCTCTTGGGAGCTGAAAGAAGTGTAGATAGTCCAATGCAATGAAAGTATCACACAGACAATGGACCTTTCAACACAGACTATTAGGCCACGTGGCCCAGCACAGCTCATACATGCATTCCTCTCCGTCTCTAAAACCAGGGAAATGTTGTTCCAGGAGTTGTGCCCAGGATACCAAGAAATGCTGGCAATTACACAAAATGACTGTAGTTTGCTGAACCAACCTCAGTGTTGGCTCTATATTATTTACTAATATGACTATAGCCTAATCTCAACCACAAGGCACATCCACATTAGGAATTTACACTGTGCCACTCATCCCCCTGTGGTTCTGAGATTATTCAAATCATTGAAAAGTTTCCAGATCTTGGCCAGGGCCAACTATCACTCTCCCAGTCTTCACCAAGAAGGTGAAGGTCACTTCAGAGGTCTACAGAGAGGTTTACAAGCAGCAGTTTTGCCCATCAGGACATAGGGTGGTACAAGGGCAGGTTCCTGATCAGACCCAAAATGCCTGAGAACAGTTCCAGTACACTGCTCTTTGCCAGTATGGAGGTGGGCATCCACAAAGGCCATTTAAAATAGCATTTTAAAGTAGCTAATCCATAAACCTGCCTTAAAATGTCAGTTGTCAATGCAGAAGGAATGGAGAGGCCCCAGATGAACTCTTCAGGAAGCTTTATGAGCTCCCTCATGCTTCACTACATAACATCCAAATGCTCAAGTGAGTCACAGTGTATTTGTAAGATTCTTCTGTTCTAATGAAGTCCTAGACATGATACAGCATCTCCATTTCTCATTTCTGTAGGAATCCCCCTTTTACATAATAAASAGTCTCTTTTGAAATCTACCGAAGTATTAAAGGCCATAATGACCTACATCTCACACTGGCTAAGAATCTGACATTGTATTATAGCTGCACACTACTGAAATCGATGGTGGCACTAAAGTTAGCAAATCCTTTGGTTAGCCAATTTACCCAAGATAACTGATACAAAAGTATGCCAGCTAACTGAAAAATGAATGAGTGATTCTTTCCGCTATTCCTTGAAGGTAATCAGTACTTAACTGGCTTTTTGTGGAGCTAGGTTAATACCTTTAGACAGAAACAATTYCCATCTGAAAAAAAGTTTTGCTTGGCAAAGTGCACGTTCAGAAAACAAGCAACATATGATTTATACRTAAAACGATGCAGCAGCACATTTTATCTGGCAGCAGGCTAAAAGCTTAACCCTGCAGTAAGCTATTCACAGGCATGCAAAGGAATAACCCACAAAATTCCAAAGGATACAGAAAGCAAAAGCTGTAACCACAGGCCCCTTGAAGGTGAAGAAAATCATCTCTTTCCCACTACTAGTCCAAGGTGTGTCATGTAACATTTTAGTAAAAATAGACAAAGCCCAGTTCCCCTTTCCCTGACTCAGCCCTGCCCTACCGCATTTTCGTGTTCTCCCCCAAGGGCCAGCAGCTTGGTGACAGGGCTCTCCGGAGTGCCGATATTGCTCACTGGAGGCATGTGTCCGTTCCTGAGAATGGAGCTCACTCCCACCGGCTGGATCGTGTGAGAGTGGGACAGGGACAGGCTCTGGCTGGACAGCTTGGTGTCAAGGGTCAGGTACTGCTTCACCTGGTGCCTCTGGCTCTGCTGTATGTGGTATCTGGACTGATTTTCCAAGTGTGTTTGTACCTGGGAAGAAATGGAAATAATTGCTGAAGCTTCACATTGCTTGTATCAGTATTTATCCATGGGCTTGTTCACTTAAAAATACTTAAAAAAAATAAATTCAGCTTTAACAACGCTTGGATAGAATTATTAACCTTTTTTTTTTTTTTAGTTTTACATCCTTACACATTTTTTATTTGTTTACCATTTTCCCCTTACAAGGCTGAACAAACACTCTGAATAATTGTAAAGGAAAAACAGAATTAGAAAAGATAACCATGATCCTGAGAAAAGACCAGAAACACGCTACACATTTTTCTCATTTAAAAGTGATCTCTCTTGAGATCACTGCAATTAAATCTACATGCATATATGTACTCTAAAATTAATATTAACTTTTTTATACATGAAAGACTAAATAAATGCATAAAGAGAAATATAATCCAATCAATTAGAATGGTTGTGACAAGAGCATGTCAACAGCATGTGTCAGCAGCAGCAGACATTCACTCACAGCTAAATCCATGTTTGTCTCACCTTGCAATAAGTACAGTCATTTAAATGAGGCATTGCTGTGGTCCCAGCTACAGCTCTGAATGTTCACTATGCACAAACTGTGCAGACTCTTSAAGTGCTTCTTGTGGACAGATCACATTTTTAGTGGATAGGGCTTTATAAACTCAGTGGTCATGCCAAAATGGCTAATTCAGTAAGACTTTGGGCCATCCTTTGATTACAGAGATTGACAGTTGCTACTTCAAACAGCTCCCATTTCAGATMAATGCCACATTCCTGCAATTTAACTACCAGAGGAGCATTGCATACACAAACCTTACTGTCATTTCAGCCCTGTGGCTCTCTCCTCTTTCCGTGGCATGACTGGTCACAAATGCCTTGCAATAAATTTTTTTCAAGTGGCCCCTGTGTAAGCATGATTAATAGCTGTTAAATAATAGCAAGACTTGCTTTGTAGACTTTTTTTCTAAAAAAAAAAGAAATATCATTTAAGCAAACTTCCCTTYGATTCCCCCAACATACATAAGCAGAGAGAGATAGCCCATAAAAGCAGTTTGCTTTTGAAGAAGCTATATTTTTTTTACAATATTGTAGTATCTACTTTATTTTTAATAGCTATGAAATAATTTTAAATTAACAGTTTTTTAAACTAATTTTCTAGTCATATAAAAATGAATAAGCCATGCAGTAATGAATATAAGATTAATTATTTTGGATGCAAGCCTTTAAGTTATTAAATAACATGCCATTAAAATATTTATATGAAATCTTAAATGCACTGTTTGGATTTTCCCCTGGTTTATGTTAGAAAGGTGTACATGCTATATACAGCTGCAAAAGTTACAGCTGTATTTGGGATTTAGCTAAATCATTATTTGTCTTAACTTWGATCTTAATGTTAGTTTTAGAAAGTGCATAATGCACTTTTGGTTTAAACTCTGATTTACCATGTTTAAGGATACATGTAAAATAATTCAGATATTTATGCATCTATTTAGTCCTTCATACTTAAGCTCATATTGAAAATTATGTACTGAAGCATTTTCCTAAATGTTAATCCAATGAAATCCACTGCATGCTAGTTTAACTGGAGTATTATTTTTTGGCAAAATCAAATATTTTGAAGCAAAATAAATACATCTCATTGGATGGTGGGAGCAGGAATTCTCTGCACACCCTTGTTTTCTGCTGCTCTTTCTTTCCTTGTGCATCCAAGGAAGTTCATTATTATCCTAAACTCTACATTCACTGACTGAATCCATGCTCAGCGACCACTACCCAGAGCCTTGCAGTGCCTAAACTGATGAAGATCTCTTTCCAGGAGTGCAGAATTCTGCAATCAACAGCCTTGAAAACACAGATCCTTTACGCAGCATAAACTGGCATAGGATCAACATATAGGCTGCAATTGYATTTACTGCATTTCATCCCAACTAATTTTTTATCTTGAATGAAGCCGATGAACACTTTGCAATGAGCAATGAATTTCTGCCTTAGAACTTCTATGGGCCTACCTGAAGCATAAAATCAAGGACATCATAKATCTTCAAATTAAATGAGATATGTACGAAAATTGCAGTGTCCAAAATCCATACTACCTTATTTTTAATTTGTTTTTAATAAGTAATTTTCATAAGGAAGTGAGTTCTACTACAAGAAAATAGCTGAAAAGTCAATGGCTTGCTTTTAATTTTCTCTGGGGTCCAGATTGCTTGTGGCAGACCAAAATCTCTGTGCATCCTCTTTTCTGAACCACCATAGAGCCATTCCACTGGGCACAGGGAAGATCTGTGAAAGACAATCAGCTAACTGCTGACTAGTAAAAATAGTTTATCAGAAGTGCTTATTTAGTATGACAGTCTTTCAGTGATTATATYTTGCCTTGAACTTACAAAAGCAGAGAAAGAATTAAACTTTGCTGATGTATCTATGTTGTATGGTTTTGCAAACCTCTCCACCCCTTTACTGCGCCAGTTACAGTCATTACAAAGCAGAACATTTGAGGTTAAAAATAGATCTATGCCCTGATTTTCATTTTTGTATATTCTATATAAGACTTAGTAAGTCRCTGCTAATGTAAATCACTTTTTAAAATCAAACCACACTGTAAAGACAAAGCAGAATGGGAAATTTTTTTTTTATAATCATATTGTTAATGTATAATAAAAGTGTGGGGGGTAAATTCATTCTATAAGAAAGGAATATTAAGATTGCAAGACAAGTTCTCAAAACATAGAAATTACTTTTAAAACTGACCATGTAATAAGTGTGAAATAGGAGTAGAAACTCAAATCCTTATAATTTTATAAAACCAGATAGGCCAATGTCTCATTCCATGTGTGACTGGTTTATTCTCCACTGGAATGTTGCAAGGCTTCTTTTATGTTTTATCACTGATATTAAGGTAAGTTTAAGTTTAGATTTTCTGAATATTACTGATGACTTAAAACACTTTTAAATAAGTATTACCAAAACTGAAAACATTAAACTTTGACTATCTTTTGAGCTTCATTTAACTGATGCACAAGGAGTGATTAAGCACTGGAACAAGAGGCTGCAGATTCTCTATCCTTAGAGATTTTCAACACATGTCTGGACAAGGCCCAGAGAACCTGAAGAAGCAAAAGAAATATAAAAACAGACAGGGAAATATGAATTGGTAGTCYACATATAGAAACTCTGAATAACCATTACCAAGTGTGGTGAAAAAACAATGGTGTCAGGTTAGAAGTTCTGTTAAACAAATGCAWAAAGCAAAAGGCCTGAAAGATCACTTCCTCACATAAATAATCCCACAAGTAAAATAACCAAGACCAACATGCACTTAGCTGCTTAGAGACTTTAATCATGTGCATTTCTTAAATCCACCAAACATAATCGGTCTCAAAAAAAAAAAAAAAAAAAAAAAAAAAAAAAAAAAAAAAAAAAAAAAAAAAAAAAAAAAAAACCCCAGGAAAAAAAGAAATATTTTCCAGAGTAGAAGAGTTTTTCTTTTTCCCAATAATCCTAGAATGGTATTCTCTAGGAGGGTTGGAAAATTGTTTTTTCAATTCAGCATTTTTTGAGGAATTCCCATAATCTGAGTCAACATTTTATCAGAGCCTATGTGGAATTTTAAGGCTCAGGTGTTGATGATAATACACCTTTTACTGCCACAACAGTCTGAATATAAGTTTACCTTCTTTTTTTCTTCTCTGTGGGTCAATGAATATTTAATCATTTGTTTAAAGCAGAAAAGCATAAAGGAAGACTCTGAAATGGCTTTCAACACAGAGCATCCAATAATCGGGCAGGTCGGTGGAACCTGGATTCTCATCTCTGACAAAAATTAAGTATTGTTRACAAAGCATATTTCTAGCTCTAAGCAGACCATTTTCTATTAAATGTCTCTCTGCCATYCTATTTTTCTTGTGAGATGGATGCCCTTGCTTGTTGGTATACCCGATTTCTAGGAAGAAATAGGCACTCAGTGACYACCTTATCATGCAGACCCTGCTCTGACAAACCTCAGACACAGCCCAGGACTCAGTGCTGTTCCCCTGTGCCTCTGCTGTAGCCCTTAGCACAGTCACTGACCTGGCCCTTCCTGCCAAGTGCTCCTGCTATCATGTGTAACAAAGAGTTGGATTTGTGCACATGAAGTTCTGGTTCTCCTCCCAGATATTCTCTTGCAGCAGCTGTAGCCATGAACTTTAAATGCTAATTATTCCAGATTATTCAAGGAATGAAGGACAGCATAAAATCTAACAGTTAATAGATTTTCCACTCCCTCCTAGGCACTGCTTTTGTAATATCTGGCTTTCCTAAACATGGTGAATTTAAAGTCTATTCAGAACCAGAAACATCAAGCATTAAGGGAACCAAAAGCATCCAGCACAAAGGCAAATATTATAACTCCACCAATTCCACAAAGCTGAAAAAGAAATGAACACTTTGAGACAGATTTTGTAATCCAGAAAAAGATMCCAATGCACAGTCAACCAACTGCATGCATTTCTATTTTATATCTCACCGACAAGCCAGTTCTGGGAACAAGACCATAACAACCTTTCATAATTACAGATGCACATTCGGACTTCTTCAATTGCTCTTTTAAATTTGAGCACACACCATCATGTTGCAACACTGCAGCACAGTTGTGTAACATCTTTTTCCATATTTGCAATAAGTTTGCTTTCGTTTCTAATGCATTGCACAATGGCATAACTCGACTTTCAGTMGTTTATTTACATAAATTGTTTTACTTCACAATTTTCTGGTGGGATTTTTCTTCTGTTGGTAAAAGAGTACATGGCAYATCAAAATGAAGAAAGAGGAACTATTCAGGAGACCTAACGTCGGAATGAACAATGTCACAGATATTCTGTTAAGCAGTGTTACATCTTTTTTGGTGTTCCATTAAGGGCAAGCAGGTGATATCTGTACTCCCAGGCTGCTCAGCCCAATGTCAGTCCCGAGAGAAATAATAGGAAAACTGAAAAGAGATTCAATTAATAAATTATTAAAAGATAGGAATATAATTAATGCTAGTCAACATAGTTCTGTGCAAAATAAGCCTTGTCAAACAAATCTACTTCTGCTCTTTGATGAGATTTTAAGTTAGGTTGCCAAAGGTAATGATGGAGGTATAATACACTTCAACTTTTGTGTGCCTTTTGACTTAGTATCATTCAATATTCTAATTAAAAATATAGCACTACACAGTATCAATAAAGSCTGTTTTAACTGGATTAAACATTGGCTAACGAACATGCATAAGAAAGTGATCAGCAAAGGCTTGGCATCAAAAAGAAGGGTTGTTCAGTCTYGTATTACTGAATTTTATCTTCAGTGATTTGGGACAAATGAAARATAAAACCAGATAAAAAGCATAAATATTTTTGGAGTGGTGTTCCCAGTCGGATTAATATAAATCTGCATAGACTAGAGGAAGAAACACAGGATGCAACAATGAAGAAAACACCTCAAGCAATGAGTCTGTGAAGAATTGGGGGTCATAACAAGCCAGCAACTCAGTAGGAACATCCTACAGATGCTATAGGAAGAAAGGGAAAATGGCATAAAGAAAGTAGTGAATAGGAACCTGGCTTTACTCTGCTTTTATTTATGGCTCAGGAGAGATCAATAATGGAAGCCTAAAAATATTTCTACCCTAAATATTTTTGAAACACTGTTGAGAAATAGAAAGTGTGYAAAAAAAGAACAATGGAAGTAATTGAAGATTGAGAAATGGGTCCTTCAATGAAAGCTTAAAGAAGCTCAGCTATGTTCTTGTTGTCAGTTTGGGAAAAATGTGAAATTTGTTGGAGATGCTGAATGTGAAAGGGTCTTTCAGTGCAGAAAGCATGGTAAGAGCCACTGGCCACAAGCTGATGGGAGGCATATCAGAAATTGTGTGCATAAACAGTGAAGTACTCAAAAAAGGGTGCTCTAGYTACTATTTTCTTCAAACAAAGGATTGATAACTTTCTGGGAGAGAGAGTAGGCAAATCCAAGATATACTTTTATCAATTGTATTCTTGGACTCAAAGCTGAGTACTAGGGTAGTAATTGAATGCAATACAAAACCCCGTGATTTTAGAGGAATTAGAACRAGTGATCAACTAATCCTTGCTGTGCTTACATTTTATGGGGTTTTGGACCTGAGAGCTGGCTATTTTAATACCAAATTTTTCCTTGATGAAAATTCACTCGGAATTTTTAAAATTCTGCTACAAAATAATATGCTTAAAGATGATCATAGTATGCTGGACAGAACTCTGACTTCACTAAAGTTTGCCATTCATGATGGATATTAATTTGGTTCAGTGTTTTTAACAGCTTTTGAAGCAAAATTTCTCACCCTGGTAGGACTGCATCATTTATCATCAATCCTGAGCACAACACCTCTCTGCAAATGAGTGATGGGAATTCATGTTCTTTTCAGCCACTGTACTAGAAAATAAGTATTTAATTATCCACTCTTAATTATTAAAATGTTCTGTAAGTACACTGAAATTTTAATTCCATTTTAAGATAAGAAAGACAGGCACAACAGAGACTAWTTTTGCTCTATATCTGAGAACTTTCAAATGTATTTTAAGGGTTAGAAAAAAAGCATAAAAGCATTTTTAGTTATGAAATAATCCTTTTTAACATCTATTACAAATGAATATCWGTTGTTTGTTTGTCCTGCTCTCTCTATTAAACTTTTTGAGGAAAGACTATTTGTAAAATTACTTCATAATAAAATGAAAATTCAATTTAACTTGGGAATTATGCACTTCTGTTGTATCCTGAAAACTATCACCAAATACAGTAGCTATTCACTTTAATGTTTAGTTTATAAAAGCATGTGTGATTATGCCAATTAATTACTTAAGCTAAACACAGTAATTAATTTTTAAATGTGAATATTTTTCCTATAGGAACTTTGATCTGACTAGATGAGACCTTCTCCATTAATATGCATGAAGAGAGAATACAAAAGACATCTAGTCTGGAAACTTACAGCTGTGTTTAGTTGATGCCTTACAGTAGCTTTCAAGTTAAGAAAAATTCTCATGTGACTCTAATGCATTATTTTTCATCTTATTTAACCTTTGACAYCATATTCGTCAGGAACTTGTGAATATTCTTTCAAGGGTGAAGGGACTGAAGAAGAAATGTTCAAAAGTTCATTGACAAAGGCCATGTATTCAACATACTGCTACACAAGACTACTGCTTGTGTATTTTGGTATCGCAACATCTAAAAATAAATGTGGGAGTAATTGGAAATTCTCCATCACACTTCCAAGTATTATGAAAAGCAAGAGGAATCTGGGAACAAAACAACTTCTGAACAGACTTTGCAGAAATCAGTGCTGGGTAAGAAAACTTTCTTTGCGCAGAAAAGGCAGCAGAACACTTTCTCAGAAGGAGAAAGGCAGCAGAGCTCTCAGGGCTGTGGCAAATAGAAGCTAGATCTTACAGCTAACCATTTCCTGACAAATCCCCTTGCAGGCACTGGGATTTTGATAACATTTCCCCATTGTGGTATTCTCTAGCACTCACTGAACATTGGTGGACCTCAGTCCTTTCAGGTATTTCTCTGTGCTAACCTCCTTGTGCAATCAGAAATGAGTTGGGGGAAGCCAACTACCTGCACCGAGCAACTACAGAGACATTATCAAAGCAAGCACTTCCATTTGCGCCGGTGTACCTGAGACACTCTTGGCTTCTTAATTGAACTCCTGCAGTTAAGAKACACACAGCTCTGATGGCTCCTTATCCATCACCAGCTTGACTTCTGAAGAAAGGATCCCTAAGGTCTTAAGGCCAGCTTGTCATGTTTTAAAATAACAATGAGTCTCGATGACTTTGTGGTCTTCCCTGGCAGAAAAGAATCAAGTTTTTAACATTGCACTATAAAAACAGCTTATAAAGTTAGGCAAAGCAAACTACAGGAAGTATTTTTACAAAACCATGCCTTTGATTTAACTTGGAATTTATGTTGAAAATCTAAACTGAGAATAAAACCAAGCACCACAGTTAATAGGCCACACAAGCATAAAAATGGTTCACAATCAAATTAAGTAACCCCAGGTAATATCCTTATTTTGACTCTGCACAGTGACCCTGTCCRTGCTCTCACTGATTTATAAGACCTGCAAATATAATAAATTTTTACTGTTCCAGTTCTTTACTGTTGGTGTTATTACAGGACAGTGAATATGACTACTACATTTCAAGAATGTAAAGAAATTTTTGTATGGCTAGCTATGTTTAAAGATTTAGGTCCTGACACCTTTACTTAACTACTTGTCCCTTCCCCCAGAAGCCATTGAAATTAGGGCAGCTAATAAGTTGCAATCAAATGGAGAAAAGCGTATCACAAACAGATTCAAGGCAAATCAGTTTTGAATATAGGAAGCACAAACATCTCCTTTTTATTTAAAAATCATGTGAATTTACATCACTGCAAGTTGTTCAGTCTTTCCAGGAGGAAAAAAATAGCAACATTCAAAGTTATGTATTTTTCAACTACAACAACTAGCACAGACCCATAGAAATTACAGCTATAGCACCATGGGAAATCTGTAATTGGAATTACGTATTTTATTCAGCACGTCCAGATTTTCTGGCAAGTGCCATACATCTGAAACAAATCTACTCCTTAGCAGGAGTAGATGATAGGACTCATAACGAAGCTAATAGACAATAAGGAATATTCTTGCAGACTCAAAAGCTTATCTGTTAATTTCAGCATTTTTAACCATTTAACTTCTGATGAAAGCACTCAGAGAAGAGACAAAAGATGACTGGATTATGAAGACTCACATATTCTGTTTTGTTACACATCTGTAAAATTTGTAGAACAGGTCTGACATTGGAGAAAACCAGTTGGTATGTGTAGCATATTTATGTGTAAATAAGAATAGTTTCAAAATAATTTGGTCTGATCTCTGATTTCTAATTCTTTTCAGGTGGCAACTATATTTTTTTTCACTTTTGTCTCATTTTAATGTTTAWGAGAACTCAGAAAGACCTCAGCCTTAAAAAAAAAAACAAAAAGTATGAAGCGGGATCATGAAGTAACAATCTTGTCATTGTTTGCTGTACACTTTCTCTGGCATCCTAGGAGAGCAGACACTGTATGGCTTGAGATTAAATGATGGCAGTAATACCCCTCTTGTTCAGTTGCATGCAACAAAACAGTCCTTGAAACTAGATAAAAATGGGAATTTTCATAGTATTTAAAGACATAGACATCGATTATAATGTGGCAGGAAAGCACTGCTGGTAAAACTGTAAGAGTAGAAAATGGTACTTTCCCATTTGAGTATGTATCTGAGGGAGGGGAATGTCTCTGTGTCCTTATTTCTTCATTCCTTTGGACAATTAGTGCTCCACTCCATTATGTGTTGGCACACAAAGAATAATAATTCATTGCAATGCTTTGACAGCACAAGCTGAAGAAAAATTTAAAGCCTAAACACAGTAAACCTACCACTGTTGTGCTATCCTTCCACAAAAATAAAGTTTAAAAAGTTCTGTGATTTTGGATAAAATCACTGGTTTTGCCTATTTCTAATATGAAACATTCATGGGTGTATGCCAAAGGGACTACATCAACACCCTCAACAAAAAGAAAACCTATCAATTGAAAAGCATGGTCAGTTTGATAAAGTGGGAACAATTTCACCAGCAGATGACAGCACTGCTTGTTATTATCCCTTTGTTGTGTGTTTCAGTCCTCCCTCATTTTGAAAACAAACTGTAAAGAAGTCTGCACCCCCAGCCCATGCACTGCAAGAACAGAGGAAATAAAGCCAGTGGCATGAGGTGGTTTGGTGAGGCTGTCGCATCAGGGAGGCAAATCTGTTGGACAAGATATTTTAAGCCTGTGAAGGGTTATAGCTTCTGTAAAGGCACAGACAAAACCAGCTTCAGTCTGAGAAATGTGCTTTCTATTTCTATTTCCTCAGTCTSAGAATGATAAAGAGGGCAAGGGGGGAAGATTTCAAAGTAGGCATCTTAGGTTGAGCTTCACAACACGATTTTTGTGAAGTCAAGGCAGCAACATCATTTTGAGCCAGCTTAGGATCTGGCCACAGAGTGTGCTTTCATACAAAGTGAGCAGATTGGGTTAGCTGACAGCAGTAGGTGATGTTTCCGTCAAAAACAGGAATGGCACTTCAAGGATAGCAACATGACAAAAAAGTTWAAAAAAAATATTTCAGATCAGCTGGTAGAAGCATTTTTTTTTTAAATCTACCTGGCCTATTTTGTGTCCAAATATATTTTATGGCTGTAAGTGGCAATGAGTCTGAGCGTGTTCATGCCCCGAGGGTGCTGCTGTTATGCTGCTCATGGGGTTTGCAAATATTACCTTCATTACCTGAACAACAGCCAGAAATCGGTGTACTCCTTTGGCAATACACTTCCACTTATGTACTGAGAGTAGTAGCAGTGAATTTACAGTGCATTAAGCATGAGGCCCTTGAAATATATTAATACTTTCAAGGAATTTGTGTTTGTCACTATTCTTACAAATAAGAGTTAAATAAAGAGCCCAGCTGTAAGAGAAAAGAACCCTAGTATTACCAGAAATTATCTTGAATATAAATGTTAACTTAAAAATTTATATTTTATTTTGAGGAATATTTTCTGAACTATAATTTTGTATGTTTGAGTCTGAAAACATGCACTTCAGACTAGCATTGACGAGCAWCTGCTGAAGAGAAAGGAAGCAAAAAATTCGTTCAGGGAACACTTACAGCATGCAAAGCTCCAAACACTTAAGTTTTGCTGTATTCTGCAGTTGACAGGAAATCTCACAAAAATAGCATAATTGGTACTTTCAGTACTGAACTGAGAAAGCAATCTTGCTTTTTGATGTGTATTCAAACTAATCTTAGTTCACAATATGTTCCATTCAGCACTAACTCAATTAGTAAAAAAAAAAAAAAAAAGATAAAATGTTAATACCATTTCTAATATGCAAGAGATCAAAATTCAGTGCCTTTATGTTCTGAAAACAGCCTTTAAAAAAACTTAGAATAAGAACTGCTGTAAAAACACCATAAATAGCATCAAAAGGCAGCCTAGCAGAAACAAGCACACGTACTTACTTTAGTGTTAAAGTTGTACTCTAAAGCATTTCCATTTCAATTTAGATACAACAAACATTTGTGCACTTAGGCACTATAGAATAGGAGCTGGAGGAGTGATATTAGGTTAAGCTCAAACTACTTAACTGTTTCCAACTAATAGCCACTAAATAAAAACGTTAATTAACAAAATATGATTGATTTTGCTGGGATTAATCAAGAGAAACTCCCACTTAGKTTAAATGAGAGTTCTGTGTGAATATGGAATTAAAGCTTACTACTGGTAAGCCATTATTAAGAGCATTATTTATAAGCTGTATTGTACAGAACAAGTCTTTCAAATTAAATGATCCTAATGTGGAAAGGAATGTACAAGCTAAAAAGAAGTTGTTAGAGTCGTCTAGAAAAAATATTGTAATATCTATATATCTGTATGAAATATTTGCTGTTGAAAGTAAGAATATTTGATAACAATAGCTATTTTAAAGAGTCCTTAATATCTTGCCACTGAACTTTCAGTAGGAAAATGTCAGTGTTTGCAGTGCAACAAAACCGTGTGCTGTGAATGTTAATGCTAAGATTTAGTAAGTGAGTTTATTAGTATTAACAAATTAATTTAATTATCAAGTGAGTTAATTAGCATTTTGTAGCATAATGAGTGGGCCATGTTACAGAGACATGGCAAATGCTAGTTTCTTTGGTCTGGCATTAGAAGCTGGCAGATAAAACTGATGATTCCATCACATCTAAGTAAGAATCAGTTAGTCTGATTTTCACCAGGGAGCTTAAGGTACTGAAACATTGTTTTGCCAGCACCATTACCTACCTGCAGTGTCTGGACTTCTATCAGTTTTATCACCTCTACACAACAGCATTGCCCCAAAGCCTGGGTACCCAAACACAGAATGGCAAACAAGGAAAGATGAGTACAAATCTGTCCATGAATAATGTTTGTCTATATATATCCAGTCAGTTTGAGGGAAAGAAAGGAGAAATGGTTCATAAGGGCATTTCCTTAACTCTGGCTGGAATTCCAGTTAAAGAAGAAGAAATGATACAGAACTTCTAAGGAAAGAAACTTCCTATCTGTGTCTTAAATGCATTATTAACTGAAGAACATATGCTGGAAGAAATCAATAGCATAACMGTATGGCCACATTGGCAGTTTCCTTCAATCATTTTGTCATTCTGTCATCACTGTTGCCACTCAAAATCTCACAAGACATAAATGCAGCCATATAACTCTTCCTGTTGTTATTATTGTATTCTGGAATGACATAATTATCTTCAACATCAAACACTGGAGTAATTATCAACCCAGTTCACAATCACAGTTTATTCAGCACTATCTCAAAGTAGTTTAAGACTACTTGGGCTCATCACATTTTCCTTAGCTGGATGCAGAACATATACATAAGATAGTTGAATTTTGGTAATACTCTTCTTTTTTTCACTCAAGTCCAGATTTAATCCTTACATTAGTGGCCCTCTGGATCATCCCACTAAATTAACAGAGGGATAAGTGCTTGTCAGAAAGAGGAAGGCGTTCTTACAGAAAACCAGTACAAAGTACAGCGTTAGRTAAACATGCCCTAAGACTGTAGCTGTGCTGGTCTCTGAGATCTTTTTTTACATTTTACTACTTCTTTGACCACAGGTGCATGAGTGCACAGCCCACAGTTACAGTCAGGATGGTCTCTTTATCAAGCAGGAGTATCCTTCTCTAAAGATTACAAAATTCCACTACTTGAAGTGTAAAATTGCTGCTGTCCCTCTTCACGTCTGGATTTCCAGCAGAAGAATTTAGCTTGTCACATTAATCCATGAGTCTCCAGCCCAGCTAATTTAGCCTACATTTTCAATTCTTGAAGATTTTCATGCAGCCTACTAAAGTTTCATATTCATTTCCTAAAATACATTTTACATTATTGTAGATTTTCTCTCTTCAAAAACATTTATAGCACAGTTCAGTGGAAATTTACATTTAACGAGGTAGATKAAAAGGTCCTTTTCCATTATGTCAGCAAACCCCTTTTCTCCTGTAAGGTCACTGTAAACCTTGAATGAGAAACGAAGCATATTATCAGCAGAGGATACTGAAGTCATCAGAGATTTGCAGACGGCATTATCCTCCTATTTACTGGAAAGCTTTGAAGCAATGTTCAGAGTAGCTGGGAAATCAGGATATCCTGACTCAGGATGAGTAGGCACAAAACAAGAACAGGGTTTTMATACAGTTATGGAAGAGGTTAATTAAAAATGGAAAAATTAGACCAACCATCTAGATTAAGCTGATGAGGTAAGTAGAAAAAAAATAGGCCTTGATGAAAAGCTATACAAAGCAGAATACAAAATAACAGAAAAAAGTTTAGATCACTTTCCTACTTAGAAGGTATTTTGGGTGTCCCTGTATTCCTAGCCTTAATACTTGAAAGCAAAAATAAAGCCCTTCTAAAGAAAATGGGTGGAACGAAACTACTGCCCTGCCTACAGCTAAGAAAATTTTCTTGTCAGTTGCTGGTAAAGTGCTGTATTTGGGATTAAGTACGAGAATAACATTGAGAGTGCGCTGATGTTTTGGTTGTTGCTAAGCAGTAGCTACCGTAAGAGACTTTTCAGCGATTCGTGGTCTGCCAGTGAGGAGCTGCACAAAAAACTGGGAGAGAGAATGGCCAGGACRGCTGACCTAACATGGCCAAAAGTATATTCCACACCATGCCAAATATATTAACTGGGGAGATTTACCTGCAGAGGAGAGCAAGTTGKGGTTCAGAAACAGGTTAGCCTCATTCAGCAGGGAGTGTAYTGTGCATCACTTATCTTGGGTTTTGTCTCCCTCTCTCCCTCTCCTTTCTRTTACAATTTTTAGAAGCAGTATTAGTATTGTTGTTCTTGTTATCCTTGCTTTTTTATTACCTTCTATTTGTTTTAATTATTAAACTTATTTTATCTCAATCCAGAAGCTGTATTTTCTTTTCTTTCCCTCCCTGATTTTCCTCCCCTCACCATCATTGGGTGGCAGGAGAAGGGGAAGTGAGCGAGCAGCTGCCTGCTGGGGTAAAACCACAGCAACTGTAAAGGAAAGGAAAGATTAGTCTGWCATCGTAATGAAAACTAAACAGCCCTAACAGAGTAAAAGGAAAACTGGAGAAGATTTCTATGTATTTGTACAGAACAAATGGTCCTGATGTCAGACACGAAGCTCAAGACATCACCAGAGCACATCAGCCAGAAAGTTCCTTGCCATGAACAGCAATTGTACAAAAGACTACCAGCAAAACAAGAAACAGACATACTCCCAGAAGGGCTTTCGATCATCTTATGGATCCAAACAATACGTGGTTGTTTCGTTGTTTTCTTCAAGATGGTAAATTTTGGACAAAGGATAGGCAGGCTAATAATTTAAAGCTTTTATTGCTTCATTAAAGCAAATTTCAGCCTATCTTCCTCACAAGAAGACAGTACCAGCAGCATAGTTTCAATGTTAAGAGGACTCACACGGACACTTATTTGAAACAGATTTTATGTCAAAGTGTGAAAGTTGTGTGTCCACTGTGTAAAAACTGCTGTGGATGGGAAGGAGTAGGGACTCGTGGAAGAGAAGTCCTGGGCARCAACTGATTTGTTTACTAACTAGACTTCAAATACTGAGCAATATGACAACTAGGATTTTCTTTTTTTTTCTGGCTGAAGACTCATTAAGAGTCACAGAAAATTCCACAGGTAACATTTTTAATTTTGATTCCTGTATACACATCTCAATTTCAGTGCACAGGGTGTCCAGCAGTCCTAGGATTTGGACTTCAGTAAAGAGATGTGTTAGAAGAGTTTCCTAAACCTACTTTTAAAGCCCACCATTTGGGAGGTCTGATATGAGACACTCTGGGATTCTCTGATGCAACAGGTAGAGAAAAAAGTCTTTGCACAGAAGCAAGACAAGTTTAAATGACTCGTAGGTGCCCGGGGCTGCTGTGTAGTAAAATTCTCAGTAATTTTACTGCAGGCTTCATATCAGRACATTGTCTCTGAGGAAAATGTGTGGAGGGTAAGCAAAAAAGAAAGGCTGGAAGACAGAGAATTGCAGTAAGAAGTGGCCTGCACAGCAGCAGGAAATAGAAGTCTACGTAGAAGCCTTCATATACAGAGATTGTTTACAGTCTGATCAATCACACAAATTACAGATTCTGTTTTYTATCTGAACTGTAAAACCAGTCAGTATTAAAATAGACAATACAGAGTATTGCAGATGAAAAATGGGGGAGTTTAGAGGTTCTACACTTGTGATCAACAGATGTTGAAGGCTACAGGCCATGTCTCCATCCTGCTAAGTCTGAACTCAATAGCTTTAACAACACAGTGAATAAAGAAGGTGGAMACAAAAGCAGTAAGTGATTTGAAGTGGATTGAAAAATAAGTGTGTTTAATAAATATTCTTAATTATTCCTTCTATTTTTTTGTTCCTCAGGACTTTTTAGTTGCATAGTTTTAGATTCCACAGATAAATAAGAAGGGGTTTTTACCTACTTATTTCTAATTCCCAAATTTCCCCATTAAGTAGCAGCTTACTTTATCTCTACTTGCACCCATGTAATTGGAGGTGGGATGATGAAAGAGTTTGCTTTTGTTTAATCATTGCTTATAGGTACAAGATGTTCTTATCCTTGCTAATACCTTTCTAGGCCCTGATCCTGCAACTACCTAGAGTTGTYCCACTGTAACCTGTGGAGGGCTTTCACTGATTTCAGGGAAATAGTTACATGGAAAATTGCTAGTAGGGCTGAAGMTTTAATCAGTAATTGTCAAGAGCATCCTGCATTAATGAGCTATGAAAAAAAGTCTTTAAGAAGTGTATCATGGTTCAGTTGTGTGAAAAAGAAGTAATATTTTATGCCTATTTACATTGCTGAGAATTGATCATAAAACTTTGAATAGCCAAAGGATATTTATGTCTTGGAAGACGTAAGATGACAAACTAACATTTCTTGGCTTAGGTTGACATTTTTTAATCACCAGACCATGATGTGGCTCCACTACACTGGGTTCTTCTTGAATGCCGCAAAACAGTCGTGCCATTCATAGGAAAATCACTCTTTCCACAACACTTGCCAATAATTTAAATTACAGTGGCTTGGCACTCAGGAGTGCTGTGTATTCCCTGCCCTTGCTATGTTTTCCCTATACAGCCTTGAGCAAAACTTTGAATCTATTTTCCTTGGTAAATTTGAATAACAGTATCTATTTATCACTATTAGGATATATTTTTCATCTTGGAAAATTCTGAAGGCAAGGATTATTCCAGTCCCTTTGGGACAATGTCTTCACCTCTTCACTGGGATCTTGAGTTGAAATGTCTCTTCTACTACTACTAGTACTACCACCAATAATAATAATAATAATAATAATAATAATTATTACTTATCACTTGTTTTCAGTTAAAAAAATCCCCAACATTTTAAGCAACTTTATTTTTCAACATACAGCTTTGAGACTCAACGTAAAAATACAGTCTTTTCTCTAGCATGATAATCTGTTAGGAAATCGGTAGTTTATAGACAAGAATAGACATGCAAATATTTTCTTGCCATTATAAGATTTATTCTCCCAGTTTAATAGAAAATTAATTGTCRCATGACAAGAAATGGCATGGCAGCAAAGATTATTTTTTCTTTTTAAACTAATGAAATATCTCATATTTTCTCTAAAATATTTACAATGGTTTCATCTATAAGGGCTTCACAAGAATGTATCAAAGTCCAGATATAGCTTCTCGTTTTGTCCTTTTATTGACAAAACTTGATGTTTCTATCCTTAACTAGAAATGTCTTGCATGCTCATGTTTATGCAAAACGGATTTTTTGGAAGAGAAGAAAAAAGAGGTACTGTAACATCAGACGGAAACATCAAAGGACTACTGGCAACATCTTAAGGCTTTTATCAAAGTAGTGAGGGAATGCATTAAAGCAACAATATCTGTAGCCTACAAATGATAGGTCTATCAAATTCAACAGTATGTCTGATAAATATAGRGGACACATTTTTACATGCATTCTTTGTTTTAAAAGAAAGTGTTGATCAGTCATTTTGCTTTCAAAACTATGAGAGAAAAAAATTATTTAGACATGGGTCTTTAGGTTGTGTCATTCAATGCAGCTACAGTGGAGCCACACACAGCCAAGCCCACTTACACCTGATGAAAAGTTGCATGCACTTTTATATTTTTCAAAGCCAGTGCCTTCAACACACACACACAAAATATATTTTGGGCTTTTTATTCCTTTTTATTTTTCTACCTTTATGACACCTGTGTAACAAAGTACTGGGACTTGGCCTAATGAATAAGTGTAGATAGTTTTAGTAGCTCAGAACAAGTCTGTTATGAAATGGTGGAGCATGTCCACAAAATAACTTTCTGTCAAATGTTTCCCAAAAATGTTTCAAGTTGGCTTCACTTATTAAGGAAATGTTGTTGTTTCCTATTTTACCTTAAAACTTGAATTTAAAAGCTTTGTATATACAAGCATAATTTATATTATCATGTGATAAACTCCACAACTAAATTATAACCTCACCTTGATGTCTAAGCTCTGTGTAAAGCACAACTGCCTATTTTGCTCAAATTTGTGTGTTTTGCAGCCTGCTGTAGGAAAAAATACAGCTTATGAATCTACCCTAGAAAGACATGGCTCTGCTCCCAATCACTGCAGTAGCTGTCAGCTTCAAGTCCCAGATAAGCCCAGAACCAGACTGAAGCTTTTGGTCCCAGCAAGTCCACCAAACGCTCCTAAAATTTCACCAGTGCTGTCATTATTACATAGAATTGCTTAGTACATTGATGGATAAAAAACATTCACAAATCTTACAAGCAAAATAACTAAAAGTTCCTATACAGCTAGTTCAGATACATCTGAGATTAAAGGCTAGTTCTGCGACATGTGTGTGTGTATACGTATATACATATATATRTACACAYCTGTATGTATGTATGTATATATTTTAAAAGCCTAATCTTAGTCACAGTGTCACACTGAGAATTTAGGAGTAAGCCTACCCTTCACAGCAGCAAGATAATATAAAGGAAAGCACGAAAACAATTTTCTTATAAACAGACCTGTTCATCTGGTTCATGTCTGTGCAAAAAAAAATGTTCTAGGTCTAGTTCTTGCAAATTATTCCTGCTGGATCATTATTATCATAGTTATGTTCTCTAGGACCCCTAGGTCAGGAAGAACAAGGAATAGCTAACAAATGTTCAGCATCACTGTGCTCCCTCTGCATGTCTGCTTGACCCCACAGCGATGTGCCATGGGCGTGTTGCTCTGAGTAGGGTGATGTTGGGGTGCTAAGCAGCTCTTACAAACTTCAAAATATAATTTTAAGCTCTGATGGACAGATTTCACCTGCTGATATTTTGAAGCAATCAAAATGGATAGGAACTTATGATGAATTATGACATGCAAAAAATCATCTTGTACTGGGATCATGGATGAGGTAAGAAAAAGGAAGATGCATAAATCCCTGCTGTTGTAAACATTCTGTTCTGAGTTTGCTATAAGGACAAAGCAGTAGTGGAGCACATGAAAAGAATTAAATATCCCAACCCCTCATACCACTTATACCTACTTTTGGCCATCTTGGCAGCCCAGCACCTGCCACACTCWTGATCCATACAGCTACACCCCTAAGTAACCCTGTTACTCCTAAAATTCAGAAGAGAATTTCAGGCTCTGTCCCACATTGCAGGTTGCTCAGGAGGCATAATCAGTCAGCAGTTATTGGTGGTTATACAATGCATCTGATTTCCTGTGGTTTGAATATGCTGGAATTTTTGGGGAAACAAAAAACTACAGTGAAATTCTGRTATTGGATTAAACTCTGAAATTTGTTTCCGTAATGCTGGTAAAAATATACGATATAAAAACTTTTTTGTCAAAACTGAGAGCTCAAAAGGGATGAGAAATTCAATAAACATCCATTTCTGTCTTTTGGAGTGCTTGATTAGGGCCTTACAAATTTATTAAAGATGCAATAATAAATACAACTCTGAACTAACAAGAGAACAGAAACAGCCTGGAAATACACATTCTGTGCCTRTTAATTGTCATGCTATATGGTCCTCTGTGCTTGTGGGAAGTCATGGAGATACACAGCAGATAACATTATGTTCTTTTCAGTCAATTTACTTATAGACCTGCATCAGCTAATGAAATAATGCCAACGTTTTACAAATACTCAGAGCACTTTTGTTAATTRAAAAAGGAGGCATCATAATAGCCAGCCATTATGCAGGCTTAYACCAACTGTTCAAATTTTCTACCAGAAAAAAATAATTGTGTGCAAATTGTTTTGCTCATGAAAGTGAGATAGATGTAGAAAGAATTCAGGCAGACACCACAGCACTTGCATCCCACCCCAGGCTCCACCTGGAATACCTGTTATTCAATTATYGGGGCTGACCTCCACTATCCACACAACCTTATGCAGCTTTGYACAGTAGGATTATGTGGATAATGGTTAACATAGGTAGACAATTTTTCAAAACTGCACCATATTTTTAGACCTGAGTCTTTCRAAGTAGGAATGTTCAAACAATAGTACTCAACAAGGTTGAGACTGAAAAACCTAGAGTTGTTCATTTAAGGGGTAGTTTAGATTCAAAGCTTTATGTGAAGTTTCACTTTGCCCAAAAAAGTATATTAGCATTTTATAAGCATATCTAAGAGGAACAGTAAACATACAAAGACACAAGGACTCCTACTTCAGTGTAGCTTCCTCTCTTCTAGAAAGAACAGAGCAGGTAAGATGCAGTTAAAGAAAAAAGCTGTCTCTGGCAGTCTTACCTTCCCTGCAAAGAGTAATTTTCATTTTTAGATGCAGCAATTCTGAATTTGCATACATAAATGGGTGTAGGTGTCTTACAGCTGAGCAGGCAGAGCCCAACTTGAACACATCAGCTACTCCTTTCCATCACCATCCTCCCTTCCAAATGAGAGCTCTGTCCCTGGGCACAGAGCAAAGACAGACAGACAGACATTTAGAGTATTCAAATGTTTCATTTAAATGTTTTATTCTGCCTGAAAGTTAGTAGTGGAAGAATAGAAGTTCTAAATAAAAGTTCTCTGAACTTGTTTTACTTTCATTTTACATAACATTCAGTTATGAATGTTCCTCAGTTGCAAAAATTCTGCACATCTGTAGGCATATTAAGTGAGGCTCAAAAATCTTAAATAACAATAATTATATAATATTTTTAATTTCCTTTATTTTTTCCTTGCACCTGCTTGACAAAAAGGAGCAAAACAACAATGGCAAACCCAGACTTTTAGTAGCTGCTAAATATGTGTATCTTTGAAGCTATCTTGTTGAATTTCATTTAATAGATTTGTAGACATTTTATGGATAGGAAATCATGATTGCCCTCATTGACAWATAGGTTTATTTTGCCATTTCTGGCACAGCTCCCTAACATATGAATGCAAMATAGCTTAAAATAAAATCTAAGTGAAATGGTATGAATTCAGAAATAGCAGTGTGGAGAAAAATAATGAACCAATGGAATTAACTTGAAAGAAGATCTTTAAATGTAAGGTCCTTTGAAATAAAAGAAAAGTGTTTGTGCATAAAAAATAGCTTAAAATATTTAAAAAAAACAGAAACAAATTGTTTCTATTATTTTCTGACATAAGTAATTATGGTAATTCTAAAAATTGAATTTACAAGAATAAAGTTTTATCAYTATGTATGAGGTTACATTATTAAATATAACAGGAAATCTGCAGTTTGACTTTACCCCTGTAGAAAGGCTTTTTATCATTTAAATATGATTTGAAGGAGRGGGAGGTCCTCTTGCATGTTGCAATTCATCTTTAATTTAACCCTTTGAACATGCATGTGCATCATAGAAAAAGATAACTTTGATTAATTTGGTTAAAAAGTAGGAATACTTCAACTTGCTGTCATGTTAGTAACTATAAACTAATTTCTTGTTGCTGTTTACAGTTGGTTGGACATCTTTTTTCAAAGACTCCACTATAAAGCAAGAGAAGCAGTGCAGACCTGATTAAACATCTGTAGGCACTRAGTTAACACACACACTCCCTTTGCCTGTGGGAGAATGGGTTCTTTCAGAATTTTTTACTCCTGGGAAGAGAAAGACATTATTCTGGTTCTGTCTTTTCTCAGGAATTTTTTTCAGATAAAGTAACTTTTTATTGAAGTGATTGAGCAGCAGCCAGGCCATCCACGCTGAGGGGAGCAGACAGCACCCTCACTGTGTACTTCACACCTGTCACCACCCACCTCAAAACATTACTRCTTGAATGAGGTCTTAAGCAGCCAGATACCAGCAGCAGGAATTATGTTACCCCAAAGGTATTATAACATTTCTGGAATTTCCCACACTGAAGTGGAAACTCCTTGTTTTATCATCATTAAATATATTAACACCAATGAGCTACAGATGTTGCAAATGATATAGTTCTGGAGCTATCTCATATGAGTAAGGTAAATGAGCATCCTTATTCTGTATGCTGGTCACATTGTCTGAGATCATGACTCACTATAATTCATTTCATTAAATACTGAGATACAGTGGCTGAGTATCAGAATCCCTTTAATTAAAGTTTATATGGCATCATAATTTATACAACAAAAATTTGAGCTGTCTTTAACAAAGTTGTGCAAGAAAGATGGCCTAGTAATAGAAATTAAAAGTGAACAGAGGCCACCCTTAGTTTRAGTTAACAGTGGACTCTAAGAAAAAGTAGTCTGAGTCATACCATTATTGCTCAAAGTCATTATACTTCACTTTCCTATTTTTAGGCCTTTTTTTAAATAGATGTCAAGCCCAGAGATTGAAGATTGAGGAATGTTAAGATGAAAAAGAAGATTGACTTTTATTACTAGAAGATCCACTTTAGAACAGGAGGGAAACATTTACTTGATTCACCTTAAATTTTGTGTGAGTAAACATTTGTGTGAGTAAACTGCAGATGGTTTTAAATGTTATCACCATCTTTGTTTTTTTTATTTCATTCTCCAAATAAATCCTAGTTCTCATCTTT
Source organism: Malurus melanocephalus (assembly GCF_030028575.1). Classification (NCBI taxonomy): domain Eukaryota; kingdom Metazoa; phylum Chordata; class Aves; order Passeriformes; family Maluridae; genus Malurus; species Malurus melanocephalus. The sequence continues at coordinate 1,381,591 of NW_026623259.1, read as the reverse complement.
TAAGTCTGCCATCTCATCCGTATTTCTGTTGAGTGGTGAACTTCCTGGYTTTGAAATAATTTTCATGTTTTTCTGTATTCCTTCCTTTTTCCCCCCAGTGAAACACATCTCGTGTTGAATACTGTCAATATGCTCTACTCACATCTTATATTTACATTTGTGTAACATTTATGATGCAGCTAAAGCAATTACATTTCTGAAAAAAAAATCCAAGTGAAATGTTAGAAGAATATTTCATGGTTCTCAGGCCTATTGATTACATTTATGGAATTTGTGAGGAGAAATGGAGTTATGTTGTTAAGACATTGGAAGTCAGGAAGAGAAAAAGCACAAAATTATCTGAAAGGTATTTCCACATTTCCAATCCATAATCTACGTAGCAAAAATTGCAAATTTCCACTTACAAAACAGTAAGGATCAGATTATATAGTAATCAGAAAAAAAMCCCAAATTTTCCTGTTTATTTGGCCGTTTTCAAGTGAGTACAACTGAGAGCAGCTGTAATAAAATCTGTTGCCGAACCAGTTTGCAGTGGAATTGTGTTTGGCTCACTGCGTTCTTTTAAATGCCTCTGAAACTGGTTGTAAAACACATTGAACTTTTTTTTTTTTTTTTTTTGAGGGCCTGATTATCTTGCAAAACCTCCAGCACTTCCTTTTCCAGAATAGTCTGAAAAATCTGAGAAGTCTCCTCTCATCCTTTGTTCTCCCCTTCCCCACCACAAACTTTCAGCTATTGCTTAACACTCTGACTTAACAAGGAAGCTCAGAGAAGTAGGACAAAATCAATAACACASACTCGATTAAAATTGATCCAAGACATACTGAGAAGAACTTTATCTCAGGACAGTGAGGGTGTATTCCCATGCAGTGACTGAGGGACTGGATCCCTCTGGCAGATGAAGTGCCTCTAATACAGCTTCTGTAGTAGACATGTAGACACTTAATAAATCTCTAAGYAAAGTTTTATCTGAGTTTGGTTGAACTTACTTTAATTGAGCAGAATTACTCTTAATTTCAAATTCACAATTCATTAAACACCCAAAAAAGGGGAAAATTATTTTGCACTGCAATACAGCACTTCATCTCCTATAGCCTTTGTAGCACTTCCAGCCATGGCAGGGAGTTGAAGAGGGGGATCCCACTTATGTAAAGGCAGGCAGCTGGATTGAACCCCCTCTGAAAAATGAGGCTTTGAAACATCATGTGAAACTGAGGAAAACAATAAATACTTCCTGCAAGATGTCTGAGACTCGAGAAGCAGCTTCCCCTACCCAAACGTAATTTTTCCTGAAATAAACATCAAACCAACAGGTTTTGAACACACCTGTACAGTCTCTGCCACGATGAAAAGTTAATAGATCCCAATGGGTATGGCTGCTTGATCAGCAAGGTTATTTTGCGCTTCACTCTGCTGGGGTTTGCAAGTGCTCGTTTACTGARCCATGGTATAATTATCGCTTGCAGAAAAGAGTTTGTTCAGTTCCCATCCTTGTGCTGACAACAGCCTGCAGCCCTGTGCTCTCACAGCTCAGCAGAATCCATCCCTTTGGAGCAAGGCCAGTAACAGGCAGATGTGACCACAGCACTGACCAGCCCTGCACACCGATCATCTACAGGGGCAACATGCTGCTACAGTTCCAAGAGTCCTCCCAAGGTAAAAGAATGACTGTGAAACAAATCCTGGTTCCCTGCTCACTTCCTCCTCACTTACTGCCCCAAGGTAACTTCACAGCACAGCCCTCCTATGCCTTTTTGCAAAAGGATCTTTGCAGTGCTCCTTTAGCATTTGGTGCAGGGAGGAAAACCGCTTAGGAAAGCTTAATCCTGTGCACTGGCAATAGAACTCTATAAAGTGAGGCAGCTCAGAGTGATGGATTAAAACACAACTCACCAGRACAACACACAGCTCAAGGGAAACTTTGCCTTATACCAACCTGGTTTAGAAACTTCTAATTTGCACCTTTGTTTTCAYAAATACATAACATTTTAAATTATGTACACCCTCCCACCTTCATTCACCCAGCATGACCAGTTACCCTGGAGCAGAATACAGAAGTGTGCCTCTAGTAAGCAAGTGTTATTCCTCACAAATTCTGTTCACGTTTGTCATCTCCCACTCAGCAAAGGCTCTGGGCATTCCTGACATTGGGGAGCACGTAGCAGCTCAAAATGAAGAGAAAATAAAGGCTTCAAATATAACATTGTTATGATTTTTTTTAAGTTTCAATTTTTTTTTTTTTGCTGTGTTTCTCATATAAATTCATGTCAGTTCCAGACTGCAAGTTTTTGATTTTAAAATAAATCAGGGCATTGTGTCCTGATTTTGTCTAAAATAGGCTGGTGAATAGCTCTGTTAGCTCTTCCTTCTCCACAACAACTGGCTCAGCCCAGATGTGGAACCTTTAGAACACAGATAGGATGAGCTAGCTAGAAGCAATTTTTACTATATTATTTGGGATAAATAACYATGGATTTTTAAAATTAATCTTGATTTAAAATTAGGCAAATTACTACTCAGTCATGTCAATTGCCACAGTAGTGTCAGAATACCTTTATAGGTCTCCAAAAGTCATTGCAGGGAGTATAGCAACAGTGATGTGAAATTACACATTCTGGATATTCTTGTGAGAACCACAGAAGTGACTAAAGAATGGCAGTCTCCACTGATCTTATTGCAGTCCATGATCTTAAATCACTTTTGGGTTTTGAAAACCCATTTACATTTTGGACATCCAAATTTGAGGGATTTGTCCATGGCTGTGGAGGAAAAAGACTAAGTATCATCACATTCTTTAGCTACTAAATAGTAATTATAGGTTTGGGGGACAGAGGGGCATTATTAGAAAGGTTTTTTTTGATCAATGGGTTTTATTTTCTTTTCCCTTGGGGACAAATTGCCTATATTTAGAACCAAGTTTTAATGRTGGAAAGTTCAGTTGTAAATGGATGAAGCTGTCTATATGTCCATATTCATGGACCTAATATCTGTACATAAATGATTGTTAAAGTCACTACAGTTCTAAAAATTATTTAATAATTAAACATAAAAAGGATCAGTGAAAGCAGCAAACTTCATAATGAAAAAGTGTGCTGTCATGAATAGTATTTGAATAGAGCCTTGCTCTGAATTTGTCAGCAAAACTTCCACTGAACACCACAGAAGCTCTGTGTAAATAAGCAGTAAAAACATGCACTCTTTTATGTAGTATTAAAAATTTATTTTTATGGAACAGTGGAATGAAATCTTCTTGTCTCCTCAGAGATCAGTTTATTAACCTAATGGCCTAACTTAAACCCATTTAGCTATGGTGCAATGCTATGGCTATAGAAGTACAATAGTTTAATTGTAATGTGGTCCAAATCCAGAAGGCACTGAAAATATCTTTTTAACTGACAAGTTCCTGTCACAAAAATACACTGCAACTTCAATGGCAGTTAAGATACAAGCATTAAAATTGGTTGTTAATMAGTACACAATTGAGCCCTGTTGGGCAGCTGCTGCTCTCATACACACTCAGCAGTTGCTGCCTGCCAGGCTTGCAGGGGTTCTCCCCAGAGCTGCCACCACCACTGCAAGGTCCTGCATGCTCCCCTGCAGTCCCTGAGCCCAAGTTAGCTCCTGCCAGCTGGTTGTCCCCACTACCAAGAAGCAGAATAATCCCTGGGAGCAGGTATTTGTCTCTCCCAGTACTCACCCTAGCTCCTCAGCCCCACCACGAATGGCAGACATGACCACAGAGCTGGAGGTCAGCAAATCCAAGAGAAGCAAGCACTGAGGTTTCACTGCTCCTGCTTCCCTTCCTGTGAAGGGTGGGGACAAAGTTCGCCTCTTAAGGAACTACTAGATATTTTCTTCTCTATTTGACTTTCAATGGCTGTTACAGACAGGGCAAAGATTGCATAACATCACCTTCTTCTCACAAGCAAACATGTTTTTTGGAAGGGAGGTGGAAGTTTTAAGTTTTACTTTAACAGTTTTAAATTCTSAAAAATATATGAGAAAACCTGCCCCAGAAGCTACAGCATAATAATATTCATTATATATACATATCAAGACAAAATTAATACAAGATGAGATGATGCTTTCATCACAGCAGGGAGATTCAAGAAAGAAATGTGAATATGGATCAAGGCTTTCTGTATTTAATAGGGCAACTCAGGTCTGTGTGGTGTCTATGTTTACCTTGGATTGAGATTAAAAAACTCTGTGATCAGGATAGGCTAATGCAATTACTACCTACAAATTAAGAATAACTAGAAATCATTCCAAAGCTTTTTTGTTGTTGTTCTTACAGTTCTTATATACCAGAGCCTTCAGGGAGGTAATTTTGCCTCTTTAAAGCCTAGTTTTTAACACTGCAGTAAATGCTATGGGCATATTTGAATCTTCACACTCAAATACTTTCAAACGTGGGAGTTATATCCCTAAGTCCTGTTCAGGGAACACACATTTTCTCTCACACTGTATTATTCTCTGTGTAATATTAAAGGATTCATCTAACCCTTCATRAGAGATAAGTATTGGAGGACACATGAAAAATGAGCTACAATTAGCAGGGTATATTCCTGGTTAAATTGTTCTTTACTCAAAAGCCACAAAAATACTTTGAAATGTTTCAATYTCGCAAAGAAGTTTTTATGGCATTGCATGAAACCAAATGCAAGGAGACTGAGGGTCAAACAGCAGCTCACAACTTTTGGCAGCAATACTGGGAGAAGTTAATAATGCTTCTAATGTCACCAAGAMAGGAAGAGATCCAATATACCAAAAGTTGTATGGGGGAAAATACAACAGACAAATAAAACAAATGACACTGAAACAGAGTTGCTTTCTTAAGTGCTGATGATGCCTTTGCTATCCTCACAGCCTCACAAAACTTCAAAAGAGATGACAGGCCATGCACTTGCCTTCACCTGAGCTCTACTCTTGACAGGGACAGCCTAGCTTCCCATGGGGCGTTTGAAAATCTTAGATGCATTCAAAGCTCTACAAAGAAGACAACATTGACAGAAGTTAATTACATGAGAAAACCTGTTTGAACCTCATACCAGAAAAAAATTCTGGCAAGTAATATAAAAACTAACCTGGAGGAGACCAGGAGATAAAGGGCACAAAAAAAATTGAATGGCTGGCCCTAGGGGAGAGAGGAGAGATGGGCTAGTCATGCTTTTCTTGGTTGGGCGAGACACATTAGCAGATATCATATCTCAAACATCTTCTTAATTGTTCCCTGTTTCTGTCTTCCAGCTCACTAATTTCCATGAGAAGCACTGGTCAGGATTCTTTTCTCAGCATCCTTGTGCCCTTCCACATCCTGTCACCCTTTTCCCTGAGATCCAGAYATGATTTCTTATTCTTCTGTTTAAGCAACTCACTTTGCAAGAAAGTACAAACATTATTGATTACAGAGGTCAGCTCCCTTCCAAAGCTATGAACATTTCCTTTTATCATTGTTAGAGAAATAATTAAATTTAAGTGCCATTATTTAAGTATTTTCCTGCTATACAAAGCTTTTACCTAATAATCTCAAAAGGCTTTGTCACTGCCAACACTGCTACCTTAGGAAGACTTGGTAATAAATTTGGTATATGAAAGTTTAGGAATAAAGCTCAGAAACACAGATTGTACTACCTGAGTCTAATTACTGCCTTTCTATGCTTTYCCCTTTCTGGCACCTAAAAATTTGAGAAAAAAAAATATTATTTTCTCTCCCAGACCCATTTAGCCTGTATTTTACTAGCAGTTTCTGTAAAGCACTGTGCAGTGGATATCAGGCCAAACGAAACCACACCAAGTTAAGATAAAAAAAATTACAGGGAAGAAGAATCTAGATTTTACAAAGTTTAGAGCTTTTGAGATTTTCTAGCACATAATATCAGCCAAATGAAGATCCTGCTTCAGAAAGCACCCGGTTCCTAGTCAAAGACACCTAAGGKTATGCTGAAATGCCTTTTTTCAGGGAACAGGGATTTAAATGGAAGCTCAGCACTTCCCTGACCGCAGGCCAGCATGAATCCAGCCCCTGGGTCCCTTCCTATGGGAACACCAGGCAGAGAGACCCTTTTCAAAGGAGGTCAGCCTTTGAAACACGAACTGACCTTCAGCAGCCAAGACTCCCTTCTCTTTTGCAGGCTTTGTGCACTTTCTATTAGAAAGCAAAGCAATGAGTTATATTTTAATTCTCATCTGCTAAACRTCCTTAAAAGCCTGGAGTTGTTCCTGTTCTCACTAAAAGACAGGAACTGAGCGTGTTTGAGAGACACAACTGTCCCTCAGCTCCTCTTCCTCTGGATTTCCCATTTACTGTTAGTTCTGCTACCAAACCTAATCCAGTTTTAGTGCATAAGAGTAATTTCGATAATCAGGAGTAGAAAGTATGAGCTCCCTGTGTTTCTGGAGAACTTTCTGACGTCCATCAAGGATCCAGGCTGCTGTACAGTCACATTCAGCTTGCTGCTGCTTCTCTGGGGTGTAGCTACGTGCAGGAGAGGGAGAGCTGGGAACAGCCTTCTGCTGTTGWCACTTCCAGCAAAGAGGAGAAAAGCAGAGGTACCTGCTGGAAAGGATGTCCCCAAGGGTGTCCAGGTCCCACAGTCCAGCSTAGGATCCAGACTTGCATTCAGCTGCTACCATGAAAAGTCCAACCCTAAATACAGTCTTTCTTTCCTAGTCACATAARGGGGAGCTGTTTAGTTAAGCCCCACATCATAAATGCATTGTGATATCCAAAGTGAAAATAGCACTTTTCCCTGCAAGAGAAAAAACCTCCTGTTTTATGGAGGTTGATAGGTGAGAAAATGGAAAAATTTTACATTTCATTTAATATTGAGCGGCAGACCTTTCTAAATCAATATTGGTGCCCTCAAATCTCAGACAAAAAAATATCTGTCAAAGGAAAAGAATGACTGTTCTCATCATTCTAGCCATCAAAGTTATTTTGATCAAGTCTGCGTGTATTTTTAATAACGATTTTCCTTCTCCCCCAAAGTCTTGTTATTCACTTGAAGGCAAAATTATACAAAAAGAGGAGCAACTTTCTGAAGAAGTGTAAGAACCTCTGGGACAAGATCAATCAGTATTTTGTCAGCTCAGGATCTTGAATTATATGTGTGACAGAAGGCATTTGGAGCATGGCTCTTCACAATACAGGTAGTTTTTAAATATTTATTTTAACAACATATAAGAGTGGCAAGACTAAAAAAAATATCACAGTTTACTCTTTCTTTGCCATCCTTAAAAGTTATTATTGTGAAGATGATATATATACTCATGGCACTCATGTCCTAGTGTGAACAGATGGAAAAGACTTCCACAGTGAAAAGACTTCCACTATGAAAAACCTCCAAAAGAACCACAGTTTGAACATAAAAATTCTGAAATACTCTCAAAGTGTTTCGTATTTCTTCTAATTCATGCTGAGATTTTCACAAGAAACTGCTACCAAAATCACTTGGAATCACAGAGAATGAAAAGCACACATTCTGACTAACAGCTTTGTCACACTGGGCTAAGCAGCGTTTTAATACAAACATTTATTTACTTTTTTTTTTTTTGAAATCTAAGGAGTGTTGCTTAGAATTAATCAAAAAACAGCTATTCTATTTAGAATATGTGCTAACAAAGCTTTTCCAAAACTGTAGCACTTTTGTCTACAGCACAAACAAAGCTATAGATGAGGCACAAGTTCTAGTGGGGGAATCTACGTAATAGAAGACAACAAAGAACAGCTACACACAGATCAGTGACATCATTRTTTCAAACAGTATGACTGCTTTTAGAGGGCTGGGTTGAGGCTGTTGGTCATGCATCACATAGTTGTATTTATAGCTGCATTTATACGCTGGCAATTCATATATGTATTTGAATATTTAATACATAATTGCTATTCTCTGAAATATGACTAAAATGAAGATTAAATACCAAAAGTTTCACCGGAAGCTTTTTATCTAACTTTATTATTACTCAATATTCTACTCTATGATTTCACAWTTATAAAACACAGCTCTCTTAAAATGAAATTTTGCATAAATTTCATTCAAGCTCTTTCAGAASAACAGTGGTATAATGGAGATCGGAATCTGATCTCCAAGACTTAGACAGAAAATAGTTGCACCAGCAGCTACCTCCTCACAGACTGTCACAGGAAATGGGAAGTTTTTACATTGCTATCTATAAGAATAAGGAGCACAATTTGCTATTTAAAACATTTACAGTRTTTTTTATGTTTCCTATGAACCCAAATTCAGAATTACATCCTTAACCAAGAGCAAAAATAATTTTACATCCCTTTTTGCTTATAAGGAAACTTATAAATTTAAACTATTTCTCACATTTCTCAAATACTAAACTAAAATGGCAGCTTTTAGTTATAGTGCCATATAGATTTTACCCATAAATGCAATTGTATTTATCATGATGGTTAGAAAATAACAACATTCACTAGGGAGAAATTACCAAGGCAAAATGACAGCAGAGCAAAATTCTTCATTCACTCTTTGAAGACGATCTAATATCCTGCTGCTTCTTCTTCTGCTCTTTATCAAAAGCCATTCTAATAAATTAAGTACTTTCTCATCAGTTAAATTAACACTTTACAACAACTTTTACACTAGAAACAGACAGAGTGGTGGAAATTCCATTTCTGATTCCAGAAAAAAAACAACCCCAAACCCTCTAGTAAAATTTTGCCGATCACAAAGAGTTTTTTATGAATTCAAGATAATAAATTTTCCTTTTACTTCAATGCAGCCAAAACAGGAGGCGAAAGTCTCTAAACTGTCGCCATTAGTATGCAAATAATGTCATGTACATGTGACACATGATGTCAGAAATTCAATTTCATTTCTTACAGCTGAAGGAACAGAATATAGACACTGCCACTAAAATAGTATTTGAAGCAGAGTTATACATACCTGCCCATACCAACTGTATTCCAGCATTGTAACCTCAGGGAACACCAAGAGTTAGAAAACTCAGAGCAAATTCGTGAATACGAACTGTTTCATGTAAGACAAAGCCTGTGACTCTGCTGCTACTTTCCCTTTCAAGGGAGTGTGCTACACTCTACAACTTTTGCTTAGCCACCAGCACTGCTACAATCATAGCTTTGTTGAAGTGTTGTGCTCTTGCAGCTAAAACCTGTTGATAATGAACCTGAACCCATTATTTTGAGTCAATGAATTGAAAGAAATAGGGCAAAGAATGAAAGCCACAGGGCCAATTACCAGCATTCTTTGATGTATTACTTGCTAGCACCCACCAAATCACTTTGTGTCTTTGTCTTGATCCCCTCTGTTATTCATTAATTATTCTGGAAGGGTTAGAGTTCAGATAGCTAATTGCACAGACAGTCTTACTTGGTGGGGATTCTCCCTACACTGACACTTTCCCCAACTGTGCCCAGCCACCTTGTATTATGCCAATTAATCCAATTCTTGGCATTTTTGTACAATCCTCCAGGTTCTTTTAAAGCTTTGCCTAAAATGTTTTTCTCAGGCTTGTAAACAGAGACAGAGGAAGGTTTGCAAACTGGACAGATAATGTTTTGCAACTGTCTTCTTCATTCTTTGTGGAGATTGCTGGCYCTAGTGACCCTGTTTTCCTCCCCCTATGGCTGTCACTTTATTTATAAGCATGTCGTCTAGTTCTCTTTTTGCATTTGTAGAAATGAGAATTATTTTACCATAATATTCATTTCTTCCCTGTCCCTTCCCACTCATAGTTTTTGTCAGAAGTGATTTTTGTTCAATTGAGAAGTAGGTATCACTTTACATATAAGGAGAAAATTTCTAGGAGAATAACCTTATAGTCAACAAAAGGAAAATGCCTCATTTCCCTGTTGATATTAGTGTTAGGAATATTTYCATGTAGGAAATTTTGTAACTAAGAAATTAATTTTAATCATGAGAATAMAAAAAAGGAAATAAAAGCTTTCTGCTCTGTGAAGTCAAAGCCCAGGCATCTGTTCACAAATTCAGAACTTTTGATGGGCTTCAAGTTCCAGAAAATGCACACTCAGGACTCTTCATTTTCACCCAAAATGGGAAAGGTTATGTCCATTTCCTGGGTTTGGCTACTCATTACATGTTTGTTATTCTGCTGCCACAGATACCCACATTCCTGCTCCTACAACCCTAGAAAATTAGTAAGCCAGGACTACAGTTCAAAATCAAAAGGCTCAAATGAGAAGGGGCAGAGTTGGGACCAAGCCTATTCCCAATTAGATATACCCTGTTTTTTATGTAGTTGCACTGCAAGCAATTTTAGGTCCTCATAGACACTTCCCTGTGTCTGAGAACTGTGTAATCAATGACTTCACCTGAAAAGTTAGAATGTAATGAAAGGAGGTAAAACTAGGTCCTCAGAGAGTGCTGTGAGTTGAAATATGCACAGACAAGGGGTCCTTTAAGAAAGCGGTCACTGAAATACCCAGAAAACAGCAGCCTCAGAGAACATGATCTAATTATTTTAAATTATTATTAGCAATACCTAGGTAATTATCCAGATATGTAATTACTCTTTTTCAGACACACCAGTTAGCTTATAACATTGTACTGGAGACCTTAAAGTGCTTCCTAAAAATTCATCCTAGGAATTAGGATGAATCCTCAAATTACCCTGAGCAGATAATACAATGAGTTAAATGCTAATGCTGAAGTCCAAGGTAGGGAGGAAAAACAAGGGTTTGTAATAAATCTGTTTAAAAAAAAAAAAAATTAACAGTGTTTTAGCACTTCAGGTGATCTGACTGCTAATCTCCACTTGCAGATAAGAGAAATCCAATATCCTTCAAGCAAGCAGGTCAAAAGAGSAGTTCAATAATTACAGGAGTCTTACATTAGAATCTGTAAAACACCCAGGAGCATAGGGTAGTTGAGGAAGATTAAAGAAAGAAAGTTTGTTTATAGATTTCATTTTTCTGCCACAAGAATCTAAATAAGCTTCAGATGGTGCTTCTTCTCCTCTACAAAGTCCAAAGAGAAAGTTGTTAATCACAGTTCTGTGAGACAAGTTAGACTATGCATATATATTCAGAACCACTCAAGCTCCATTTTCAGGTGAATGGTGCCCAAAATATTTCCCTAACTCTAAACAAAACAAGATCTCTGACCATGCACTATAGACTGACCTATTGACTGGACTAATGAAAAACTCATCATCCATGAATTCATACTAATTAAGTGTTCGGTTTAAACTTGTGCTTTAAATTAAGTGTTCAGTTTAAATATGTGTTTAAGGTAGTTGTGATACACTGWTTACTACATTTGCAGTGTTACTCAAAAAAAGAAGCTGGTGGCTATAATTCACTAGTTACAGTTTTAGAAGGAAGATATTAAAAACTAAGCTCTTAGATAAGATGTTCCTAGATCAGATGTTTAGACAAGGCATCTGATTGAACTGATTTTCCCCAAAAATACCTCCATGACTAGGAAATGAAGTCTCCATGATTTCAGTTAATTAGTGAGTGCCAAATTATAACAGGTGAATATATAACTTCTATTTTTCACTGGTAATACCTAAACTCTCCAAAGTGTCAACAATATTAATCTACATAATCTGAATTGCACTACCCATTATTTTTTCTACCATCACTTTTCTCACATTTGGAAGATGAATGTGGATTTTCTTTATAGCTCCAAGGTGTTCCCCCAAATATAAGCATATTCTAAGTCTTTTGTACGGCTTCCTTGCTGTCAACATTGGCTGTATGCAGTCGKTTACTGGATTACTTTGTGGCTCTGAAGTTCATCCTGTGTATTAATTCTTTCAGAAAGTATTTCTGAAATACTCACTGAAAAGGGAATACACCCAGGTGAAATATTTAATGGTACTCTTCAATACTTCAACAAACATAATACACATCTTTAATTCAATGCCTTTCAGTATGCAAGTCATAGAAATATCAATTATTAGATATTAGTCAGCAACTAGACCATACTGATAGTATATTTGAGAAGATCTTAAGACTTCAGAGATTTGAAAGATTGGACCTTCTGTTCACATGCTTGAAATATGCTTTAGTGTAGACTGATTCAGGTCTGATTTTCCTTTTTTTTCCCCTCCAGTATTTTTAATATCAGTTTTACTGCATCAGATTTTTTCTTCTGTGTGTCCTTGCTTAAATCCTTTTCTACCTTTGATGTGTGCGATTTACTACATATTAAACCCAATGAAGTTATATTCTCTATTATATCATTGTGACTTAGTAACTTTTCTGAAATCAGTTGAGAGTTCTGGATTTTGAGTAAAACCTCCTAAAATTCCTCTAAACTCAGACTCAGTAACTWTATTTGATTTTTATTTTAATAAGGAGGTATACCATGCATATACAGATTTTCTTCTGTTATCCCTCACAGGGTGAGTGCTTCTTTAGGTTGTTCTGCCTTCAATGAATAAAAACCTTTTGAATATGCCTCATAGCGAAACAGGATGTTAAAAGTGACATCCATTGCTTTCCCAAGGCAGCAATGTTTGACCATTTTTAGCATAGCTTCCCAAAGAAATGCAGTGTGTTTTGATGGCAGTTGCCATCTGTTTGCTCCTCACAAACCTTTCTTTCCTTCCATCTCAATGTTTTTTGATCCTGCAGGCCAGTTTCAGTAGAACTGCCTTGAGGTGTCATGGAGATCCACAGGTGGACAGGGAAAAGAGCATGCACTGTCCAATGGGAAAAGAAAGCTCTAAATGAGTGTGCAGAGTCATGACCAAGGGCAGCAGAAGAGTGGGGTTGACGTGGGCTCAGGAGCCCCTGGGCTGCAGGCTCCCTTCCCTCGCAGGAGATGTGATCACCTCTGGGAAGGTGCAGTGCAGTGATCATGAAAAACAATCCAAAACAGGATAAGTGGAGTCTTGGGAGAGGAAAATTTAAGGGAAATACAACAGAAATCTACAGGAAACGGCAGTGTATCTGTTTCACTATTCAAGACTTGGTTAGTATGGAACATTCAAATTATCTTKAGTATATCTAAAATTCTCATTATAAGAATCATGAGAATGATTCTGATTTCTTTAGCTCACACTCATTTTGAGGCTGATCCTCTGTGTCTTATTTTTGCACCACAGGTTTTTAAACTAGTGTAACAAATTTGACTGRTATGTTGAATTTTGAGCTGGATTTTGTATTTTGTTGCTAAGTTTATAATGTTCCACATCTGAAAATAGATATACTTTTCCTCTCAACACTTGAAGTCCCGTATTTACTTCATTGGTCCAGTGCAGTGCAGAAAGTTCAGGGAAAATATATAATATTAATGATGATGATTATCATCATCATCACCATTCCTGTATTTACTCAGCCAAAGTTCCTAATCAATACCAATAACTGAAAATGAAAACAATAGGCTTTTCCTACTGCTTAAATAAGATGYCCTGCTTACTAGATAAGAGAGAGGATCGAAATTAAAATGCAATTCCCAGGGAAAAAGCTCAGTTTCTGAATTACATTACTGAAAGTAGGAAGATGCATTAATGTGACTAGTTTCAGAATTAAATAATCTATCTGTATTTAACAGATAGTTAGCTTTGCACTGCAGCATTTTAAATGAAATTAGGAAGTTTGAAAGAACCCTTTATGGTTTATATTTATTTTATTATTCACAAGATTTCTAGCTTTTTACCACCTTGGAAAAACAGGAGGTTTYAGCCAATGATGTCCAGCTCTTATAGGGTTCAGATGCTCAGGTTTAAGTCTGCCAGGGCAACATATTTTACATGCAGTTAAAAATCTAGTGAAGAATAACTACTTTTCTCTAAGCATTTCTGTTGCTGTTTGTGCTCTTTTTCAAGCTCAAGTTTTGTAGGGAATAAATCCCTACTTCTGTTCCCTGYTGTATTCCATATCTAGTGCAAGTTCAGCTCATGTCATGGTTCTTGACAACCTTTTATTAAAGTGCTCTGATGTAGGAGTTGAATATGAAGCTATAAGCTGTAATAATATGAATTCCYGATTCCTCCTGATTGCTCAGGGAGAAAACAATTTACGTTTCAAACTGTTTTATACCTAGAGAAAGGAGTCTAGAAGATTTCTGAACTTGGCTACCACACATGAGATGTGACTTCTGACAGACCTCTGCACTGGGCTGCTCCTGTGGAAGTTGTAAGGAATTGATATTGACCTCAGCAACAAAACACTCTCAGAAGCCTCTGCTGTGACTGAAACAGGTTGCAGTTAGAAGTTATTGGATAATTCTGGTTTGTTCAACCAGATCAGTGCCCCAGTGTGCAAAACATTATACAGACAGAGAGAACCACTTCCTTAAGGGCCTTAGAGCTTTAAAGGGCTTTATTGACAGAAAGCACAACTTAAACTTTGAAAGTTTCAATGTCAAATCAAGCAATATAGGAAAAAACTGGAAAGGGTAGCAGTAATCATTCAATGCAGACTGAATGCAACTGAAGTTGAATGTTTGCAAAAAAAAACTGTTGCTGATGTTTTACTTTTCTATACTAAAAAAAAAATAGTTGGAACTATATCTGAAACAAAATGTTCTCTGTTCTCAGAAAGACTCTGCTCTGGGGATCACTTCAATGAATGGGGCTGGGGGTTCTGGAAAGTCCTGAAATATTCCTGTATCAATGAAATTTACCTTGAAAATTAACTCTCTGTTAAAGTATTTTTTTTTCATTCTTCAGTGTAGAAAAGCAATATTTCAAAATTTAGAAAACTGACATGCAGAAATTATGTGGTGCACAAAAACTGCAAATTCTCCACTGTCTTGCCCAGACTTTAAATGCTGTGATTGGTTCCAGGAGAGTGAAGTGTCAACTTATGTAGTCAGATGCCCCTGCTGATACTGCCTTGATTTAGCAGAAGTATAAGTAATCGTGCCCTCTGCATTTTTCAAGTGGGAGAGTAGAAATTACTGGGAGAGAGCAGGCAGATGCTGAAGTGTGTCTAACCCTCTGTGAGCAGCTTTCTGAGGCAAGATCCCAGAGGACCAGAGGTCTGCCTACCCTCCTCCACCTGGTGAAACTACTCCTCAGCAAACTATACTGTGGCCCCCCATTTATGTGACATATTCAGCACCATCAAGGGATTCAGATATTGGAGGCTGGATTTTACAAAATAAATGTTGGCCGTTTATGGATTTAGCATAAATCTTGTAAACTTTTCTTTTATGGTTTTGTATTCAATGGGGTGRCAATGAACCACTCCCCACAGCCTTTGACATCTATGTACACTTCCACACATACATATAGAATTTTTAAGCAAGTATACCTATGCTGACAGGGATTCATGTGTATATTTACATACGAAGTATATTAAATTACCAGAAAAAAATTATTTACAAGATCCTATGCCTTCTGGTGGATTCTCTTACTATTATTTGTGAGAATAAGGTCCAGTTAAGCCTCATTTCCTCCAACTCTGTGTTCCACTGATRAGGTTTTTAGCATTGTTTTTTGAATCAATGGGCATAAAGCAGAAAAAGATGTTTCTATCTGCAGAAAATCATCACAGTTTTAGAAGCAATACTGCTGCTTTCACAAGAGAGGCCCATTAACTGGAGCACAGGAGTGAGGGAATCACTTCTGAAATGCCATCAGCAGTTCTTTTGGTAGAAACTGTGCTTAAAATAGCCCTGTGCACACTGAGGCCTGACTTTATATCAAGATTTCGAATAAGAGCACAGAAAACGTTTGTGGATTTATTTGGGGTTTCTTCCCTTTATGTGAGTTCAATTTTATTCAAAAAGATAAAGGACTGAAGGATTTCCCTCAATTTTATTGCCTACAATCCTTCCATTGCAAGTTTTTTTTAATAATGATTTAAGTGGAGTGTCTGGTCAGACCAAGTTTCTTGGAAGTATCATTGTCTGGAACACTTTCAAAATGTTTTCACAGTTATTTTTCTATTTGAACACAGAATGATTCTTCATGTAACCCTAAAAATGCTGCTTTTGTAGACTGAAAGTAAAGCTCAATAAAGTCAAACAGCTATCAGTGGGCTTTGAAAATGGTCCCAGGTCTTCTGACTTGCAGGTTGCAATCTTTAGCCAGCCTGCAGGGAAGTGATACTTGTTTTACTGCAGAACTACTGTAGAAATTTTTTACACTATGGATACTCCAGGTAGTTAACACACAACATCTAACATGAAATATTTTGTGTTATACATCAGAAGACATCACATTACCAGTTCATCTTGTTGTACTTCTACCACTGGTCAGCACCATGTCACACAGGTCATAAAGATGTCTCGATCACKATCCTAAAATATAAGGTTTGGCATCTCACAGTCATTTGTGGAGCAGTATTTGTTGTAATAGGTGCTGATCCTGCTGTGAGAGAATGAAATGCTCTTTACTGACTCAAAAGGGAGAAAAGACTTCATGCTTCACTTGGCTATRAGAGAAGTGGACTGTGTCTCCCAAGGAAGATCATCTGGGTTGAAAGAATAGCTCAGTAGTTACCTGCTACAAAAAGATATTAAAGAGTCAGGTGCCATTTCCTACCTGAACTTGACTCCCTGGATAATTTCAAGCATTCATCACAAGTGGCATTCATCTCTAAGAGGTAGTTTTCTAGTCTACATTATGAAAAAGTCTGTCTTTTGGACAATAGCAAGAGAAAGGACCTCCAGAAAGTGAACCACTTTCAGATACCCCTGGGAGACTTCACATAAAAGTTGAATTTTCTTTTCTTCTTTTTTTTTTTTTTTTTTTTTTTTTTTTTTTTTTTTTTTTTTTTTTTTTTTTTTTTTTTTCCTCTGGAGGTGCTCATCTCTTATGCTTCATCACAGAAGGAGACTTGGGCAACTAACTAAATAACTTTAATTAGATGCCTATTTTTTACATGACTAAAAAGCTGGATCCATTTAGGCATTTATGGAAGCTAAACCCTATACTATGAGGAAATTAATTTGTGTCTCTGCATCCTAAATTTTTACCTGTACCATGTGACACCTTCCTTACAGTTGAACTGTGGGGGGTGAAATGTTAAAATTTATATGTTATTATCAAAATGTCAGTGGAGGCCAAAAGACTGCTTAACATAAATATATAGAAACGGATGCTGGAGTCAATGATCCCCAAAAGTTATCAACTGAATGCTTGTTTTCTAATCTTGTTGGCATTTTTACTAGGCAAAGAAAAAAATCTGGAGAGGGAAGCCATCTTTGAGTTTGAATGAGCTAGATGATATTTCATGCACTCTGTATGAAATATATTTTAACTATCAGCAYTGTCACTGGAGCCACAAAACCCATATTTTCAGTAGGAGAAATTGGATTACAATGCTTATTTGTATTCAGTTCCATTKAATTTTTCAAGGCAAAATTCTCATTAAGTCAGTAGGAAGTTGTAGTGACAACAACTTTTGTGCATTCTCTGTGTGTTAGGTATCATAGTTTGTCTCAAGACCTAATGCAATCTATTTTTTAATTATTCACACCCTTTATTCTGTAACTATAGTCTGCCTCTTTYGATATTAAAAAGGCAGGACACATTTCAATTATTTATTGTCTAAATATGAACAAAATGAGGAGTTTGTTCTTTAGAAATACATGATTTGTAACAGCACGAAGGAAAGTTATAAGCTTATATTTATGATGGAGTTCCAACCCAGTATTTGTTTCATAATCTTTTGCCAAAAAAAAACCCCAAACCCAGTCTCCTATTTCCTTTAGAAAGCGTTTGTTATTTCTTCTGCATAAGGAATGGTCTCTGGCTACAGTTGCATCAATGTACCTCACAAAACTACCAGGCCTTCATGGGGCCATTTTTGGTCTGAACTTGCAAGGTCTTTGAATGCAACAAACTCTAAAGTAAATTAATATAAAACATTAATGTAAAAAAAAAAATCCAATCAATAAACAAAGCCTTGATTATCTGTGCATCTGAAATCTGATATCTGAAACCACAGTACACAGAGCAAATATTTAGAAACAAGTATCTTATTTTGCAACCATTGCTAGTTATGCATTTTGGCCAAATGACCTGTTTAGACTATCTTCAATGCTCATATGATGGAAAATACTTTTAATAGAAAAAAATAAGCYATTGTTATCACATTTTATCATCTCTAATGGAAAGTGAACAGTGGAGATGCATTATTTCCAGCTGTGTCCACTTTGCTGTGCTGTTTTCAGTGCTTTTCTACCTAAATTTTCATCTCTTCTTTGCTTTCTTTCTACATTTTGATCTCTTTGCTTGTTTACTCTGACTTCCAACATCTTAAATTTTTTTTCCTCTCAAGCACCTTTTTTTTCCATGGTTTTTGTGATATTTCAACAAGATACAGTTCTGAAATTAYTCCTGTGTTCTGGTCTCCATCCAGTTTGATTTCAAATGATTGATTATAGCAGTCCCAAGAATATAATAATGAACATGCTCCATGGGAATGATTAAAGCCAGAGTCTGTAATTCCYGATGCAGAAAACTCAGAAAAATAGACTAAATAAAACTTAGAGAAATTCTTCTTTAACTGGCAGTCCAAATATTATTTAGTAGTCAGGGGTAGAAATTATTTCCAAAGTTGCCAAGTCAATGGCCATTTTTCTTTTAATTTCCYAGACCTTTGAACAAATTCACTACTTGTATCTTTGAACAAATGTACAAATGTACTTGATTAGGGATCTGATATCAAAGGGGTGGTCTTGGTCCTGGGTGGTCTTTGTCCTTATTTTCAGTCATAAGCAATTAATCCACCATTGTGTGCATATCTCATGAGATGTTCTGCTTTAAAAGCACAGTCATTAAAAAAAAATACTCAAATCCAAAACATCATCTGAAACTGCAGTTTTCTGCAAAAGGGTAAAAGGAAGATTTGGAACAAAATAGCTYGTGGGTTAGAATCTTGTATGCTGTATTAGCCTTAAGCAAAATTTTACAGGGCAGGTACTTAACCTACGAGGAAAATTTCATAATGGGAATACTGAGAGACCTGTAGCTATAACCAGTACTACAGGGCCCCAATATAATATTTCATTTACATKTCTTACAAAGCAATTTTTGTCAATCTTGCTGCATGAATGAAAAATCTCATCCCATAGTCTCCAATTCACTACCCTCATGAACTCATAAAAAGGTCTTTTAACCACTGCTGTGATTTTCAAGTGGAAATAATAAAATGGCAAGAGTTAAACATTAATATTCAGTTCTTGCACTATGCCTTTCTTTGATACCAATTACAACTTGAACTTCACCTAACTCAAAAAGACTGCAGACTTCTCTCAATTAGCAGTAATAGGATTAATACATAGCTTTGGAATTGAAGATTTAAATAGCAAAAAAAAAATCTTGGCAAATGTAGACTACATGTACCAAATTAATCTCAAAATAAATATGCAGCCTTGGGTGAAATAAGTGGAATGTGGAATGCTAGAGATGTGGGGGTTATTGTGTTTTTTCTGCTTTCTTGACAACCTCTGCAGGTAGCACTGCTTTGAAAACTGTCATGGCTGTAGAGTAACAGTACCTTTTCTTCCTTTGTGTTTATGGACATTAGAAAGAGTTGCTGCCATTCACAACAGGCGTTCTCTTTTGTAGAGCACCAAAGCTATTTCTGTTTATTTTCTCCATTACCAGTTTCTGTGGTTCTCAGCTTTGTGAGTTTTAAGCAATCGCAGATATGCAAATGATTGCATTCAAATAGCTGTCTCCAGAGAAAGGATAAAAAAATAGGTCAAAAGTGTTAGGTGGACCAAAGCTATGTTACTGTGCTACAGAAGTGAACAGCAGGCAACTGGGTTTGAGGAAGATAATTCTTGTGTTTCCTTACTCATGCTGGGTTGTTTGTGGTTTATTTTGCATTTGCATTTGATGGGCAATAAATCACTTCATTTTCCATGCATTTTGAGTAACTGCTTCTGCATTGTCCAATACAATGGCCCAGACTGAAGATGCCTCTCTTTTAGAGAGTACATTTGACTTCTGAAACAAGATTGTGATACCCTAAAATTCCCTGTCAAATCAAAAAATGCTGGTGTCAGTTATAATGAGCTGTTTGTATTCTTTTCTCAGAGGAAAATATTAGATACTTAATCATGTTTTACTGATCAAAGCTCATAGAGCAGAGCATTTGAAGTGTAACTAAACCAGTACAGAACCAGCTGTGAGTCAGGACAGATGGAAGTGACAAGTTTAGKTTTTTTTTATTTCCTTCCAAGTAGTGCAGAAATCGAGACCAAGATTGACCACAGGTTTCTGTTGACAATAACCACGTGTTTCATTTCTGGAAAAATGCACTTCAGGAAATACCATAGAATTGACTAAGAGCCCTTTTTCAGAATAGTACAGGAAGATGCCACAGAGATTTGGAAATGAACATTTTTGAGAAATCTGGCCCTCATATCTCGTATGCCGTCTTCTACTCAAAAAAAAAAAAAAAAGAAAAATAAGAACGGCACTTTCATGGCTAAAAGTTGATCACCAAGGAGATTTGCTTTATATTTAAGTTCACTCAGAAAAAATTTTTGTGGGAGTGGTTATGGGAGCAATCATCATGAGGAAAGACAGTGRAGTCAAGGTCACAACAGAGATCAACAATTGTTTAGAAGAAGGCTGACAATAAAAGGAGCAGAACTACCATAATGGAAAATGTGCAGACGAATCACAACATCTTKACACTCTTACAGTCATATTTCAGTTTGATTTCAACTATCTGTGGAGTCCATCTAGAGTTTGCATTCATTTCATTATGTTTTCCTCTCACTCCATCAAAAGGAGTAACCCAAAAATCAATTGGTCTATACATCTTAATGGTTCAATCTATTATTTGTAGCTCAAATTTTAATGTCCTGCCTCTGAAAAATAGCTATTACTTTACCAAGTTTTGAAGTGCTGGCCTCCACAAGTCCTAGRCCTTTGCTCAGAAAAAATAATGTATGGAAGCTAATTCAATTATAATATAGCTATTAATTAACCTAATCTTGTTTGGTACTGCTCAGAAAATAGACAGGATCATCTACCTCAGGGTAAAAATGTAGTGAATTTTGGGAGATGGCTGGAAACAGCCTCGAAACAATATATGACATGCATTGACACCATTGCAGGGCTAGAAAATTGTAGCTTTACACAGATGGATCACAACATAACTCAGAGGCCCCCAGCATACCCAAAATAAGAATCCCACTAAATTCTCCCTAGAGTTTGATTTTAAATTTCCCTAATTTTCTCTTTATACAGCACAGAATCASCTAATCACCTTTCCTGATCTGTCCAGATACAGAAATGGCCAACACATGAAAAATATGGACTGTAGAATTGATCTGGACAGAATTGAAACCAATAAATCCCACTTTGGTGAGGAGCAGAGAAGGATGGGATGAACACACAGGCTCTAGCTGTTTAGAGATKGTTGCCATTCCTTATGAAGATTAAGCACTTGTAGCTTTGCATTCCTATATTAATCCAAAGGCCAGCTATTGTACGAGCTGCCAGAGTACAGACTCCAGACACTGCACTTTTGATCAGAGCCTGAAGCAAAAGGAACTCCCATTTCTGCACTGTATTTTTCTGGCTTTACTCTGCTAATACCACATGGCAGATAGGCAAAACTGATTTCARATTTCTCTAGAAATTTGAGAACAAAAAGAATAATGAGTACAGTTGAGGAGGACTCTCATGCAATGGGCAGTTTATATTGAAAGAATATAACTGGATGAAYCTTTTTCAAACTAAGAAAACTCTTATAGTAAGAGATCAGAGTCATGCACAGATGATTCCCTTAAGGAGTTCTAAACATGTTTCAGAGAAAATGAAGTAAGGCTCACAGAATAATGCATGAGAGTGTTTTTTTATTTTTTAATATCTTCATATTGTGGAAAAGAAAAAAAATAATCCTGATTTTTCTAGGGAGGTAAGACAACGATAAACATTACAGGGAATTTTAGCTTAGCATCAAATGATTCAAGTAATTTTTTATAAAATTCAGAGTTGGTTTGTAGTCAAAAAGTRGAACAACCATTGTTAAAATTATAACTTTTTGCCTGTTATGCCCAGGTCAGATCTATGCCATCAGATTCTCACTTCTATGAAAAGTGAGAAAAATATTAAATAATAKTTAAAATAATATTAAATTCAGATACTATTTCTAGTTTAAAAGGAAGCTATTTCTGCCATGTCTTCTTCCCTTATTTCTTTTTTTTTTAACTCAGCGACAATTCTGATATCCGAAGTGGCAACTAATTGCCTTGATAATTAAAGGGTATTTCCACAGCACAGCCTTTATGCATTTGTCCTAATAAATGTCAGATGAAGCTCAACTGCTCACTTCAGCAGATGCTAATTTAAGCTGAATACTACCAGCTATTCAGAGAGAGAATTTTTGCTTTAAATAAGATTAATCTCAGAAATTAAGTGTGGGATTCCCTCTGATAAAAAAGGCSATTGGTTATTCATTAAATCTGAATTACTAGTTTAACAAACACTTGTRTAAGAATCATTAATATTGTCTGTTATGTAATTACTAATGTGGTGTATACTTAGCATCTCAACAGTTGGGTCTCTTCAAAATTCAATTACTACAGTCCTTGTCATAGTGACTAGCACTGCTGTTTCAAAGCTCCTTTCTTCCCTAGTGGCCCTTCAGCTTGGCTGACTCTTCCTTGGCTGCCATTTGTCAGCTCAGAAATAGTGTGGCTCCCAAGTCAAGTGTACGTTTACATTGGAATCCTAACTCCCATCATGGTCCTCACCTCTGCTTTTAATCCTGGGCYAGCATTTCAAAATATGTTGATCTTTGCAAGTCTGTGGAGCTTCTCTCTTCTGCAGGTGACAAGAAACTGAATCTCCTTTCATTAACACTGGAAAAGCCTGAACACCCTAAAGATACACATAGCAATGTTTGCACTATTGTTCTCTACTTCACAATTGCAAAATCTTTGTTAATTCTGTTTTGAACCTGTTCACATTCTCCATGGAAAAAAAGAAGAAAGCTTATCACTTACAAATGGGTTCCTCCCCTATTTGTACCAATCATTTTGAAATATGCATTGAGCAGCACACGGTTGTCRGAAGAAAAGTTTTACAGGACCTTCTCAAGCTATAATTTTATTCATAAAATTGGTACCCTTAGGAATGATTGTGGACACTGAGCCCAGAAGTCATGGAAGAATCCATATTTTTGTCATTGAAGCCTTTAACAACCAGAAGAACAGAGCTATTTGCAAAATGCTGATAATGAATTGTCCCAGGACCCTGTAACATCCAAGACACAGTAAGGGACAGCACTCTTAGGCTAAAATTGTGCCAGATGCTGTCCTAACAGTCTGACAGCCTGGATGTGCCYTAGAACCAGTTACATGTGCAAGACCTGATAGACAGCTCACTGCTGCTCGTGGTTCTGAGCTGAGAATCCATGGGAAGAAGTCAGGATATCTTGTGATTAAACCATGACTGCTTTTCTCCCTACAACTGTCTTCTACTCTTTACCTCCTTCATACTAAGAATCACACCGAACTTTAAAATGCAACATCCCTATAGTAGACAGATTCAGGTCCTTAAAAAGTTGTTATCTGTGATTCTAATTTTGAGACAAAAATGAAATTTTGATTCAGCATTAATGCTTCCTGCAACTACTGAAGGCGATGTACCTGCTGAACTTACTCTTTGAGTTGCAGTGACATCAGTGATTTCCATCCCACGGGAATTACAGCACAGAAATAGGTCAACAGCTGTGCTCAGATGTGTAGAGGTGTGTGCAAAAATAGACATTGCAAAAATAAAAATGTCTAAAAAAATGATGAGGTATATGGGAGAAAGAATAGAGACTGCAGACTTTACACACTCTAAGGTTAAAAAGACAAAGTCTGTGAAGCTTGAAAAAGAGAAGAAAAGATATATTATAAAAGTCTACAAAATAATGAGTGAGCCTGAGGATCTTACACAGATCTCTCTATTTATTTCCCACTTACTCATATCTTTCGGTCTCCTTTCTGCTCCTCCTTTTTCCAGATCTTCCAAAACGTATTTTGCTCTCCTTCCCACTTCCCTTTTCCCTCTTATTTATGAATCCCTTCACAATTTCCACCCTGCCTATTCTCTATATACTTATCAAGATAGAAATCAAAGTCTTTTCTTAATATTAATAAATGTAAGTATKGCAATTAAAAATAAAAATAATATAGTGCATAGAACTGAAAAGTAACATATTTTATGTGAGTGCCATGAAAAAATCTGCAGACAGACAGCCCTGCTGCTACAAACTGCTTCARCAAACAGTTTTTTTTAGGAAGACTTAAAGGATAAAAATCTCAATTACTTTACTTGTCATAATTTAACATAAAATTAAATTTTAACCCTCAAGCATCATCGCATAAGCTAATTTAAAGTGGAATCAAGAAGTTTTGAGAATTCTACATTTTTTCTGAAGCAAAAAACATAGACATGGAATTTATTTGACTGTGTTTATGACGAAATACAGATACCTACATCCAGGCTAATTATCTAGACATTTTTTTGCAGTCAACAGGGAGAAAAATATCACTTTGAGGGTGCAATCCATCTTACTTCAAAGTATATGCCTAAGATAAGCCAGATAAATGGGATTTTTAAATGGGATTTTAAATTGTCCCACTAGCTACAAAAATGGCTAAGGCATCCAGTTCAGTTGTAGACATCTGTTTCAGAGACAGGGGAGACCCCAATGAAGGYATTCTGAAACAGATTATTAAGCTTTATGGACAGCTGAACTGTTCTACTCAAGTATTCTTGTGTTTCTGTGTGTTACTACTGTGTCACTTAGACAGCAGTTTTGGGGTCTGGAGCAAAGCCTTATATTAGTATTACAGAGCCTGTAGAGGCAGATGAGATATACACATGGATCTGAAAGGGTTCTTCCTGGATGCAGAGTGCATTTTCATGCTTTTAAATTATGTATTTTTGCAKGAGTATTGAGACACTGCCATTCTGTTTTCCTTTTCCTACTGTCTCTCAATCTGTCAAAAATCCATCAAATTATGTGCCAATCCAGCAAAAAAAAAAAAAGTATCAGCTTGAGAAAATGTTTGCATTGTTGTATGAAGTGTGGGAGTTGCTACAATCAACAGAGGACATCCAAAAAAGAAACTGGAAAGATGCCAACAGAGCAGGCACTGGGTAAATGAGACTCCCTGTGTGGGACATATAAGGGAGGCAGCACAGGACATTAAAGGTATTTGTGACTTTCAGAACACGTTTTAAAAGCCATGACTTCCCTCCCAGCAATGTCTGGACTGGACCCGTTCTGGCTTTAAACATAAAATTTGCCTGCAGAAACATTTCAAAGGATAAAGTATTAAAATTAAGTCCCAGCAGATTAAAACAATGATTTCCAAAAGAAATTTAGCCATTTATAGACAGATGTGTTTGTGAGAAGCTTACCTTCAAGCTTCCTCAGTGTCCCAGGTCACTGCAACAATATTATTCTCCCTAGCCACTCATACAGAAAATCATAATAGGGCAGGAGTTTTAGAGTGGCTTACAGGCAGATCCTTATGCAAAATTTCCCCAGTAAATACAGTCAAACATTACCCTTATRTAATTACTTGTTACTCAGGTGCCTGAAATCATCTCTGATCATTGTCAGCTGCACACCTTTGCTGTGTATTTTGGAGAGCGTTTTCTCCGTGTTTTGGAATCTCTCACCTGTTGGGGGATTTTTCTGCAGGTTGCCTTTAAATTTCATTTTAGGCTAGTTAAACAGATAATGCTCCCTAAATCTTTCATGGTAATTTAGATATTTTTAATACTTTAATGAATTGCTGGTCTTTGGCTAGTCCTCACCTTCCGACCAGTTTCTTTCTGGATCTGTGGTGGCATGAATTGACACAGCATCCAGTAAGGGTCAGACCAGCCCCAAACACAATTAAATCAGTATCCCTAATCCTACTCGATGATTATTCATTTATTTACATGCATTTTTAGATATAGAAATTTGATTTATTATTTTGCTCATTTCCAATTGATCAAGGTCTCTGACTCTTACACCTTTGGCAAAGTTGCAGTTTCCCAGCATAAAGAACCCCAAGAAGACAAGAGGAAATGGCCTTAAGTTGCTCCAAGGGAGATTTAGATGGGTATCAGAACAAATTTCTTTGCAGAAACTGTTGTCAAGCACTGGAAYGGCTGCCCAGGGAAGTGGTGGAGTCACCATTCCTGATGYATTTATAAAAGGTGTAGATGTGGCACTTAGGCTCAGGGTTTAGTGGTGGACTTGGTAGTGCTAGGTTAACAGTGGACTTGATGATTTTTAAAGACTTCTCCAACCTAAACTCTTCTATTCTATTTCATTTTATTCTATCTTTTTAAGGCCTAATAGAATTTTTCATTTTCTGAAATGCAGTTTTTTATACTTCTCATTAAAATACACATTATTTAGTTGTGTGCACAATTTGAGAGTTTGAAAAGTCCAATTTTCTAGTTTTCTAGTGCTATTTCTGCACTCTTCTCCACTCCAGCAGCAAAGAAGTCACTTACTTAAACTGTTWTCAGTAGTTGATAAGATATTTGATTTAGTTGATAATATATTTATGTAGCACTGGGACCAGAYGTCATTACTGTACTACTCCAAAGGACTATGTCAAAAATCAACAATGATCCCCCATTTCCAAACCTATTTTAACATCTGTCAGTTATTTGTTTTATTGATCCAGATATTGCATGGAAGGTTGCTTTGCCATGGATACTAAACAAGAACCTTGAAGAAGTCTGACTATTCTATATTAACAACCTTATTTTTATCAACCAAACTTGAAATCAGATCAAAATATATACAACAGTTTTTTGACAAAATTAATTTTTCATGAGCCACAATATCTTTCATGCTTTGTTAGACAAGTCCCATATCAACCATTCTTTTGATATTTATGATGAATAACCTGTTAACTCTTTTAAAATACTGTCACAACAATAGAGCTTTTCGAGTCATAACACTTCCTTGCCAGGGAATGTATCATGCCTTGAATGTATGTAGTTTAATTATTATTTCTGGTTTAAGCATTGATAGTTTCTAAAATATAATAGATTTTATTAKTTTTTTAACTAAAAGTCAGCAGTGGTCTTTGCAAAGGACATACACAATTCTATCAACGACAACGAACAGGCACACCATGGAGATGGGAGAGGCTGGAGTAGGAATACAGACATATATTWATATAAAAGTTTTGAAATTCTATTTCCTTTCAAACACATTCATTAAAGCATAAGAAAGAAAACAAGATGAGTGGCAACCTGAAATGCTAAATAATTTGTTTTAACTGATTGCTGGAAGAACAAAAGATACTAAAATTTCCACCAAAACTAATATTTGACAAAATGCACTCCTACAGAAAACAAATTTTCCTTCAAAGGGTATTCCTAGTCAGTATTTAAGCTGAACTTTCCTTAACATACTGGAACACTCCTGAGAAAAGGGCAATAGGGTATAAACAGAGAGAACAGGAACCTGGCCTTTGCCCAGTGGCTGATGGATGGCATTCCTCATAACACRTTGCCCTTCACCTTATCAGGCATTCATTCAAGAGCAGAAGTCACACTTTTTGAGTTGCAAATGGCATCTGTCTTTCACCTGGGTTCTCTTTCAAAATCTTCAATCAGGATGTTTGCTAAAGCCAAAGCTTGTYACTTTATAGAGCTTACAAATGCTACAGGGGGAAGTCTGGTAGCTCTTTTACTGCCTTGGGTACTTCTATAGGTTAACCTGCACAGGAACTTCCCCTGATCAACACAGAAATTAATCTGAATCACAATTTCGTGTCACAAAAAGAGGTCTCAGACTTCAAACGCTTTTTTGGACTTTGCTACTGTTTTTCTGAAATACCAGACTAACCCTTTCTTGCTACTTCCCAAATCCTTGATCTCAAAGTCAGTATTCTCAATGGCATTCTATGGTAAATCTGTCAAGATGGATTTCGATTCCCCATTAGTGCTCTCTCTGGGCAATGAAAAACTGCTGCAAGATATTTTTGTCACTTGACTGCCATGCAAACATGTTACTACTGTGAACACCAGAACTTCTGTCCAAAGAAAATTTGAGACATGCGGAAAGGTGTAAGAATCCATCCTTTCATGCAGTTAACCCCAAGATCTCACTTCACATGTCATTGCCCATCAGAATTTATTATTCCTCCATTCTTCTCAACAAATCCTTTTCCTTCYTCCAGACAACATAAGCTTTGCTGAGAACATTCCAGTGGAAAATTTACTCCAGTGGAAAATAATAAGTCTTGCTACAGGCCAGTGATAGTGAGTCCTTAATGATGTACTGGCACCCTACAAATGGCTGAAAGGGAATCATGTCCAGAAGTCAATCCATTTATAGCTAAATAAGTTAAAACACTGCTTTATTATTGATTGGGTAGACTTTTCTAAATCATGAAACCTGCCATAAAAAATTCCTCTGGTGACTTGTCCTTCTTTGAGTTCTTCTGGAGATGTTGCTTCCWGTCCACCCTGACTTAGGCACATGAATACTTTTAGTTTTCTCTCATTTTTCCTTCTAGTCTTTCTCTCCAGTAATATATGACTTTCCACATCTTTCTTATTTTTACTTCTTTATCTTTTTCTCATATCTTTATTGTTTTCTTTCCTCCTATTTGTTTCACCATTTCCCTCTCCTATTCTCCCTTGCTTTAATTTTCCTAAGCCCCCTTTTCTCCRCCTTTTCCCACTTCTGTTTGCATCGTGAGAAGGAAGTGCTATCCCCACAGGCTCTTCCACACCCTTTGATCACCCTCTGCCTCTGCTGCTCCTCCAGCGGTTCCACCTGCTCCAGTTAACCCAGGCACTCCATGAGGTTGAGATGGACTTGCCTTGCGGCAGGAGCCAGAGGAGAGATAGCGCTGCCCCGAAAGGTGAAGCAGAGAGGGTCCATTTGCCAAAGCAGGGAGATTGGCAAGAAGACATGGTGCCAGCCACATTCTGCCTCATTCATGTTCCCCCAATTAAAGCAGCCTGTAGGGAAAGAAGCATGCCACTGTCGTGCACTGGCGTACTGACCCCTCCGAGTGCTTGTTAGCGCTCACCACACTCAGCATTTCYTCTCCCTGATTGATAGGACGATGCGTGTGTGTATGGCAGAGAGCAGATTCATTACAGCACATTAGCCAGACAGGCAGACAAATGCCCACAGGGGCAGAAAAGCTGTAAGGAATAAATAAAAACTTTATTATTTTTCTAAAACTTCTTTTCCCCAGGCTACAGTGAGGAATACTGGAGGAACAGGAGAGTGGAGAGAGACCTGAAGAGAAAGGGAGTGGTGAGAAAGTTTATTAGCAGTCAATGAAAGGTTTAAAATATTCATTATTGGATGCAGAGTTTGGATAGTAGCTGAAACTATTTTTTTTTTTTTAATTTTTGGTCCCACTGCTAAATAGGAAAGAAAGTTTCAGTGCATCAGATACCAAATTATCAGAACCTTCCTGATGTAGTATGTCTGAAATGCCTGAAACCTAGCTGCTCCGCTTACTGAAATTTATCATCCTTCAGTTTTAAAAATTAAAAACAAACTATTGCCAGCCTTTATCAACAGCTGCCACCATGTGGTATTTGAAATACCACAGTTACTTCCAAATAGAAAGAAATATGGTGGCATCATCTAATCTCTTCTGTGATGGGTTTTTAACATCCACATAGTAACTCACAGCTCGTGAGAGCTGATGGGGCTGATGCRGGGCAGCTCTGCACTCCTGCACACACCCTGCTAAGGCCAAGGAACAGATGTCTGTGCAAAAATGTCCTGGACACCATAGCCATGGTACCAAACCATTTGCCCAACACTCATCCTTGGAGTCAGGGGACCAGACCACAGTCCAGAACTGCCCCAGGCTGTCAACAACAGGGCATGAAAAAAGTTCATTCCAATATGCCAGACATCAAAACCTCTTCCGTCAGACAGAGATTTACCAGGTTGCAACATCCTCTCTCTCCCTTTCTAGAGATGCTGCCTGCTCTGCCACAGGGCAAGAAAGCAAACATTGAGCTGTTGTACCCTGATTACACTGTCCYCTGGCTGGACCTTAGCCTGTCTGCTGCCTGGAAAAACATTGTGGTGTGGAAAGAAAACTCCAGAGACATTCCACTATCCAAAAGGCAGATAGAGTGTAAATTGTCAGCCCTGGATCATTAGAGAGTTGATCCAAAGATTAATGAGTCAAAGAACATGTTTTAAGGCAGCACAGAGACAAGACCTAGTTAGTTAATACCTTGGTATTTACTTGCTTAAGCCCTATTTAATTTTTAGAACATGTTAATTCCAACAGCTTCATCCTCACCTCTCTCCTGATTTCATTTAGATGCACTCCAAAATGAGCTAACTGTGTTACAATTAAGAATATCTTTCTTCAGATAACATAGCATTCTGAAATCTGCTTTGTAAATATCTGTTGGTGACACAGGTACCTCTGAGATTGCTGGAGCTTTGTCTGATGAGAAGTCTGTTCCCATCGGAAAAAATCCATTGAACGCCRGGTACTGGGAAACTGCCATATGACACTGAGAATAATGTGCATGGTTTTCTTCTCGAGGGTGCTTATCTGGCCACTTTTGATCCTGCAGCTTTCCTCTGAGCTGAAACTGTAGTCCAGTAAGTGCCTGCAGCATCGCTTTATTTCTTCCCTTCCCACTACTCGCAGAGCTGAAGAAATCACTATAAAACACACACACAAAATAGAAGCAGCAATTTACTTTCTTGAAAAATATATCTCTACTATTAAAAAAAAAAAAACCAAAAACCAAAAACAAAACTT
The DNA here is from genome assembly GCF_030028575.1 of Malurus melanocephalus. Lineage (NCBI taxonomy): Eukaryota > Metazoa > Chordata > Aves > Passeriformes > Maluridae > Malurus > Malurus melanocephalus. The sequence goes on along the minus strand of NW_026623259.1, from coordinate 1,350,926 downwards.
AAATATAAATTCAAATTAATATTATGATTGTCGTGTAGGGAAAAGGATTAGATCTCGGTGACAGCACGAAAAAAAAAAAAAAAAAAAAAAAAAAAAAAAAAAAAAAAAAAGAAAGAAAAAAAAAAAAGATGAGAAGAAACAGTTGGCATTCAGTTAACAATCATGTTTGGAGGTTTGTGACTGACTTTGTTATTCCAAGGGAAGCCAGGTACCAGGCTCTTGGGATTAGGTACAAAGGAAAGAAAAAAGTGGACACGTATGAATCTCAAAGGTGACTGCTGGGTTAATAAAACAGTCTGTTTTCTGTTCACCCACTCTTCCTCTCAGTGTGCAAGTGCATTAAAATATGTCAAAAGGAAAGCCATTTGCTGGGGAAAAATAATTCAGCTAAAAGTCAAAATTTCCAGCTGGTGTGTTGCCTTGGTGTGTGCAAGTGCGTTAACAAAGTGACTCACACATCTCACTGGATGAAAGTTGGTATCCTCATTAAAGTAGAAACAAACACTTGAAAACAGGAACAACTGCCAGTTAAAAAAAGGAGCACAATTGAAATGAGAAGCCTTCATTTTCCCCCATTCTGTTTCTTACTTGCACTACAGCAGATACTATATATATATATATTAAAGTGTCTGCTTGAAAAGTAATGAAGGCAAAACTGATTTTGTATGCTGTAACCATTCCCATTTGCTGGAGCAATTGCATTGCTAACAACCATCCACATTATCATTGTGTGTTTAAAAGAAGAAATGTTTTCAGGGTCCAGTTTCTAAACTGCCACACACAACACAAGGGCTMGTTCCTGCAAAGAGTCACCCTTTCAAAAGTGAGTAGCACTGGGGAAGAAAACCTTATATCAGAAATGCTCACACTAGAAAGTGATTGTAGGACTATCCTCCAACCCTTTAAAATAAAAGCACATTTATAGTAGTGGTATAYTGCCTTTGCCCCCAGGAAACACAATGAGGCTTGAATACAATGACGAATTCACTGCAGCGTGAACAGTTTATGTAATATGAACAGCACGAGACATTAGATGTCCTGTTCCTTGGCCAGAGTCTGACAGAAAGCACTGTTAGATAAACAGAAGGCAAAATGAGGGCAGTGGTACACTGTGTACACAGTGTGAGCAGCCTTTTGTTTATTGATGCCATGCTTTTCCCTGGGGGTGAAAAAAAAAGGTAAAAAAAAAAAGGAGTAAAGAAGTATTCCAGAATCTCTAATARCCACATCAGAGTTTATTATGATGAGCCACATAATCCCACTGTGGGTGAGGTTGGAAAGGCCTCTGGGGATCATTCTATCCAACTGCCCTGCTCAAAGCAGGATCAACCACTATGTTGTTCAGGGTCAGCTATCATCAAGGACACAGATTACACAACTTCTCCAAGCAAACTATTCCAGTGTTTGATCATGCATACACTACAAAAATAATTTTATTATGAGGAATTGAAATTCTGCCCATTTCAGTTTGTGCCTCTTGGCCTATCATTGAGCACCACTAAGAAGACCCCAGCTTCCCCTTTTTCCTTCCCATCCAGCAGAYGTTTAAACACATGAAGATCACCCTGAACCTTCTGTTCTCCAGGATGAACAATGGCAGCTCTCTCACCCCCTTATAACTCACAACTTCCAAGGCCTTCAGCATCATTGTGGCTCTTTGCTGGACTGACTCCAGTACATCCATGTCCCTTGGATATTAGGCAGCTCAGAACTGGACCCAGTACTCCAGCTGCAGCCTCTCYAGTGCTGAGGAGAGGGAAAGGGTCACCCTAAATGCAGTTATGCACAGTGGTTTCTGCTGCACCCAAGGAGAGGCTGTTGGTTTCCTTGTGGAAAGGATTTGCAGTGGGCTCATAGTCTGTCAGGGCCCCCAGGGCTTTCTCTACAAATCTATCTGCTTCCCAGAGAGCCAGCCCCACCCTACACCAGCTTGTGCAGCTATTCCTCCCCAGGAGCACCATTTGACATTTCATTTTATTGATTTTTTTGAGATTTCTGTCACCCCATTTCTCTAGATGGTCCCTTTGAAGAGCAGCACAGTCATTTGGTACAGCAACCAGTCCTCCTGATTCTCTGTTGTCTGCAAAATTAAACTCTGCCCCATCATCTAGGTTATGAATGCAGATTTTCAGCAATTTTGGACTTGGTACTGAGGCCTGAGAAACACCACTATTTACTGGACTCAAGACAGTCTCTGCAAAGCTGATCACAGCACTTTAAGCTAAGCAGTTCAGCCAATTTTCAATTTACTTCACCATGAAATGTCTARTTAAAAATTCATCAGTTTGTCTATGATGATGCTATAGGAGACAGCTTCAAAGGCCTTATGAAAGTCAAGGTACCAGCTCATCATCTTGCTACAGAAACCTATTAGGTTGATTCTGTGTGATTTTGCTTTTTCTTTAGTCTTCATTTTGCTGTTGATCTATCTGTAGAAACAATCCAAAACCTTCTCCAGAGTCAATGGCAAAAATAAAAACCCCCRCTGCCTTCGGGCCTGAAGTGGCCCTGCAACTGGACTAGATGATCATYGTAAATCCCTTCCAACCAAACTATTCTTTTCTAGTCAAATGGACTTTTAATTTAGCCAGTCTTTCAGTGTATATCAATGGGGCCTTTCAAAATGTCTTAAATTATGTTTCTGATGCATAGAATTCCTTCCCCAGTTATGCAAATGCCTGCTTAGGGTCTTTTCAAAAATTGTATGGACCTGTTAAACTACGACGACCTTTAAAAAGCTGTTATGTGCTAAGACATCAATACATATCCAAGAGCACAAAAACAATTTTAGAACATTACATAGAACATTTTTTGTTGTGCCAGCAACAGCAGTGAAGAAGAAGAAGAAAGTATTGGGAGATTTTTGCTTCTGACCAAGTATTGTCTACCAGGTAATAAGCATAAAGAGGGGATAACTGTAATGGTGTAAAAATGCAAGTTTTAACACTCTAACACTCCCTCTTCTTTCTGTTCACAAAATAAACATCACTTCTTAAACTTATTCCTGTAATTTTGATGCCTGAAATTTTGCATAGAGCAGTGTTTGAGAGCCTAGAATAAATATCAGGAAAAGGATCTGGCTTTATGTTTTCCAGAGCACCTTTRGTTAAGGCTCTGATCTTCTACACATCACAAAAACTACAGCACTGCTTCTCACAGCAGCCTCTTCTAACAGAAACAAGRGGGAAAACTGAGGAGCAGTCTAGCTAACACATCTGTGCTGATTCAAAAATAAAACAAAATAAAATGCTGTATCTCCTAACTGATAATGTTGTTCCTTAGCCACAGAGAATTCTTTCATTCACAGACTTTGAGCCATTCTGCTGCATTCTTTACCTGCTCTACAGGAATGAGCATAGTCAGCTCCAGACTAAAGCCTTGCCATGCTCCCAGAAGGTCACCTTGCTCTCGTGCCTGAGCATCAGGCTGCCTTAACCATGGGACTTGCTGGTGTTTTCTTCCCAGTTGTTCCCACACAGCATGTGCTGTCCCTCTGCAGCATGAATGGTTTCTCTCCTGTACCTCCCTGGCTGTCTCTCCTATTTTAGACTGTCTCTCCTGTTTTACACATTGACTACTTTAATGTGTACCTGTAAAGTCCTGAAATATGAAAAATGAGAAGGTGGTTGTCCCTGTCCCATCCTGGTCACTGCAGTCTTACAATGTCTGTTTGGTGGTCACATTTACATACTAAAAATCTAATCTTGCAGTCCTTTCACAAACTAAACTGTCTATTGGCAGATATGTCTTTGTATTAAAACATTTACTGGATATGCAGAGCAGCAGTTCTGAACAAAGAATTTTAGTCATTTTTCTTTTCATTTTCCCTTTCAAAAATGCCCTAAGGCAGTCATCTATTTCAGTCAATGGAAGGATGAAAATGTTCAATCAAAAAAAAAATCTATTTTTGCGCAATAGAAACATAAAAGACATCTAAAACCCACAAATATTATTTTTGTACACATTGACGACCAGATATCTTCACATTTCATTGACCTTTTTGTTAACTCTTTGCTTGCCAACTTYTTGCCTGGAGCTACTTTTGACAGTGAAGGGATATGTGTTTATTAAGGAATACATAGTTAGGATCTTTTAGTTATATTATTGGGGAAAGAGGAGGACAGTTACATACATGAACGTTAAGTATAAAAGACACACAGGAACTTCAAGTATGCTTCCATGTATAAAATATTCATTTATCGGAGCAATTTTGCCATTAAAAAAATAAAAAGTAAGTTATATTCATATTTTAAAACTCAAATCCAACTTACATGGTTTGCACAATATATTGCAAACAGCCAAACAAAGTAAATCCTATTCATWTCTACAGTCATTTAAAATAAAATTTTCTTTCTTCAGAAGTGATCAAGTAGTAGGAGCAAATTAAAGAAAAAAATATGGAATATCTTTTTTTAAAAAAATTCTTTCTTTTTTTCACTTTTCAAAATTTCCTAGTCAGACCACCAAGTCAAAGAATTCCAATGGAAATTTAAAAAAAAAAATAAGTATCTGTTATAAGTTATTTCAAAGTAAAACATCTCATAAGAATTTTTCATGAAGGTTWGGTCCAAGTGAAAGGTGAAAATATTCAAATGTAATCCATTTAATACTTGGAAATATTAAAATATAATCCACTATAGCCTTAGCTCTGATCTTTAGTAGTGGCAAGCAATATACATGCATTTATGTTGGTAGCAGTTTAGTCCTTGCCATTCCAGTAAAAATAAAATTGATGTTTAAAAATTCAGCACAGTTTATGTAGTGCAAAGTCTGNTTAAATTTCCAGTTTGAGGAAGATATAAGATACAGAAATTCTGAAAAAGAAAAGAAGGTTTAAGCTTGACAAAAGAGCATAGGGAAATAAGTAGGATGAGTTAAAATATGAAGAGATGAAGACTATGAACAAGATGGTTTACTTGAGAATTGGGAAGATAATTCACTAAAATAGAATTTCAGCAGTGTGGAAAAGGTATATTGGTGCAATAAAAGACAGAACTGGTCAGACAAGTGCATTAAGTTATAAAAGKGGACATTAAGGAGATTTGGAAATACATCTCCAGATGCATCACATTWCGACTCAGGAAAAAGCCCTGCTGTAGAACACTAATGCCTGAGAATCACACCTGGAATAATCTAATAAGCAGTAGATATCTTTCTGAGCAGCCAAAAGATTAATAAAGTGGAAGGAAATTACATGAAAGTAAACAGCAATTTTTAGTAAGGGATTTAAGAGCTGAGCTATGTAGAAAGCCGGAAAGAATTACATGATAAATACAGTGCTTCTAACATGATATGTGTTAAAAACATGCATGCCAAGAAAGAAACAACTGTTACAAGAAGGAAAAAAGTTATCCTTGTAATTATGATGATATTAAGAGTATTGGGTAGAATATCAAAACAATTCTTCATAGAAAATATGAAAAAACAGGGATATATTGTTCCCAAAAAAAAAAAAAAAAAAAAAAAAAAAAAAAAAAAAAAAAAAAAAAAAAAAAAAAAAAAAAAAAAAAAAAAAAAAAAAAAAAAAAAAAGTGATATAATCCCCACCACTTGATTTGTTTAAATTGAGAGTTGGCAAAACATTAGTGAAGTTATTGTACAGTAGGTCATGATCCTTTATTGGCAGGGGATGGACAAAATGACCTAGCAGGTCTTTTCCCTCTCAATCTTCTTTGATTCTAAAAGGCTCTAAGTCAGATGCTTCCATCATTTGTCTACAAGATCAGCAGAGCTTGAGCTACCACAGGGAGACCAGTGAGGGTGAGGGTGAATSTACACTGGCTAATAAAATATCAGAAGCCCATAAAAGTCAAGAAATTTTTTCTCTTTTATTGTTATAAATATATATGTATCTTCTTTTCGCAGTTCAGTGTGAATGACTGCACAGAAAGCTAAATTTTAAGACATTGAAAGGCAAAATAAGTGTAGAGGTCACTACTGCAGAGGGATCAGACTGGAGTAGCAGCAAAAGAAAATGTGCAGTCCCCTGCCATCAACTTTTTGAAAATGCAAGTCTCAAAGGTAAGGCAGTAGCAGGATTTCATGCACAAATTTTTTTTTCCTGATTACCTTTCTCATAGAAACAAGTTTTGAGGAAAAGCTCCTACCAACAGTTTCAATGTTGCCTATGCTATTTCTTTAGCATATTTCTTTAGCAATCAGAAGTATTAGAAAATAATATTTGAGAAATAACATAGAACCAAAAAAAAGCTATTTTGTTTGAAGATATTCAGGAGAAACCTGGTGACCCYGGTGAAAATTAGGGGTAAGTGTTGGTTGTCAGGCAGTGTGAGTGGGACAGCCTGACAYTACTGCTTACATCTCCATTAAGGTTGTGTGTCGTGCTGACCTGCAGGCGTGTCCAGCCTAATGCACAAGTGTAAAGAGACACAGAGAAAGGACAGTGTCAGTAAATCTGCAGAGAGTGACCTGCAGAAGTGGGGGTGTCTATGCATGTAGCCACCCTATTGTACCTCCTTCTGAAGCTGAAGGGAAAGCCCTGTGATTTGCTGTCAGCTTCATCTGAGGCCAMTTATTACATTCATATGAGGAAACAGAGAAGAGCATCTCTGGGGAGACAACACGGATAGGAGAACATAGGTTAAAGTAACAAAGTCTTTTGCAAGGCAACAGCTGTTTTTTTCTTTATCCTCGTGTAGAACAACTAGATATGGTCACCTTTTTAGCATTATCTTAATGAGAAATAACCTATACCCACTTGTACTCTATGACATTTTTCTTTTTGACTTTTGCTATGTTTTTGAATGTGTACATACACAGTCATGTCAACACATGCGTATTTTCTACCCAAACTAAAGTGCATCAGAGCCACCATCAGTTTGCAATCTAAATTTATTAGCTAATATGGTCTTGTGGTGTAATTCTAAGGACAATGTTTGTGTAACAGAGGTCCCATTGTGTTTTGGCAGGACGTCCTCTTCAGTTAGCAAGGGGGTTTGAAAATTCCACTTCAGTACTTCTTCTTGCCTTCAACATCAAAGGCAGGATCAAGAGTGCAGGACTGAATCCCAATCATTTATTAAATAAGTATTATAACACTATAACAGACAATAGAGACTATAATACAATTGATAGAGAGCCTTGAATCACGAGCTCTAGGTGCCCTCAGCTGTCACAGCACTTTCCAGACTGGATGGTATTTGTCCTTTACAGTATTTGTCCCTTRCAGTATTTGTCCTGCGGTCCTTAATATTGTTTGATTCACCACACTGCCAAAAAAGGGAATATTTTCTGATTTTTGAATCAAAGACCATTTGATTTATTACCCTGAAAAATATACTAAATTGTCAATATTTTCTTTTTTAAAAAAATTACTTTCTCTTTTTTTTAATAGTTTATCTGCATGAATGCTGTTTCAGCAATAATTTTATTAATCACTCCCTGGTTTCCTACAAATTAGCAACAATCCACACTTCATAACTACAGTACATTTCCTTACAGCATTCAAAGTGGAAATTAGGACAGCACATGCCCAATTAGAATATTCAAGTGCTGATTAGTCAATTTTTCAATTGCTCAAATTATTCAAATGCTGTCAATTTTGTTAATGAAAACATTAGGGACTATGAATATTATGTATAGGCATGTCTTTAAAAATTTTACATCTGCTATAAATGATCAGTCTGGATATTGACACAGAATGTGTAGTTTGATTTGAAAAGTTCCTTTTCAGCTTGGGACAGCTCTGTTTATTTGCTGAGATTTAGGTTTCCAGCTCACAGAGCCAAAACCAAAAGATCTGGTAATTACCAGCACAGCAGCACCTCCTTTGTGTGAGGGCTTCTGGGAGCAGATGATCCCACTGTGCTGGGCAGCTCAGCTCTGGGGAAGGGGCTCCTCATGGATATATGAAGGAAGTAAATTTCACCAGCAATCTGAAGTCCAGAGATGAACAATGAACTTCTTCAATTTAGGTGGGATTATTTTGTTCCATTTAGATCACTCACTACTCAATAGAACTAATTGTGTTCAGAAAGTTAAAAGCATGAACATTTATAATACAGTCTATAAGGATGCATGCTTGAAGAACTGTGTAACTCCATAAAAGAAATTAATACTTTCACCACCAACAATAAAGAGATAAACACAAAGTCCTTTGATTGATACACTCGCTATTGCCAAGACACAAGAATCCTGTCCAGCCCAAAGAGATGGAAGAAGAAACCTCTCTTTGTYACACCACATTTGTGCCGCCACATCGTGACGTTCCCATCTCAGTGAGTGCCATGGATTATTTTATTTGTAATGCCTGGGACTGTATTTAGACTAGAAGTGCTGAGGAAGACTCCACACAGCCCCCTCCATCTTCCTTCCCACACCTTAACTCACAACATAGACCACTTTTGCTGACACTTTGCAGATCAAAACTGGGTGTACTGCAAGCACAGTGATGCAGGCACARAGGCATCTCATGATCATCAAAAGGCATCTTCCTTCCCACCCAGAAGCTTCAGCACCCACACCAGGCTGCTTCCCGACCCAAACTGAGCCTCCTGCATTCCTCTGGTATCCCTTTAGCAAGAGCCTTAGTACCTCCTAGGCAGTGCAAAGCAATGTTCTCCATGACCTGTGACAAAATAAGGGTCTTTCATATAAATGAAAAATAAATTCAATTTCCATGGAGCCTCTAATGAAAATATATTGTATCCTGTACAGAATGCAAATTCACATCAGATAAGTTTGACAGTCTCTATTTAAAGTATATTTAAAACAGTGTTATGAACACATTGACTTCAATAATGTACAAAAAGCATGCTATTTCATGAAATAAATTTTTAAAAATCATAGTTTAGGTTTAAGCTTCTTAACTCTCCAGATTTTTTTTCAATATTAGAAGAGACAAAAGCTTATATTTTTGGAAGACAGAATGTTTGAGATATTACTGTTACTATTGTATTCATCAAATTTGAGGGAGTGAGGARTTAAGGAAAAAAGAGCATAATGCTAACAAAAATATCTTTGTTGTATGTACAATCACACTACTTGTTTGGGGCTGCATCTCAGACAAATGCATCAGGTTGTATTTTTCCACCAAGTATTAAAGTTTTTGAGTTAAGTRTTGAGGGAGGAAGTCTAGAGAAAGCAACACATTCAATAAATGGGGAATAAAGCTGCCTATGRCATGAATAGTTATGTCACAATGTCCCAAGGAGGCCTTGCACTCTAATACATTAAGTGTGACCTTTGTATAGGAAAAAAATACCCTGTCCTCTTTCTCTAGACCTTGGGCTGGCCTTGCAGCAGCCACCCACACAAATTGTGAGCAAAGTATAATCCTGTCAGCCTTACATTTTCTCTGAGAAGCCTGTAACAATGTGTGCAGCAGACCTGTTACCAGAAGCACGCTTGCTACATATTAAATCAGATGAAGAGCACAAAAATTCCTCCTCAGACAGCCTGAAAACACAAGTATTCACAGACAGTGAATACCTGCTGGCCAGTTTTAAGTTCCTGATATTTCTCAACTTTTCAATAGGTGACTTTCCTGCTTTTGTGTTCTTCTCCATCTTCCTGTCTCTGTAGCAAGGGGAGTCCTGGAAATGAAGCATCTCTTTGATCTTCATTTCATGACCTTCAGCAGGCAAAAGATCAGCTGTGYAAAAATTTTTTCTCAATCTCTCCAAATATATGCTGGAGCAATGCTCAAAATGATACAAGGGGTTTGCTGCTGTAGTTTAAGTAATCCCAAGAAATTATATGTAATCCACAACTATTTAATCTAATAATATGATATGATGATGATCKCTATTATAATCACCATCATCATCATGTTTTGCATAGATAAGACTTTTACCTTTTACATAGATAAACATCATTATTATGTTTTACATAGATAAGATAACATTGGCAATGTGTATTTTGTCCATGACCTTGCTCTCAGARGTGCTTCTTATACAGAAACAGGCACACAAAAAATTGCCTGGGGCCGTGTCCAGGAATGAGAACATTTTAACAAAAACAGTCTATAGCTCAGAAACAATCATATGGTTAACAAGTTTAGACAGTCTAAACAACAGATGGTTCTGGCAGGTTCACCAGAATACACAGATATTTTTTTTTTAATCTTGTCATGCAGCCCAAGTATTCCCTCCTGGAGGTTTCAGGATAATTTTTATTCTAATGTAWTAACTTCAGTCTTTGAGCATCACTCTCTAAGGGTGCCCTGTACTGACAACTATATTTACTTGTTATGCCTTTCTTGTTTGCTCCAGATCTGCTTTCCCTCATGATAGGTGCTGGCATGGTGAGGGACGTGGATGGTTTRCCATCAGGGCTGATTTATGTTATCATATGCTCACATATACTCCTGCATTCAGAGCTCACTTCTCAGGACAACTGATCTCTCATAAATCTCTTTCCATCTCTGGTGTGATAATAACTATATATGTAATTGTGCAGCTTCCTTGCTAGACAGCTAGACTGTCTGCAAAAACTCTTAAACTTTAACCTAGGCAAGATTATAAATGCATTTTATAACTTCAGAAAACTGCTTTAGAGGGAGAAAAACCTGATCGTTTTGCCTTCTTCCTGTTTCACGTGCTTTATTTTTGCTTTCTCAGTTCTAGAGGACTCACAGYATCTGAATAGAAAAGCATATCTTCATGGAGCTAATAAGACTTAGGGATTGTGGATACCATGCATACATTCTTATTACTTGTATTCAAAACAAGRGCTTACATAAGGCACACATCCCAATTTTAAAGCTAGAATATTGTGCCTGCAAGTCTGAGAGAAAGAGAAACAGAAAAATGTCTGAAACCTTTTTGTCTAATGTAAGTAGGAAGATTATCTTGCAGTAGGTTGGAAAGAAATATAAGCAAATATCACTTGACTTCTCATACTGGGTACTTGACATGGTGTGTGCGTGGCACCAGGTATAACTTCTCTCAACTCATCAGCAATCATAAAGTGAGGCTCAAAGTGCTAGACAAAAGGGTCAAATCTTCTGCCTACCTGTAGTTACAATATTTAAATGAGTCCTGAGTCCTAAGATTAGGATTTTAAATCTCCTTGATTAGGCTTTAATGAATGCCACCACATATTCATAGTTACTACATTTAAGCTACCAGTTTGAGTATGAAATCTGCAGCATCTGGCTAATAATATCAGTTATAAGAATCTTGTGCATTCTTTGTGTCTCACTATTTGCCTTCCCTCTGGGTCTTTCTCTTCTTACTTCTTTTCCCTGAGTAATATTTTTCTGTGCTGGACCTGCAGGGATAACAGGCCAATAGTTTTTACTCAGACAGTTCCCTTCTTGTTCTTCTTRTGGGATACAGTTTCTTTTCTCATGACTGCCACAAAATGGAAGTTTGGCCTCCTAAATTACTGGATCTTAATGATAAGGCCATTTACCTTCACATATCAGGGCCCCTTCAAGCAATATGCTGCCCTTGCCTCACTACACTGTGACTGTCTATTAGGTTGCTTCTGTGAGATTTCTGAAAGATTTTCTCCTCTTCTCTTTCACCTTTCAGTCTTTGAGCATGAACCTGCAGGGCTGYATGGAAGGAATGCACAGAAGGGCCTGAGGACAAGAAGAATTACTCTCAAGGGAAGACTAAATGCCATCCAAACCGTTCTCTGCTGACAGAAGCAGAGATCAGTGCCCCTCTCTTGGCACTCCAGAAAAATGGACCTGATTAAGTGATTGATTGCATACACACTGCTGTCATACAAATAAACATCTGGATTTAAATAAATATATAAACACTGCTGGAAGAAATACCAGTTGCTGTTACCTCTTTCAGAATCCTATGATTTAAGATCCTCTCTATTCACCTGTCTCAAGGTACCCATTACTAATGTATTTTTCATGTAAACACACTTGTCAATGGCCTCTCCTACCTAAGTACAAAGGATTTCCTTCTAAGAAGGTTGCAACACAACAGCTWTTTTAAAGATAGAAGCAGCCCTGTGCAATACATTATCAAGTGAGAAACSCCATGGATGTGTTGAACCTAACAAATTCATCTTAGGGTACAGGTCAGCATTCCTCATCCTGCTAAAACTGCCACGGAATCTGTGGCGATTGCCATGAAACCCASTGTTGGGGTTTTGTCATTAAAACAATAATTCAGCAATATAAAATGTCTCASAGGTCCCTATGGCAACACTGGCACTTTGTTACATAATCAGCTAATAATTTCATTTAAGTATTTCCATAGTGTTGCACAGCACCTAGACTGTCCCTCTGTATATCTCACACTAATTAATTAACTTTCGGAAATCCTAACGAGATCATAAAGCAAGCGCAGCATAATAATGCAGTGCACAGTGATGTACAGATGTGTACATCTGCTTTCCAAGAGCCCATCAGGTGTAGCTCACTGCAATGCTCTGTTTTCACTGAGTCAACATTCTAAGAAAAATCCAACAAGATACACTGGATTTTAACCCAGCAATAACAAAGCATGGGTACAGCTACTTTGGCACCAACAGACATTTCCTTTATTACCAGCAGACATTTAGAACAACTTCYTATAGAAAATACTGTGTTGAAACATCATGTTCTAGAAATGTCCTGAGAAACCTTTTATGTGTTAAAAGGATTGACCTCTCTTTTTCAAGATCTTCTATAATACCTTGCCCAAAATAGCACATAAGTCTGCTTCAAAAATGTTGCAGACTTTTGTTTACTAAAAAAGAAAAAGTTCACACTGAGAACCAAAGCTACATGAAATAAAGTTGCAAAAATAATTTTGATACAACTATCAATTTTTTCTGTACAACTGATGCTGAATTAAATTTCAGAAGTTATATAAATAGATGAATTTTACAAAATATTACTACAACTTTTAAACAATATGTTTATGTAAGCAAAACAAATATTTTTGAAGATGCTCAAATCAAGTTCACATATTTTGATTAAAAATATAAAATAAATGCATGAAAACCATAAACATTGATARTCATTAATAGCAATACATATAAATACTCAACTAATGTCACATAATGTTATACACATATACCATAATGTTTCCATAATCTTATAGATATTTTAATTTATGGAACATTCCATTTTGAGGATAAATGTTTGCCATTTAACGAAGAACATCACTTCATGTAAACAAAAACAATTAACAATACTGGTTTTGGATGTTGTTGCATCTTTTGTTTATTGTGTATGTAGCTCGTTTYCTTTACTGAAAAACCATTTTAACAGAAGACTGGTAGTTTAAGTTCTGATTGCAGAAAACAGATATATACATTTTTCCCTAGATTATACTTCCTTATTTGATAACTATCTCTAATTGTGGGGAGCTTTTCCAAAACTTATCTCTTTATGTCACAAGAAGAAGTTAGACATCTGTTGCAGTCAATGAAGTTAATTGGATTTAATGGCATTCAGTTCAGGAATATTCAGTAGATTTGGGGTTTTTTTTATGACAGTTATATGAAAGTTCCCATGAGCTGCCCACATTTGCTATCAACGAAACCTACAACACTTTTCCTTTAGTCAGAGAATCATTGTTACTCTAATTATAAAAGCACACTTACTAGTCAAACTGCTCCAGGATTTCTACATCACAGCTTATTCACTAAATCAAAGAGTCTTTTCTCCTATCATGTTGATTTGCAAAACTCACACTTGTCATTACTGCTCTAGATGTAGTTTGGGATAATTGAAAGCAAAATTCAGAATTTCAGAATCTCCTTTTCCTCCCCTCTCTTTTTAAACATTTATTTTTCAATGCTTTGCTTACAGTCCTGTAACAAATACCGCTACCATGCTGGCTAAAATCTCTATGCATAACAGCTAATTGGCTATCTAAGACATCTTCTTTCAGTGAGCAATGGTTATTGAATAGAATACAGTGGTATTCTTGGAAAGGGAAAAAAAAGGACAAGAATAATGGGCACTAGAATGACCATACAAAAAGAGGAGAAATCTCAGATTAGCCCAAACTCCCAGGCCCTAATCACTGACAGAAGAATCTGGTAAATCAAGGAAAAAGACATCAATCCATTCAAACAGGATTAAAGGTTTAAAATGAAAACCAACAAACTTGTTAGCCTTTGTGGGAAAAATTTGCATCAGGATTTTTGAGATATGAAACAGACAGCTAAAATATTTCCAACTCCCTATTTAGTACCTCACATAAAAGAGAAGAAAACARTACCACAGAATATAAAATCAATGCTTAAGTAAACTGATGCGTGTAAAAATATAGAAGTGTGCAATGAACAGGTAATAACTAATCTTTAAAGTTGTAACATTATTGGCATAAAAACAAGGTTTTTTACTAAAATGTGTTTTTGAATGAGACCACAACTTCGTTAGCAAATAGATTTTTTTTTTTTTAGACTTTAAATCTTCAGGTTAGAATTACATACTTCATGTGGTGGACAGTTACTAGTTCTCTGGAAACAATTGAGAGAAAGTTGTGCTTTCTCTCAGCTATGATAGAAATTTCCTTTCTGGTTGCAGAAGACAGTTACCAAATTTGTTTTCCCCCTTTATTTAGTGGAAAAAGAAAAGGCAGATGTTGTACAGTATGATTTATATTATCCTTTCTTCTTGTTCTTCTTATTGCCATCATGACTATAATTTAAAAGAACATGCAACAAAAGAATGAAAATAAAATTTCTATGRCACATAGAATACCATCTGCACCTGCTTTATATCTTTGTTGCTGATTTTTTTGCAAATAAATTTTATTACGATCATTCAAAAAATAGAAAGGCCTAGTTATACAGCTTTTTCTTTATTAATGAATAGATAAGTCAAATTTTAGTTAAATTATTAACTATACTATCTCATTCATTAACATTATTTTACATATATTTATATTCTTTCTTACTCTTAAAAATCTTTGAAAAAGAGGCTTAGACATCATGATTTCAATACCTATTTCTTTCACAGGAGCAATTGTTTTTCAGGAGTAAAAAAGGAATTTCTAGTTAATTCCTTTTTTCAATAATTATTGGCAATCCTGATGCCATTCCAGCTGTGAGATACCATAGCTCAGAATAATTTATTTGATTTACTGGTATCTTCACTTTGCTAATAGTCTTTCTAAAAACCCTWAAAGAAGTTTCTTTTACAATAAATGCATGGTAGTATACATCTTATTTATTACATTTACAGCGGACTTCTTCAATCCCAGTCAGCATATACAGTATGCCAAAAATTTAAATAATGGCATTCYATGTGGAACTTGATATTGGGCTGGGGATATTTGACCTGGAATGTCATTAACTTAACTTATACATTTTTAAATCATGTTTGAAATGCTGCAAAACTAAGATTGTAGTGAATTTAATTTCAAAGTCATTTTGGATGTCCTTTCAAACTGCATGTGGTAATCCTTGATTTTYGCACTGATGCTAAATGTTAATGAACAGAGCCACAGTGTACCATTTCACCTAGAGCAATGAAAACATTAAAATCTCTTTAGAAGACTGAATAAAACTTTATTTTATAAATATAATCCTTGTTGAAGCTCTACCATTTCACTGTACTTTTGAAATAAGAGCACATGGAAAATATGGAAGAGCTCCTTTGAGATAGCTAACTAAAGCTACAAAATGAGCACGGTACAGTATTTCCAAGGAACACGGTTCAAAAGTTGTACGATTACTACTAAGGTTGTTTTATTCTTTACCACATTTGGAACAGGAAGTCTGTGTTGTTCTTGAAGAATTCTGAAAAGCAATGTCACAGTCTGATGACCTCTTCTCCTCATTAAAACGTTCCCAAAGACAGCTCTCTGCATGATGTTTTGTAGCTTCAGCAGCCATGAACTAATTTGTACCTCTTATTTTGATCATGCACTGGTGAAAGAACCAAACAATATTTTTCTTTAAACACAGAGAGGTCTTTCAACAGCTCAGCATGCACTTCTACCCTCTTTTTAATCTTGGAGCACCTATTTATTTGCTCTTTTCACCACTAAATCTTCTTTGCTCCTTTCTGCCCCCCTGCAAAGCTGCTAGTTAAAATCTTCAGTGTTTTTTCTTCATAGGCTTAAACCATTAGAAGGGTATTACCATAAAAAGGGAGACAAGGACTTAGAGACATGGTGCACCAGAATTTGCATTTCTAATTTTTAATCCAATTAAACTAAAATAATATTTATTTAGCTACAACCTTTCTATAATGGATATAAATTCACTAAAGCTAATGGAAAATTTTCTTCCTGGAGGAAATTAGTTATAGGTGTTCACTGTGACAACTGATTGGTTCTGCATACTGAGTGTCTCCAGATTTTGCATATAGGTAATTAGTATTCAGCAAGTGGATATGTTTATTTTGCACACCTTCTTTTTTGTGCATGTGCAATTCATTATGCAAGTCATTCTTTGCTCTACAGAGTGGATTCAGTATATGCAAATTGTTAGAATGTCTGAGGGCATTACCTTTTAGTACACAAGGATTATACCTGGAAAGAAAGGCTGCATGGGTTGGCATATTTGCATTACAACCGAGTGTTGTTTTTACAGACAGCAACTGAATAAAAGCTTATGGCATTATTACTTGTATTTCATTTCCAATCAGTACATTTTAATCAGTAATGTATACTTGGTGTACAAAGTATGCATTTCGTAAATCCAAACCCATCTAAACTCACAGACAGCCTCATCCTGCTCCCATTGATTTTGGCTCAAGTAAGGAAGTCAGGCTTTTAGCCTCTCAATTTTTTTTTAGTGAGGAGAAAGGACAGGAACCACTTGAAGAGAAAGCATTAAATCTTTCCTTTTAAGGAGAGAAAAGCTCTGTGCTCTGGCTCATGAGCCCAGGTATAGCTGCAAAATAGGAAATTCCTTGCCCAGAACTTTTCCATGCACTCCTGTGCTTTGTGTGGGCACAGCTCCATGAGGTTCCCCCCTGTGCCTGAGCAGACACCCTGTGCCAGCACATTGCCACTGCAGTGCTGCAAACTGTCATCTGGAGAGATTACCACCCTTCTTGAGGAAAGTCTGCCATAAATCAGCATTCTTGCTCTCCCATCCTGGCTATCTCTTTCCAGAATTTTGTGATACGAATTACTAAGGGTAGTCACGGGCTCTGGGAATGATGGCAAGCACTGCAGTAGCACAGAAGCAGCATTCCCTACATCCATGGCCCCCAGTAATGACTATTCACCTGCAGAAGCATGTGGAAGAACCGAGGATGAGGATGTATYTCACTCATTTATTTAATATTATTCATTATATTTTCTAGAAATGTGAACCATTCCATTATCTGGAGCAAATGAAGCCACAGACAGTTAACCATTCCTGGTTGCTGTTGAGTGTTCTACAAAGCAAGAAAATTCAYGGTTCTAGGACATGGTGTTCTTACCTAAAAGATTATTTTTGAAATTTTGTTTTGATTTCTTGGGCTGTAGGGAGCTTCTTAAAAGGGCACAGCAAAAACCAAACAAAAACTGTTCTCAACCAACTCTTGCACTATCCTTGGTGTAAGTTTTTAAAATTCAAATAATCTTAAATTAACAGGAAAACTCTACCTTCCATTTTAAGAGGAAATTACAGAAATTAAGTAACAAGTTTTTCAGAAGTCCACATATGTAGGCAGAGTTATATTCATATTTCCCTTCTTAGTTATAAATATCCTGCATGCATCTATGGATCAGTGAATTGTCATCAAGTACTTTCTTGCTGATATGTGTTGTTCAGCATTTCTACAGAAAGARTAATGTTTTATGAAGTACTTTTCAGAATTAAGGTTCTTCTAGCATGTTCCTCAGGAGAAAATTTCRTATTGTAATATGACTCCTCCTATCTTTATACCAATAAAGCTTTGTTAGAGGATATAATTTATGCATTTTACTTTTAATGGGCTTACGTTTTTCATAAGAGAAATGTCATTGGACAGGATTTTATCATGGGGTGTTCTGTTTGGTTTTTAAAATTGAGGCTGAAATAAATAAAGCGGCCTACATAAAAGTGAATTCTAGACAAAAAAAAAGTCTGTTTTGTGAACACCTCTCTAACTGAAAATGAGCTGTATACCATAAGACTGGTCTCCCTCATACTCTGGCAACTCTTGTTATGGCATTTTGCTAAAGCAACAGGACTTGCCCTTGTTGGAGAAGGATCCGATTAGGGAACATTTAAAGCACAGAGATGCACATGACATTTGTGAGGCCAGCAATGATTGTCTTTCCTAGAARAAAGCAAATGTCAGTACAACCTCCAAGATGGGCGAGAAGGAAAATGCAGGGAGAAACAGACTGGTCACCATCACCTTGAGCAAATCCTTCTGGAAGCCATTTACAAAGAAGTTAATCACAGGAAGATGACTGGGAGTGGTCTTCATGAATTTACAAAGAGGGAATAATCTTGGCAGCTCATAAGCTTGGCAGCTTTCTGCAGTGACATTACTTCCTCACAAACAAGGGGAGAAGGGTGGAGGCCCACCTTGACTTCAGGAAATGCCTCAGCTCTCAAAGCTGTCTGCCATATCATACTCACAGACATGAGGATGAAGTTCTGACTGGACAAGTGCATAGTGGAATAGACTGAAACATCTATCTGAAATGTTGAATTGAAAGTGGCACCAGCTAGAAGCAGAAGTGGTCAGCAGTGCACCCCAGGGGTCAGCAGCAGGTCCAACATGGTTTAACATCTTCGTCAATGACCTGGGTTGGGCTGCACTTTTTACAAAACTGGAGATACAGAACTAGGAGAAGAGGCTGATACACTAGCTGCTTGTACTGCCTTTTAGAGGGACCATGCAACATGGAGAAATGGGACAATGGACTCTCAAGAGGTTCAAGTAAAGGCAAATAGCCCTRGGAATAAAAACAGCACCCCTAGTACAGGCAGGGCAATGACTGGCAGGAAAGGAGTCTGTAGGGTTTGTAGTAGGCAATGAGGCAGCAATGAGCCCTTTCAGCAAGGAAGGTGAATAGTCCTTCCTGGTCTGCATCAGRAACAGCATCACATTGCCTGCAAACAAAAGGCACGATCTCCTCAACTCTAGGAAGGCCACAGCTGGACTGGTGGTCCAGTCCTGGGCTCCCCAGTGCAAGATATACACAGGTTTCTGAGGGTAGTAAGGCAGAAGACCATGAAGATTATGAGATAGGTGAAGGGGCTGAAAGGGCTGTGACTAATCAGCCTAGAGAAGTCTAAATGCCTGATGGCAGGGAGTAAAAAAATAGAGCCAGACTTGCTTAATAGTGCCCAGGGACAGGCCCAAGAGACAATGGATAGAAATTCAAATATAAGAAACACCAATTAAACCTAAGAAAAAAAMCATTTTTTTACTGTTTATACACTGGAGCAGGTTGCCTGAGGAGGTTGTAGAGTCACCATCCTTGGAGATACCCAAAAGTCAAYTGCACACAGCCATGGGCAATGTGCTATAGCTCACCTTGCTCTGAGCAGGGAGGGTGGAGCAGGTGATTGYCACAGGTCCTTCAAATGCAACCAGTCAGTGATTCTGTGGTTTTTCAGGGCAAGTGAAGAAGTGACACCATGAACAACTTCTGACACAATGATAAACGCTCTGGATTTGTTTCCGTAAACATGCAATAACCCCAGGGAAGCTCTGTAGTTGTCATCCCTTGTGTTTGGATTAAAAACTATTTACCAGGCAGGGAGAGGTTGTGTTTTCCATCATAAAAATATAAAAAGCCAGTGTTGGGAAGGATGATGTTAGTGGACTGGTATGGATTGYTCATATTCTGGGTAATCCAAATAACACCTACTAGGTCAGAGATCTGCACCAATTTTGTGAAGATTTCTTTAGCTTTGGGAATAAATTTGCTCAGCTAAAGAGAGCCTACTGCAGCAGGAATAGACTGGAATTTTGAAATGAAAAAATCAGTCCCACTCAGCTGGAAAATTCCCAYGCTTCCCTCACCTAAAATCTGGAGTTTATAATATAATCCCTGCTCATTATAACATCTTCTGACTACATCCAGATTGGTCAGGTCCAGATTTAAGGATGGAATATTCAGCACAGTTGTGCAAGGTGTAAATTATTAAAGGATTTTTTGGTTTTTTTTCTCCATAAACTGACTTCCAACATTTTTAATCCTCAAACTTGTTGAAACCTTTCATTCTGATGAAAAACCACAAATAAGGGTATGATAAAGCTGAGGAAGTTTCTGAAATCTTCTGATTCCTAAAGCTACTAAAGGCAGCTGTTGAACATGACACAGGAACGGTCCCAGYGGGACTGAGCAGCTGTGACTGCTGTGTTAGGGTTACGTTTCCATGCTATTTCCTCTAACTGCTGGGATAAAGGAGTACACTTTATTTATGAAAGACAAGCTCTAGGGAAAAAGAAGTAGATACCACACTGTACAGAAAAAATTTAGATCCCTCCTGAACTGCCAGAAGAGGTGAGAGGAGCATTGAGCATCTCAAGGAAAAAGGTAAAATGCAAAAAAATTATAAAGGCAATGCYGTAATAGGGGTATGCTAGAAATAAACTAATCAGAAGGACATAGAAAAGTGGGGTTTGGCACATTTTGGGGTAAGCTTTTTTTTTTTTTTTTCTCAAATAATACAAGCATCCAAAGGGCGCCCTCTTACTTGTAGTGGTAGACTTGAATTACAAAAACGTGCTGGAAAATAATGTCAGGATGAAGAAAGTCTAGTAGGATTTCAGAGTGTGTTGAGGACAAGTTTCTTTTAGGAAGATGGAAGAAAGTKTTATGAAGTTTGCAGCTGTTTTAGAACAGATTCTGACTAATAGGAAGGATCTGCTTATAAGTTTGAGGTAAAAAGTAATTTTGGTTTAAGTGATTACAAAAAGAAAAGGAGGAATCGGAGCAGCTGGATGAGGACCATGGAGTCCAAAGGAAGTAGACTTCATCAGAGTGAGGGACCTGGAAGGTAGAGTCTCTTTGGAAGTTATGCTATGTGGAAAAAAAAAAACAAACTGTGAGAGAGTTCACAGTTACTGAAAGGGACTATATTAAAGATATAATGCCAGACAGCCAGCATGCAAAGGAAACATGGAGCACAGTAAAAAACCAACATGACTCCATCAAAAGCTCTTTAAGAGGCAGGAATAGAAAAAGGAAAGCAGAAATACATATATGTGAATTGTATGTATACAAATATAATAATAAATACAAAAGCAGGAACAAGGACCTACAAGCAGACATGTAAAAGAGACTATAAAAGAATAACATGAAGTGTAGATCAAAGCAAATATGAGTTTAATTGAACAAGAAACATAAAAGGCAACAAGAAAAATATTTCAGAAATGGGAGGACAGCACGAAAAAGAACACCTAGTATTTAACAAGGAAAGAAAGAGATCAGCAGATAGTAACRACTGAAATCTTAGTATAAATTTTGCTTCAGCACTCACAGAGGGTGAGATTTGATCAGATATTTGGTAGACAGTGCACTTATTAATGCTACTGGCACTGTTTCAAATATCATTCTTGCTATTAAAATACATAAATAGAGAATACATGTAGATAAACATTGGTAAATAGGTGTGTAGCTACCCGGGAAAGAGCACKCAGAAGGTAGCTTTTAAAAGCTCTCTGCCCAATTGTGAGAAAAAATCAAGTGACAGACATCCATTGCAGGCTGCATTCAGTAATTTCCTCAATGTCTTGGATGACTGACCAAAGAACGTATTTGTCACATTTGCAGAGGTGTTCAAACTACAGCAGGTTGAAAATGTTCAGCAGAATTTGGTTTAATTTTTTTTAGTAATGTTAATAAACAAAAGGCATATCTTGAAATCAACAAAGCAAAATTCAACATAGTCTAAGTAAAGTGCTAAGCAAGGAAATTCAAGTGATAAATACAATACAGAAATAGTTGACAATTCAGCAATATTAAAAAAAGGCTTTGGGCTTTCAGTGAATCAGACATTTGATTTAAGTCAAGAATCCGATGCTGTAAAATGTGATATCTTTCAATATGTGAAAGGGCTTTATAGCTAGTATAAAACCCACTGTCCTTTATGCCCTCTGCAGATTTGATAAAAATTAAAAGGCTTAAGGTTTTTTATCAATAAGAGCCTTTTAAATTTTAAGATAGGGAAGTATTTGAACAGGCTSCTTGGAAAACATTCCATTAGAGATGTTCAGGAGTAGGTTTGATAAAAAGAATGACAGAGCTGAAAAATCCCCAATGCACTATATGGTCAATCTTCCCAGTACTGTCCTATACTAATTACTCTATCTTGTTTTATTATATCAATATTTCACTAGACTGCTGTTTCATTTACTCTTGAAAAACTATGCCGCATCTCAAAAACACTTTATGATATGAGGAACATGAAGACATTTGCAGTAGTGATGTTCAGATTTTTCAAATCAGGTAGCTAAAATACTAGAAGTGAGTGTTTTGAACAGAACAGGTTAAAAAATAGTGACTAGGTAAAAAATATTGTCAGGCTTCTCATGTTTTAAGAATTAAAAAAATTAGGGAACTCTTTTTCAACAGTTGCAAGTAACTTTCTTGTCAAGAAAGATTTTTTCTTATTTTTCCAAGTACACTATTAGGTCCCTTGTCTAACAGCACTCTGTCACAGCACAGCAGAGTATTTTGACAAATCTGTGACTGAGAAATGTCTGAAAGTTTCATCAAAATCTTAATTTAGGAATCTGTATTTTTATGCTCTGCTACACTAAGTGCCATGTAAAAAAATTTTGCATTAATAAGTTGAGGAAACATTGTCTTTTTTATCACCGAAAATAGCCAGTTTTGRAAAGGGCATACATCTCCCATACAATTCCAAGAGGGAGCAGGAACACCCTCTGGATTAGCACCTACCCTCAGTAAATYCCACCTATCCTACATGTGGCTTTATGTCATTGTATGCCGCTTTGATAAACTAGTCCTAAAAAATTCACTTAAAATTTTTCAGTTTTTGCAATCAGCACCTGATCTTGAACGTGATCCAGCCCACTCTGACCCCRGGGAACATATTTTACTTTTGCTCAATAGAAATAAGATGCTGTTGATGTATTATTGGGCAAATACCTTCATTCTCTGCAAGGAGCTGCTTCACCCAATGCTGAAACTGAGTCTAGAAGGCAATAACACTTAATTAATTTTCTTCCTTAAGAAGAATGCACTGTGCAGCTTGTCTAAAGTCTCATCAGTCTCAGAGTGAGAATTTAAGACTTTCTGTTTCCACAAAGACCCATTAGTCTTGAGTCCTTGTAACACTAGCAGGGGAGTGAACGGCTTGTTTAGCCTCTACTTTCACAATGTCTCCAATTTCATGGGCAGTTTCCCCAGTAACTCAGACAAGAGTTAGAAAGTCTGACCTTGGACATCACCCAGAGACAACCACCTGCTTACAGGACTGACTTCGGTTCCCTTTGATTTAATGGAAGGACAAACTCTTCTATTAAAAAGGTCAACTGATCCAAGAGGGACTCTGCTTACAGCCAGGAAAAAATCTCTGGTGCGATTCTGTCGAACAGAGGATGATTTTTTTCTTTTCTAAACCACTGCTCACAAATCACTATACCCAAACTATTTCTGATTCAAATGTAGTTTCATCAGAGCCATAATTTGAAGTGTCTCAGAGTGAAATATCTGAAAAATATCCCAAAAACATATTTTGCATTATTTAGCTACTTAGTGACCCCAATGGATGGTTCTCACTGGAGCAAGAGCTGGACTTCAGTGCTGTATGATTTAGCTATATGATGCAGAATCTTGGCAAATCTTACATTTCCCTTAGGATTAAAATCTTTATTAAATAACTGTTAAACCCTGACTGCTGATTCTTCCTCCAAAGAAGCTTTTATTATTTGCCCAGGGCCTACAAAAAGAAGGATGCAGAAGGGAAAATTTCAGAGGAAAATTTCTGTAAACAAACAGCAGATAAAGTAATAGTTTATCACAATACCATCAGTTCCAAAGTTGAGTCTCTTGTTTTGCTGATCTTACAGAACTCCACATTAATAATGCCTGAGCACGTTGTTCTCACTAGTTTCTGGAAAACAGTGGTCAGGACTGTTGAGAACCTGGCTAGTGTAACTCAATTTATGGGAGAGAGGATTATCTTGGAATTACCTGGAGAGAGGAAGGACACTCTTCTAGGATTCTCAGGAAGTTAATTTTATTCCAACCTACTGCCTACTCCTCCTTATGGACTCTCTCAATCTACCTGCCTTCTAGATTACTGCTTGTTATACTAASTCCTAATAGATAAGACTCAGTGTTCATGTACATTTATTTGACTTTTTCCCTTTTATAGTAATTGTGAATTTTGCCATTCTGAAGAGTGACCTCAAAACCTCTRTGCTAAACTAAAAATCCGTGGCACCATTTCCTTTATGTGAAAAACTCTTGATGCACTGAGAATAATATAGTATAGACTGAGTGGAATATTTTGAATATTACTTCTGAGGAACTGTTATTTCCAGATTGTCTCAAGTTTCAGATCCAGAGTAGCCCAGTTCTTCCTTAAGGTGTTTGTTACACAAGCTGTGCTTCCCTGTTCCTTTACAGAAGCATTACTAATTTCCCCTTTCTGAAACCACTGCTGCTATTGGCCACAAATACAGCTCTCCTTCACCAACAAATATATAAATCAACATATATCAGTGGTGCACTGCTTCCCTACAGGGCCTTGGTATATCTCAGCTTAGCTCCATCCCACATTATGTTTTTCTACATGGCAGGGGAGTAGGAACTCACTGATCATTAAATGTCCCTTGCAACCYGAACTATTCTATGATTCTAAGATTATACCATAACACCTACCCCACCATGTTTCCTGTTCTGAAACTTTGCYCAGAACTAGGTGGTTTCGTTGGCTTTGGCACCTGAAATCAGTCTCAGACTGCTCCCATAAGAAGTGATTTAGCATATTACAAGCCTGCCTGTATATCCCTGTGTGAGTTTCTTTCTAAGTGAATTGAATATGTAAGTGTTGTGAGAGAGATAATCATGGGAAGATGGTTATTGTGTTTATTATATATTATTTGGCCTGTTTATAATCACMATGGAATGTGATTAAATGTCTTGGTCCCACTTTCAAGTAGCTTCTAAAACCTTCAGGTTCCTTCAACTGGCCAATCTCAAGGAATATTGCTCTGATTRGTGTCCTTGCAAGTCAATATCCCACTTCCTGGAGATTAAAAATTGCCTTGACAATTCAGGATTCTGAATCTATATTGAAGGTAGCCAAAGTAAGCATTTTTCTTTCTAGTGCAACAATACAGTTCCAAAACCAAGTTGAGTTGTAAGATCATATATAAAATGTCAAAGATGAAGTGTAATAGCATTGGTAGTACCAGTAGTAGAAATCAACTTAATTGACTGATTTAATTCCAAAAAGTCTGAATTCTATGATTCTATGTTAAGAAAGGAATGTTTAAGCTACCTGTACACACTGCTTATAACATCTTCTATCCAAACATCTCAAAATTAACAAAATTATTGGCAACTATTATTTGGCAAGCATTATCTTTGTTTTATGTCAGACAAGGAATCTGAAATAAATGTAAGCAAATTACTTGCCAGATAAATGAAACAACAGGAAAAAAAACCAAGCACAAAGTAAGCTCCCACATTCAATATTAAATTAATTATAACATATTGTTTAAAGACACAACTGGATCTTCTACATATAAGAAACTATTTTATTTATCCGTAAATATTTAATTTAGGGTTTAAAGAGAGCAAATTTCTGTTCTATCGTGCAAGTCCTGATTTTGATTATATGGCAAAGCGTTTTCAGCTCCAGGCATTTTTAGTATTTTACTTTTCATCCACTAGATGTCCCCAGCCAGTCACAGTACCGTACATTGCTTTTGATCAGATCTTCCTAATCTGAAAGGATAGATACTTCCTTTAAAGTGCATATTATTAAGATATCATGGTTAATGACTTTCACTCCAGAATTCATTATTCATTCAGAATTAATGAATTCACTCCAGAATTCATTTTATCTGGAAGATTAGCAAGACACAGATCCTCAAGAAGAACACAATGATTTAATTCTCTGCTTCAAATGCAGCACCTTCCCAGCTCAGGAAGCGATTAAGAATCATGTATGCTTTCTCTGAAAATACTTAAGTAATCAAAGTCTTAAAACAAATGAAAATCCTTATTGTACAAATCCTATATCAAAAGGGAAGCCTTAGCAGGTTGGGTTTTTTTTGGGTTTTTTTGTGGTTTTTTTTTTGCCCATTACTGGGTTACTTTCAAAGGATGTGTAACAGTTTCACACAACCCTTCACAGCTGACTGAGCTAACAGCAGGAGTCTTGCTTAATTTGAGTTTTAATGGATCTTTAAAGTAAAATGAGACCGAAATCTGGAATGATCACWAATATCATTTTAAGCCTTTCCCACCTCCCCAGAATGGCCCCTGCAACAAAACATAGGAGGCTGGAAACAACACTTTCATATTAGACTTTTAAGAGAGGTAAGCTGAGGCCTAATTTTTCCTTTTGAARTTAGAACTAACTTTTCTTTTTCAGACACGCAGTGAGCTCTGCAAGGCTTTCGGGCTTTGCAAAGCCTCAGCTGTAAGCACGGCTACAGCAGAGCAGTGCAGGGGATGGATGWGTCCCTTATATTGAGGGATGCAATAAGGATTTGTACAAGACAACAGTGCAACAAGACAACATTTAGCAGCATGTTTCTGACCCTCAAGAGAGCTAAATGTTAATGCTGTAAAAAAAAAACCCAACAAAGCAAGTACTCTGCAACTCGCCCATTCCCTGGAATAATGGTAAACACCAACAAGGGGCCCACAGCGTTCCAGTGGTTTCATCAGCAGAGCCACCAGAACTCACTGTGACAATAAAAGGCATAATTTTGCCAATGCAAACAATTAATAGATGTGTGAAACAAAGCTCGGTGCTCTTGTTGCTATCCATGTGCTACACTCAGGTAACTTAGTGACTTCCAGAAATCAAGTGAGATACTACTTGATACCAGAAAGAGGAGTATTTTCTGTCTTTTTTACTTTCCTTTTGTGTAAAAGGTTTGAAAGAGTTTTACAGTGGAAAAATGGCAGTCTTAAAGGTGAGTCAGCTGAGAAGGMTGCTGAGAGGCTTTTTTGGCTTTTTTTATGACAGGAATCTTGTAGGGTTTGTGTAGGGTTTGATTTTGGAAAGACAATTAAAAGTCTAATTTGCAGCTGGTTCCTTTCAGAGTTTTTTCTTCTGCAACCCTGAYGATCAGTGCTTTTCCATAAAAGGAGACAGTGAAATAACAGTATTACATGACTCAGGGAAGAAAAAAACAGTTAAAAGTGGAGCAAAAGAGAATAGAGTGAAATATTTTCAGAGGTCTCCGTTGTTTTCTTTTTTTTTCATGAAGAAAAGMAACAAAAAGGATTGCCCTAAGCCAGGGAGAATCTTCACTGACCCCATTACAGCAGCTTTCCAGTCCCCTTTTGAGCATCTGGCCCACAAGGAGTTCCCAGTTGCTGTCACCTGCAGTAGCTTGTGCCCAGGGTTTGGCACTAAACCCTCGCGTGAGCCTGAATTTTCACAGTTTTGRAACTTTCCCACACCTCCCCCTTGTACAGATCTGTGGCTCAGCCACTGGGCTGCCCAGGGGCCAGGCACAGAGGGGACTGTGGTCTGGCATGTTTTTGGTGTGTGAGGACAGCTCAGAGCTGCCCTGGCTGGGCATCCCCACTGTGGGATGGGCTAGGGAGGCTGTGACCCCTCCAGCTGTCCTCAGACAGGACAGAGGGACAAGGACAGAGGGAACAGCGCTGCTCAGCTCTGCTCTCCTGTCTCCCCAAATGGAGTGGTTTATCTCTCCCACAGCAACATGCAGCCCCAGTTGCTTCTTGCTCAAGCAGAGAAATCAGAGGGACATCAATGTCACAAATATCTTAGAAAAGGTAGACACCCTAGATAAACATGGGTTTATCAGATGAGATCCTTGGTTCTTTTCCTTTCAATCTTTTTCCAGCTTTAACAACTGGAGTATGTGCATCCTCTTCTACATACAGCACACTGCAGGCAGCACCTTGTGCCAGAGCCATGTGAAGTAGAATCGGTTTGATAAATCTYCACTTAGGCCTCAAGCAAATTTAGCCAAATAAACTGTAATAAGTGGCTTGGGCATTAATCCAAAAGTCAGAAGGGTTTACAGCACAGTTTTACTGCTGGTTTCCTGTGTCACCTTCAATTCCCTGAAGAGCTGCCTCTCTGAGCATCCCTGACTGCAAAGCAGAGTGTTGTGTGAGTCTCTGAGAGTGTATCAGCTTCTAGGAACTAGGTTTTTTTATATGTTCTGCATGCTCACTGCATTTTATAATGGCTAACAAATTGAGTGAGGTAAGTTACAACAGAGATAATATTGTGCAAGGGTTTACTTTTACCTACTCTGTGCTCTAAAATTCATGGAAGCATCCCAGTACCTCCAAAATCGAGAGCTGAGGTCTTTGACTGTCTGGATTTTCTCCAAAACTAGGGCAGAGTATCTGAATTAACACAGCACAAAATTTCTGTGACTTTTTTTTGTGGTAGAAATAGTGTTCAGAGAGTTCAAAACGTAACTTGCTCACAAGGGATGTTTGACAATGTAAAAGGAGAACATTTCCTCCCTGAAGTTCACGTGGTAGGCTGACTAAAGCTCTCTGGGGGTTCCCCTTCTGCAGACTTCAAGCAGGGGAAATATTGCCAAATATATCAGATCATCTCTTTTCTTCTACTCTTTCCTGTCTGCAGACAGAACTCCCCTTTGATACCCCATAGAGTTCATCTGGTGGACAAGGTAAAAACCTCTGATTTTCTTTCTGTCACATGCTACACTCATAAATTTTCCCCCCTATATTCCCAACTTCTCTGCTTTGTCTTCTCTCTATTAGAAAACCGTATGCTTTCTCAGTGGTTCAAGTGTCCAGATGCCATAAAGCAGGGAAAGTTCATTGACTACATAAGCCCACTCATTATCCTCCTCTACAGAGTTGTGCCCTGCCTTATTTATCCTTCTCATCTTTTTCCAGACTACATTCATCTTGCTGAAAGTTCATGTGTGGTCTAAGCTCGCCATCTAGGCTCCTTAATAGAGACATAGAAAATGTTTCATTTCATGTCTGTTTTAAAACTTCAGAGGATAAAATTACTCACCTGGGGAGGAGTTTTTCTACTTCTTTCCCCGCAACCCCCCTCCGGCCCCCCCCCGACCCCCCCCAGAGGAAGTCTAGACAAACGTTTAGACTGAATGCTTAACATGCTTTGATGAAAATTAGATGGGATGACTTTCAGTCCCACTTACCAAAACTTCCCCTTAGGTAGTTGCTCTGCTCCTCCATTCACTAGTAGTTTGGAAATTGCAGAGGTATCTCATAGAGCCTCAAAAGGAAGGAGGCATGCCATCATTTATAAAGCTTGCTAAGCAGTTGCTCCACTGAGCCAAAAAAGAACTGGAAATACTACACAGCGTTCTCCCTTGGAAAGGGTTGGTGTTGCCTGTCATGTCTGTGCCTCTGCAAAAGATGCAATGTCTGGAAAAAGGGGTTACATTACCTTCAAGAGCCTCCACCATCTCACCACGTCACTGCTCAAAAACTGCAAGTTAGAAACCAAGAAAAAACTAAATTATGTTGCACCCTGAAAAAGGATGTTCCAGTTGCCATAACTCAAGACTCCGTTCACAGGCCAATTAGCTAAAGCTGTATTGAGTGCAAAGTCATGCACAGATTGATGCTCATACACAGCTCCAGGATCCTGTGTGAGGAACTTCCCACATTTGTACTGTTTTGTATAAATATGTGACAAATAGTTTCCACATAGGTCTAAGGCCCTTCCTGCAGAAACTCATAGAATGTTTCACTTGATCCAGAGCTCATGAAATAGGAGAAGGTGGTCTTTCCTTGCAATTTGCTGAACCAGAAAAATTTTTGTCTTTATATGGAGACTGTTGGGAATATCATTTGCCATTAGTAATTTTTAATTTCCCATCTTGAAACAGCATAAACAAATGAAATCAAAATATTAATATGAATATGTTAAGAAGGTGGTAAATACTTTATATTAATAAGTGGTATTTTGTTGTGCATAAACATTTATAGAGAGGGTGTTTTGAAAATTCCCAATTATGATAATATGTTTTATGTTTTAATAAAGCKTCCTAACTACACTTTTGTAGTTAAAATGGTATTATTTCATGATATTGTAAGTATTTAAATTGTATTATGAAACAGAGTCCAGATGGGATTCGGTGGTTTACCCTCTGAACTCCACAGGTTCATTGTATCTTTTTATACTCTATAACTCCTATGTTCTTGAAAGATGAAACTCAAAACTCCTATGTGCATAGGATTTTAAAGAAGTTTTCAGAAATAATTGTTATTAACACAACCTGATAGAGAGTCTGAACCACACTCTCCTGTCAGATGTAATACTCTTCCAGAGCAGAGCATRTTTTGATCATGGATATAAAAATCCCAGATTCAGGAATATTCTTCATCAGTTGTACAGAATAAAGTTGGTAAAGTTTTTGAGTAATTTGCACTCTCACTCATAAGTATATGTTTAAGTTGGGGAAACTGAAGCATTCTGAATTTTAATTTCTGGAAGATATATTATTTTAAATTGGTTTAGGCTTTAAAAAGTTATATTTCCCTTGAAAGTTAACTCTGTTGGTTACCTTGCTAGGAGTTCCTTCCAAATGTAATTCTCTCTTCTAAGATAAAAGCTGCCAAACCATCAGATGTTCTGCTAGACCTCAGGCAGGCCTCAGACCCAGTATTAAATCATTACAATCTAAAACACCTTCAAAAGATGTTCGTTACACACTTTTTTTTTCTTTGGTTTTTTTTTTTGGGAATTAAAATATTCTGAAGAATTAAGAGCAGTAAAGAGGAAATGATAGTAATCCTCTGGGAGTTCCTAAAAGCAGTCCTCAAAGACAAAATAAATGCTTTTTTGAAAAGCATAGCACTGAGCTATGAGAAAATCCTTATGACCCTTTAGGATCATAATTGCTCATTTAAGGAATGCAACACAAAAAATCCCAMAGGAATATTACGATAATCTGCAAAGTGCAACAGATCATAATAGTAATTTTTAAAACTGAAATAATAATAAAATAATTTAAGATTGACTTCTGGGATGTATAAAATCAAACTTGGAAAAGATGGTGCTGACATTTTATCTAAGGGAGCAGCAGCACTCCAACACAATTCCACACATTTGWTATTTTTTGTTGACTCATGAATGACAGCAACCCCTATCGCAGTACAGAAATACAGATCTACCTTCATATTGTCACACAGCATCAGCACCTCTCAGAGAAATGCTGGGAGAGTAGAAGAGTAAAATATTCATCATTAACCTTTTAGCAAGTACAGAATTCTACCCACTGCTGAAAATTTTTACTGAACACTGAAGAGTATAAAGTAGCCATCAGTACAATCATAAAATAAAATGTAAAAACCAGCATTCATCTATTTTTACATCACACCATATAGATTAAAACACACTGCTACCAAAGTAGTTTGGGCAATGACTGTTCAAAMATCATCTACATTGAGAGGATTCTGGCTGAGATTCAGGATTACAAGACATCAGCTTGAGCATGGAGATGTAGAAATCCTCAGTGCATTAGGTATCTCTGCTTCCATTACAGTCAGTGATTTCAAGGCAGCAACACAAGAGTAATTCAGCTCACACTGGAGAAGCTGGCCAGTTGAATCACTGTCCAGGCAGCTCTGAGCACATTAACCTGATATCCATCAAGGTTAAGGGAGTTTACACACCTAGCTCACAGGTGGACACTGGTTGTCTGAATCCCAAAGCAAATCCCATCTTTTTAAAAGATTTTCAAACATGATATAATGGAACTTCCTGAGTAAAGCATAGCTTCATTCTGTTCCATCTGCTTCCACTAAGAATCAGCCTGATCCCTGGCTCGGAAGAACAACTTAAATGCTGTGTGTCAATTAGGGTGTGCAGTTGATCTTCTTTTGCCCTCTGTGTAKGAGATATGATATATTATTTAATTGCAATATCATATGCTGTTATATTTCTTCTCAAGACCCTGCTTTATTCAGTGAAGAGGCCTGATGGTGCACATGATAAAGGAGAATTTCAGGCACAGAAGAAGATGCTGCACACTTGTTTGAGATCTCCTTCCATGGTTCTCATATGATTTACAGAATTTATTTGGATGTATTTAKCCTGTGCTTTGCTATTGTATTCTTCAATGAATACTTCTCTCTCTCTAAATCTCCCTCTCACCAGTTCTCATTATTTTTCTCAAGTGAGTGATTTTTACTTTTTCCCCCTCTGATTCTAATTCAAATCGTCTGACAAACAATTTACACGTAGAAGCAGGATACCTCAGTTCAGCCAAAACACTGCGGAAAACAGACAGGAGGGAACTGAYCTGTGATGCCTTCTTAGACCTAGAAATCATTGACTTCAATGAAAAAATACAGTAATCACACTGAGAGAAGTACAAAAAAGTCTCCAGAAGTGATTTCTTATATTAAGACATTATCGTCATGCTGTAGCAATTATTTCGGACAGACTGTTGAGGCTGAAACRTTTACCCCGCTGCTTCCCAGGAGATCGCCCTAACCACACCACAGATTTTCATCCCATGTTTCATCCCATGTTTCAATCTAAGCCAAAGCTCAGCCAGGCCCACTGATGAACACTGAGAAGGATGTATAGAGGTCTTGGAACTAAACTCAAGGGCCTACTTTTGCATCATGGATTAAAAAATCTGTGGAGAAAATGGGCAATTGACTTAGCAGGAACTATATGCCATGGTTGCTGTCAGGAAAACAAATTAGAGTGCTGAAGCTCAGTCTTAGCCACTGCCCTTCCATCATTTGTAAACAGATTTGGCTCCTATTTTAAAGTACTTCAGAAGCTTCTGCCATATCAGAATGGTTTCACAGAGTTTTTTTAATCCCTTTTTGAAGTAAATGAATACAAAGACCTATAAATAAGTTTTAAATTACTGTCTCTATCACACACCGCTGTGGAGGACATAAAACCTCCTGGGAGTTTGATCAGTGTTAATTAAATCCAAAAAAAATCTCCATAAGGTCTAAAGCATGCTTAATGAATTAACACGGAGGCCCCATTGAGCAAAAGCCTTTTAAACTCCGGTGAAACAAATCGACCCACATTTTATTATTATCCACTTAACAAATTTAATCTGTTGCTTTATATCATGTGAGACCAGTTTTTCATAAATGCTAATTAAAACCATTAAAAATGGAAATCTTCTTCTAAGGGGCTTATGCAAAGTGTGAATATTGATGCACAGAGATAGGCCTGTTTGTCCTTATGAAAGAAAGATAGTGCTTCTGCTGTAACCAGCTGTGCTTGGGAAATCTGCTGGGAGTAAGCACAGGCACCTAAAGCAATTTGAAGCAYGAAGGGGCTACAAAAAGCACCAGTTAAAGGCAGCTGGTATTGCCATTTCGCTGGCAGGGTAGCACAGTTTTGACAAATGCCGTCATACTTGAACAATAAAAGGCTGGAGAAAGGAAAACAAACTAAAACAACAACAACAACAAAAAATATAATAAAATAAAAAGCACCCCCTGATTTGAATCCTTAGAATCCATACATATTGAAGCCAAGTTAGTGATACTCTCTAAYTTGCACCATGGTTGATCAACATATGGGAACAGTGACGCTTATAGCAAAGGAGTGGAACTGAGTCTGGTAGAATGCTCAGAGCATCCCAGGGAGCAACCCACCCAAAAGGCAGGAAATCAGAGAATCACAGGCACACAGATCTTCTTTAGCAACTGGTTTTAATATGCCAGATTTTTTTTTCAAGCATGCAGTGAGGAACACATGAATACAGTTGCTGCCAGAGTTTCTGCTGTTAGGTCCTAAACGAGATGGCAGATCCGTAGGTAAAAACATGAAAAGAATATGTAAAGTTCACAGTTTAAAAATCTGCAAAGTTTGCGTAAGCAGCCTCTAAATCTCACTTCTTTTACACATACATCTGACCTTTTCTGTTTGTCTTGCCCATACAGTCATTTCTCTCTTTCCTACTCTAGCTCTTCCAACTATTTCCCAACTCTTCAACATAAATCAGAAACATTAGAGCATCTCCTTCCAAAAAATCWTGGAAAATAACAACTTGAATCATCATCAGGAAATCATCTCATTCATTCCCCAGATCCACTGTGTGATAAACTGTACCCATATCATTACTGCTGATGTTTGTTGATTATGATTTTTTAAAGCTGCAGTAAAAGAAATACCTTTTACTAGAAAACCAGACACTTCTCAGTAGCAACATGTGTAGGCCTTAGCATAAGCTTGGTTTTTCCTATTATCTATCTGCTTGCCATATTTACTAAACCAGAAGCCACTTCCTTTTATTTTATTTTTATATTTATGTCATATTCATATCATATATTAACGTATATGTATATACATAAAAATTTTCCAAATAATGTAACATTACAGTGCTGTTTATAAACTTTATAATGACGTTTATAGCAGAACAATTTTCCTGGCTATTCAGTTTTATTTGATGAATATGTCTCGCTGTTAGAAACAGTGGTTATTAGAAGCTGCACATCATGATTTTTTCCTTTAGTCTCAACTCTTCTAACAGCTTGCAGACCTCCAAACAATATTATTCATCTAAGAACGATACCTGCTGTCTTACTTTACATTAACTCATGCCATGACATAGAATAAATAAGCTAAGTTTGCCAAAAAGGGCTGGTGCATATTACTGGTAAATGTGGTGGCATTTTATTCAGTTGAGGAAAGACAGCTCTGAGTCACTCTCACTCACATGATGTTCAAGTGCTCACACACAAAAACTAATATGCACAACTTTTTACCCCAGAGACTTTATACCTCAAATGTCTTAGATCTGCACTTTCACTCTAGTTTCACTTTTTGTCAGCCATAACATTCTGAGAATGAAATTTTGCCAGCATGGAGTCCTACTCTCAGACTGTTTCAAGACACAGTAAGTTGGCTCAGCCATTCCAATATACGATTTTTCCTCCATCAGGGGATTCCTTCCTTTTAAACCAGATTATTGTCTTCATTCTTTTTCTTAAAATTTAGTTGAAATGGGAAAATAGGAACCCAGAGGGCCGCTAGTGTAGTAGCTCCAATTGCAAAAAGAGTTTCCAATGAATGAGCCATATCCAGGACACTGAAAAAGTGACAGAAATGCCAACTTTATCACCTCTTTCTGACTCTGTGTCATGAGCAGGTGAGAAATATGAGAAGACAGAAAAACTCATAGTAGTAAAACGGATTATTTAGGAAAGGAGAAAACGGAGTCATTTCTGAGAAGCCAGTAGTCAAGGTCTCAGTTTCAGTAGGACCGTTCTGAAGAAGGGAAGAAAAACAAATACCTATAAATCAGCTTGTGGCAGCAGTAACAATGTTGCAAACAGGAAAAGAAGGTCAAGCTAGAGGAAAACAACAGGGCATTTGCAAACTTAGAATTTTTTTATGGCAATGTTAATTTCAAAAAAGGCAATGGGTGTATTTAGGCAAGAAAATGACAGTGACTTCTTAACTGTCAGAATGATGTGAAAGCGGCAGAYGGAAAGCGAGCCACAACTCAGGGGAAACACAGACATCACCCTTAAGCTCTAATGATAAAACTGGCACAGGTATTTCTTTATTTTTAACTAGAGAGGGGTATCTGATCACTAAATAGCTGTTGCATTTGGGCCACTCACAGTCCTGAACTATGATCACCAATTTTACATTGGATAGGAGGCATATGCAACATCTTTGGGACTTAAGAGTCACTGAGAATTTTGAGAGCAGTTGAACAAAATATATAGAAACACAAAAAAAAAAAGAAAAAAAATCATAATTCATCAGAAAATGACCTGCTTATACCAGGCCAAATTCTTTACACGAGGAAATGGTACTTTTTGGGTTTATTTATGAAAATCTGAGTGTAAAATTAACCTAAAGCAAAATGATAATGTCAAAAACTATCACATAAAATAAATCTGTCTTGTGTACGCTTTCAGAGTTCACCATAATGCTATTTTATTGTGTAAGTCAGCACCTTTGCATGAAATACTTTTTTTTTCTAGCTTTTCTTGTAGTTTCCAGACTCTTTATGTCTYTAACTTTCCTAACTTTTCCTTATATTACCTTAACACCCAACAGCCTTAGTCCTACAAAGAACACAGAGCCTCATTTTTTTACATAGTCTCAGATACTAAGGTAAATGGAGAAACTTTCTGTGTTAGACTGCAAAAGTTACAGTGAAAAGGGTCACAGAGATCCCTGTTGAGTTATTCAGACATGACACAGAGACACAATCTTATGGAAAAAGCTACTGACAAAAATGTGGTCAAGAAACAAAAAATTAGTCCACACAATAATAGCAAAGAGAAAACACCATTGTGGAATTCAAATACATAATATTAAAAGAGCTTCTTAAAACCACATCAAACTTCATTTTTAAATTAGCTGTTTAGCATCCAGTCCTGCAATAATCTCTTCTATTAACAGCACAGATCCTTTTCAAGTAATTGCATACAGATCTCTTCCTCCTTCTTACACCATAAGGACAAAGTTCCTGATCACTGAAGGTAAGCGAAGAGAAGCGGATTCCTGACACTTCCCACCCAAAGCCACTTTCAAAGGCATGGAGAGCTGCAGGTGCTGCACCATAAAGACATCCATAGATGAGTATATGCATTCTGTGCATGAACAGAATTCTSTATTGCCTGTTTCTGCCTTCCAGCCCCAGGTACTCCATCCACATCCCAGGCTGGGAGACACTGAGCTCAGCGCTGAGACAATGGATGTGCACACACCCAAAACAAGTGCACAGAGCTGCACTTCAGGGCAGGCTAAACCTCTCTGGCCATGGCACACATGTGGAGGGGCATCCCCCCCTCTGGGAAGACCAAAYCCTTGGATGTGAGTCAGACATTTCCTTTTTGGAGGCCAAGTCCCCACTCTAGACTCCAGGACTTACTTCCACATTAGGAAATGGTGGAGAAGCATAACTACATTTAGGATCAATTAAAAAAGGACATGTTTAAACATCACATGTTTTGCAGAATGTTGAAAGAATTTAGATCCCCCTTTCTTTATGTCTAAAAATATGTGGTGACATTTGAAAGAAGGAAGTATGGTCCAAATAYAGATGTGGGAGATTTCAGTATTGTCATCTTGTGCTGCTAAAAGCTATTATAAAATAACCAAACACCCATTGTTCCATATACACAGAGCCATTACCAGAAACTGAGCAATTACAGAACAGTGCATACTTYCCACACATTCAGGGCATGATTTTGATGTCTTTGCTCATGTTTAACAGTGCTTCACTTCTTGAGTAGCTCCACTTATGTCAGTAATAGTGCTCATGTAATATGAATAAACATACCCAAAAATTGTATTATCATTATTTTTCTCATTATTATTATTCTYACACTATATATAATTATATCTCATAATATAATAATTCTTATTATTATCATTATTATAGTATTATTCCTTTATGGTTCTCTTAAAATATATATAGCTATAAATACATCCTTTATTTCTGAGTTTACTTTGAATCTCCTTTAAATTACCTTGAATCACCTTTCAAGGATAAATGAACTGAAACAATCACTGATAAATTTTTAGCAGAGTAAAATAAATGATTCCTTTAAATCTTAGCTATATCATGGAAAGATAATGCTTTTCAGATGCATTGAGAAGCCAAGATTTTTGTCTATTAATTATGGCTATTAATTGAAGAATATGTCCTAAGCACCTTGGAAAATATGARGGAAGTGATTGCTATTAAGAAAGAAAAAACATCGTAGATTTTTGAAAGCAATTCTAGCATTTCATAATAAACTGAACATGCCTATTTCAGTTCTCAGGACATTCTGGGGGCAGTATCATGCTAATAGGCTTCTTGCCTCTGTCAAATTTACAGGACTTGAATGCCAATAAAACATGAAGTTTGGGTTTGGGCTTGGGGTTTTGTTTTTTTTTTAATAATGGACTTTAAATTGACCAAAGAAGGATGAGGACCTCATTACCTCCTCAGCATCAGAGGTTTTATAGTACATATTTTCATCTCATTTTTTCTCTCTCTCTTTTATCTAGCTTCCTTTCTCTCAGCTTGAGAAACTTCTCATAGTCTGTTAAAGAAGAGATTACTTTCCTACACTAGCTTGTATCACGGCCAGCTATTACAATTAGTAAATAAAAATCTGGATATGTCACTATGCCATTCTAAAACTTCTGACCAACATCAGCAACCGTGGTGCAACTTTATGTCCCATGCCRTTTATACCTATTTCTTGCAGCCAAGAGGTGAGAGGAAGTCAGTGTGCCAGAGTCTAATTGAGTGCAAAATCATTATGTTACATCAGATTCTACATCTTTCAAAATCCCATAGTAGATTTGCTGCTCTTTCATCAAAAGCACAACAAAAAGCCAAGAGAAGAGAGATCAAGGCTGGTTAACTATCCTTTCACCTGCACAAAGTAAGTTTTATGTGTCTGGAAACCCTTCCCCCAGAAAAGCTCAGCTGGAGAAGCATAGCCCCAAAGAGAGCACCGGAGCTTACAGAATCATAGAATGGATTGTAAGGCATCTTACAGGTCATTCAGTTCCAACCTCTCTGCACTAGACTAGGTTGTTCACAGCTCCATCCAACCTGGCTTGAACATTCCAGGGATGGGACACGCACAACTTCTCAGGATAATTTGTGCCAGCATCTCACCACCATCATAGTAAAAATTTTTTTCTTAATATCTGATCTAAATCTAATCTGTGTAAATTTAAAGCCACTCCCTCTGTTCTATCACTTCATGTCCTTGTAAAAAGCTTGAACAGGACCGAGCCTTCAGCCTTGACCCAGCTGTGGAAYGCACCAGGCAGCAGGACAAGAACACCACGGCTCCCTCCCTCGTTGCTCTTCCCTTTTCCCASCTCAGCGCAGATGGGGATGCACGGCCGGAGCGAGGACACGGAGCTGACTCAGGCCTGAGCATCAGCCAGCATCGAGAATGGAGCAGCACACCCGCACACACTGCTGCACACAGTGATGAGAATGCATTTAAGCCAAGAACACCAGATCTGTGCCTTAACACCAACCTTTTGAAACAATAAAATAGCCATGTAATAACATCAATGTACTCAATATAGCACATGCAAAATTTTACACATAATATGAACTTCACAGTATCTTGATAAAACAGATAAACACGGTGGTCTAATTGTTACTCTCTCCTTTAACATATCAATTTTCTCACTTCATTAACCCCTTAAACTATGATACAAAGCATTTTATGGCAATGAAATATCTTTTCCTGTTTATCCAACACAACAACCTCCAGCCTATTCAGAATATCTCTGGACATCACCGTAATGCAAATACATAATTTAAAAACATTTTAGTTGCCAGAGCTTGCTGCAGTGAAGTTATATCTCTTGATGTTTATCAATAAGTAATATATTTCCATCATTAGTATCTGCTTTCATGTCTCTATTTCTTAAAGAAGATTTCTGAAAAATATTACCTTCAGTAATTTTGCAGGCACATTATTTCCTGTATGCATTTTCTGTATTGGCTTTTCAGACACAGAACATGTTCTCCTTCAGTCCTAAATGAGTGTCTTTGTCTCCCCTTAGACAAGGTCATACCATATAAACCAAAGTTGCTTCCTCTTTTTTACAGAAAACGTGTTCCCCATTTATTAAACAGATCTGTTAAGTGATGACTAATATATATAATTATAGCTATTTTGACTACTGTCAGCCTCTCAGAGAAACATCAGGATAATACTTTAAAATGAGAAATAAGAACTATTTATAAAATGCTACTCCTCTAACACAATTTTACTAAAGGGGCCATGAAAAATAGCACAGTATCTTTTAGCAAGGATCCAACAGTGCATGTGATAAAAAAAACTAGATATATGGGTTAGTGGAACAAACAGCAATATTATTCAATACCAAAATCTAAACTAAAAGGAATACAGCTGATGACTATTTCCTTACAAGGTCTACCATATTTAGAAAAAACATTGAAATATGTAAATGRTTTAATGATATTTTAAATTATGGTTTTATTTCTGTCTTTAATAACTTTAAGTGTTGCAGCAAATCAATACACCATTTGCATCACAAATGTATTATTGGGTAGACAATAATATTTTATATATTTGTCAGTGAAGTTGTAAGTTTCCTTAACAGGCATTGTGATGGTTAGATTCAGAAAATAACATTTGCCATTTAATTATTGAAACTCAGGACACACAATGTTTTTCCTGAATGGCTCTGGCTGCAAGTGGCTTTGAATGCAGTTTTTCTTTGATTACATTTAGTGCTGAAATGTATCTTTTGTCTATATTAGTTTTAGATGTTTTTCTAACAAATTCAGGTGTTTTCAGGAAATAAASTCTTTATGTCAAATCTCATTTATTCATTAATGCTACATTTACTGTACACAAAAAAATCATCTCTGACTAGAAGTAGACTAATCACTTAATGGAGGTTTACGAACCATTTTTCTGCGTTTGAGACAGTCTTTTCCAAAGATCAGATATGCTGTCATGAATATGCTTGTTCCTTGGTCATGTTATCCTTTCCRTATGAAACTTTTTTCCCAGACAAATTATTCACAATTTTTGTTCGTTAGTTTAGGATTTTAATATATACTTCAACATATTCAAAATGTAATCACCTCTGGATATTTCTGAAGTACATGGCTTTTGTAGAAATATCAGATGGATGTAGTATGACCAGGGCTAATTCATTTTTGTGAAATATGTTGCCATGTTAGAAAATTTCAGGATGTGTAGTTGTAGAAGCCTACCAACTRTCAGTACTTTAGTGCTCTTCAGAACCATTGGTTTGATAACATCTGTGCTTTTTAGAACATACCCATAAAAAGTATGTATCTGACCTGGAAATTGCCTGCTCAAGTGCTTCTATTCTTCCCCTAAAAAAGGATCAATAGGTTYTGACATTCCAACCATTTTGTTGGTTTTGACACCTACCAACAATATAATAACCAATATGACCAGTAAGCATAAAGATTAGCAATTCCTCACATTTTGTTTCTAAATCCTTTGCTACAACCAGTTTGTGTGCTGTTTCTGAGTTTTGACATTGAAATGCAAATGAACAATATGTACATTGACAGTTGATAAAGATTTTGTMGTGCTGCTAGTCAGGACAAAGCCACAGCCTTTCATGGGCCACAAAGGTGCCACACCCAGGAATTCCTGGGTTCCTCCCATCCCTACTGAGAGTGCACTGGAGGACGCACTCCCATATGAGATTAGACATAACAAGATCTGATCAAATGCAAGTTAGAGACCCCCAGGATGTTATTTTAGTTGGTTTCCACCCATGCTACCCTTCTCTGTACTCCCACGGTTTCACTATATTGCTTCACCTGAAAATTCCCTGACTAGATACCCAGCTCCCCACCCACACACACAAATACTGCGCCTCAAGATGCCACTTGGTTTGCACACTCTTGTGAGGGAACTGTAAGAGGGAGCATTCTCCCAGCTTCAAATCTCCCTTTTCTATAGTTTAACCTCACTGCAAAGTAAATCTTCATCCTGTAACATCTCTCAAAGAAAGCTGAGAAGGATTATCAGCAAATGGCAGGAACTGAGGACACTGTTAATAGCGCCTAATAGTTTTCTTCTTTGCAGCACATCTGTTCTATGTGTGYAATCCTTCATACAGCATTGTAATGTATTGTGAACCTTTTGAGATGAACCAGAACTTCTAGTTTGCAATATTACASAGAGGCTGCTATGACAGAACATACAAGAGCATTCTTTAAGAGTCAAATCYTCTGACCACATTGTCTCTTTATCCAAAATTTTTTATTATCTCGACAGTTGTACAGAAGTAGGAAAAAGGAAATACAGAYGTTTTAGTTACGACCTCTTTTGTTATAGGAAGTTTTTCTATTCTTCCCCACTGTACTTACTGGTTAGTTCCTCTTTATAAATCAGTACTGACTGATTTATAAACTGATAACAACCTAGTTCTTGTTAGAAACTCCCAGGAGGTGCTGCTGCAGCAGATGCTGGGGTTTAACTGCTGAGTCATTGTGTCATCTGATTATGTAAAAAATTACTTCCAAGTTTACAGGTTTATATCAAAATTAAAACAAAATCACCAGATACTTGCAAAATGCTTTTTTWAAAATCTATATTTGTACTACAAAGCACCCATGATTAAGAAAATATGCTGCAGACCTTTAMAGAGAAGAGGAATGTTCAGCAGGATTAAGTGTCTGAGCTCCCTATCCACCACTCGGTGGGACTGTGTGTGCCTGTCCCACTGGAAGAGACCTTATGCTAAGAAATACCATTTTGAAAACTTAAGAAGAAAAAAATGCTAGATATGTAGCCTCAACAGTTCTTAATGTAGAGAACATAGGTTATGCAACATTTTTTCCATTGTTTTCATTAGCGATRTAWGGAGAGAGTTTTATTTATYTTTAAAAATGAAATCAAATGTGTGATAATGATAGCAAATAGGATAATGGAAATAAATAGAAGGAAAAAGTATTATTACCATGACAAAGACATGACCAAAGTATCCATGACCTCTGTCCCTGCAAAATTATCTGTAGGAACACAGAAAATCAGTACAGACCCAGCAGGCTGGGTACTGCCACAGGCTCTGTTCTCAGGATAGGCAGAGGGGAATGCAGGACAGAGAGCACCTCCCCAGCACTTTAAGGTTTCGCTGTGGAGGGGATAAACAGAGGCAGAAATAAAACCTGCAATAGCTGGACATTTCCAGTAGTACCTACCAGTTCATGCCGATTATATGCCTAAGGCAAACCAGTTGTCYCACTTTTTCCTTTAAAGATAAAACCCTAATTCCAGCAATGAAATTCTACGCCTGATGTCCTGTATAATAAGTTGCCTTGACTGATACATGCCCCATACCTCTTCTTAATAAAGATTTCTATGTACTTTCCACTGATTGCCAAATAAGTGTAGGAGAAGAAGGAACAAGATATAAGAGAAGAATCATTCCATACTCAGGCAATTCTATCTTTGGTCATGTATTGACAAGGAAATGTTTCATGGCAAATGACAAATTAATCACAAATAAGCTTTTCTTGATGGCAAATAACTGCCTGTCATGCTAGAACAGGAACAGTAATTATTTTTTTGAAGATTGCTGRAGTGAAGTTTATACAGTTTATACATGCATGTCATTCTACTCTTGCTTCAGTGTTATTCATGAGTTTTGTCATGTGACAAATTCACTTGTAAACTCCCTGCAATTCCCACAGCTGAAGGGTAGCTGCAACCTAAACACCCACTCCACTTCTCCAGGTAAAAACATGGAAGAACATTAAATACAATATATTTCTATAATTTGCCTGAGGTCTATCATCCTGTCCCCTCTCTGGGTGTATTTAATATGGGCCATATTTGGGGAGATTTTGGCAGCTTTGCCCTAGAGACAGCAAACCACTGGTCCCTAACACCACCGTCCTCAACAGGCACAACCCGCTGAGATGGAGAGGACAGTGCAAGTCCAGGGCTCTGTTTCAGTGGGGAGCTCACACAGGGAGTGATGGGTGGGACACCGAGGGACATTTGGGAGCAGTCGCTGCTGCAGCGTTCACCGGTCTAAGCCATCCCTACCCCGCAGMGCCGCTAGAGGGAACACGGACACGCCAGAATCGGGAACGCAGGAAAATCAGACGTTTGCGTTTTCTTGTTTATATCCCTTTTAGAATTATTTTATCAAAATTGTCACCTACATGCGCTCTACTGGTCCATTTCAAGCCAGAAAAAGTACAGTAATAAGGTTYAAGCGCAAGTGACAGGGAAATCTTTTGAAGTGAAAAATGTTACCTGCAATTCAACTTTTTGCAACCCCATCAAYCCCATTTTCTTTCGGATTTGCAGAAAAGCTCGTCAATATCACTAAATTGTTTGTAAGTAAATGTGAGTGAAGACTTTTCAAGGAAAACAGCCCAACAGAAGATACTGACTCACTAAAGATTTTTTTTTCTTTTTTTAAGGAAAAAAACCCCCAATACTTAAATATAGTAAGTTCTTCATTTCWGCTTCCATGGAATTTCTGTGCAGAGGAAAAGTTTAAATTGCAATACCAGAGATGCCTTCATTCCCAACTTTCTTGCATCCTCAGTGAGAGGCACAATTAAGAAGCGCTCACACACTGTCTTGGTCTATTTTTCAGAAGCTGTTTTCAGCTACCATACACAA
The DNA here is from genome assembly GCF_030028575.1 of Malurus melanocephalus. Classification (NCBI taxonomy): domain Eukaryota; kingdom Metazoa; phylum Chordata; class Aves; order Passeriformes; family Maluridae; genus Malurus; species Malurus melanocephalus. The sequence goes on along the minus strand of NW_026623259.1, from coordinate 1,306,824 downwards.
ATGAGAAAACCTATTGAAGCAGGAGTTCTTTTCTTACGAGTTCAACGCACTAACTAGGGGCACATTTGCTATTCTGGAGTCTCTTTCTCCAATAAATTTATACCTTCTAGTTTATTCTAAGACAACACAAAACATTTAGATCAGAAACTTCTGTATAACAGAAAATGTTTTCCAAATTCAGATCAACACCCCCCCTCGACAATTGTCACAAACAATACCATGTTTTGGGCTTGTTGTCTTTAATGGGAAGCATGCTTACAGAAATGCAAGGATTCAATTCTGCTTGTAGTTGATCTTTCTTCCCTTGTACTTTGAAAAAAAATTTATTAAGAAAATAATTATTATTTTCCATAACATACAAAAAAAMCATACATAATCTGAAATTAATACAATTTAAATGTATATATTTGGGGTGTTAATACCTACTGAGAAGAATGAACTTTGAAGCACCAAATGAAGCAATTTTTAATTAAAAAACATTTAGACTTTAAAATAGGAAAAAAAAMMCAAACCTCGAGGCASGACAGGCTCTCGAAAGATTATCTATAGATTAAGGAAAATAATTTAAAGGATATTAATAATAGTGCTGCACTGCTTTTAGGAAAATAAATACTTCATAAGCCCATAGGGTGGCAGCAAAGTCCTTTTTAATTGAGAACTGTAACTCCGCTCTTTGCACGAAGTCGATGCTGTTGATGCTYCAACACCACCCCGACATCGTCCAATTAATATTAAAAAAATAGTACATATGTATTCCTCTGATTTAAAAATAATTATTTCTCAGTGTTAACATCAGATGCTTTAATTAAATAAAACCAAATGCCATTTAGAACCTCGGGGCRGGGGGAGGTTGGGGGAAGAATAAAACCTCTCACAATGAAGGGACAGAATGTGAACTGACTGGCAAYTTCTTTTCATGATACATCAGCTGACCTCAGTGCTCTGGCTATTGAATGAGCAGAACTAACAACATGGCTTATGCAACAGCTCATTGCAACAAAATCCCCTTCTCTAAGTTCTCACATTACTGAGCCCCACRCCTTTTTTAATACCCAGCATTTCCAGAAAGCATATATTTGGAAGCAGCTTGGAAAATATGTTACTTTTCACAGATATGTTTACAGCTAAGAAATCTCTCCATCTGTGTGCTACAGAGGTTCACTGTCAGAAATGAACAAGCTGAATCGTATGTGAAATATTGTCATTGCTTCTACAACTCTGTGGCTGAAATACAGTATCTTGTGGTGCTGACAAGTCTGTAAGAATGTCATCTACCAGCCCTGTCCTGTTTTTCRAACCTGCTTGATATTGGAAACAAGATGCCATATGTTTGGGGTTTCCCAGCAATATTTAATCTTTTTGCACTGAAAACATGTCCMGGCAGAGTGAGTGGTACTGTACATTTGTAAAGGATTGCAAATCACACAGTAATGGCTAGACTTCTGCCCTCACACATGTCCCAGGTACTTGCAGAATCACAGGAACATTTAGGKTGGAAAAGACCTTTAAGRTCACTGAGTCCAACCATTAAACCAGCATTCAAGTMCACCACTAAATGATGTCTCCAAGCAGCACATCCACATGTGTTTTGAACATTTCCAAAGACAGCGATTCCAGGCTTCACTGGGAAGCCTGTTGCAGGGCTTGACCACTCTTTTGGYAATTTTTCCTGATACCCCATCTAAATCTCCCCTGGTGCAACCTGAGGCCATTTCCTCTTGTTCTGGCCCATTTTACTAGGGAGCAGAGACCAACCCCTGCCTGTGCACAATGTACTTCCAGGCAGCTATAGGGAGAATAAAGTTCCCCCAATAAGATATTTCCCCCTCTGCATATACATTTSTAAACTCAGTACACATATATTTAATGTGGTACTTCTGCAAGTTTGATTCACTGAACCTATATTGCACATATAGTTCCATAATTTCATCATACTTTCTGATCCTACAAATGGTACAAATAGTAGCCCATAGCACCCACTGTTCATAGACCACACTAACACACACACACTAAAGTTAAGTGTAYACAGCAGACATTTCATTTTGGTCACAGTATACGCTAGCCTAACCACATTACAGARTCTACATTTAACAGCGAGAGCTTGCTTCTTCAGTTTCCAAATAAAGATGATTTTTATRCCTGCTACATGGCAATCAGAACCTGGAGTTTTGCAAACCAAGCTGTGTTAAAAGCTGTTCAGCTTGTAAAACAAAGCAAGATAGAAGACTTGCATTACTGGGTTGTCAGAGCCTTCCTTGGCTTCCTCAACAAACTAATGAATGAAAAAGTTGTGGACATGCATTGACAGTAAGACAAAGCAGCCTGTGGAAGGAGACCTGAACTAGATCACATTGTCTCATAGTCCACAGGAGTTACAGATACAACTTTAACATCATAACTTTAACTGTCACCTTTCCTTTGCCTGTGAATGAGCAAGGAGGATTGAATTTGCTATTTCCTGRCTTTCTCACAGGTGTTTCCTATTCCTTAGCCTCTCCTAACTTAGTTCCTGTACAGTTCACTAGGTATTGTTTTCCCTGTTTCTGCTTCCATAAACAATCACTGAAAGTTGCATTTTGTCAGCTGAAAGAAAACAGATCAGTGCACACTACATTGATAACAGAACTACCCAGTGTCAGGACATTCCTTTGACCTTCAAAAATAACATTCTTTTTTATATGCATTTCATGTACTACTGTGAGCCATCTGGTTTTACAATTTCCTGGTTCAGTARGATCATACCTTACTTTGTCATAATTAATGCACCAATATTAATGATTATACATTACTTTCAGTTAAAATAGTGAAAGAAATTAAACAAGTCCCACATCAGCTCATTAAATACAATATCAGAAACTTGTCAGAAAATTGAGCTGGTTTAGTCAAGAAGATTTATCAACAGAGYTGCCACATGGAAGAAATCAGACCTTTAGTTAGCACTATACTTTTTTTCCTTTGGACTTTGTTCAAAAGCTAAACTAACCTTGTCTCTTAAGGCAAAGCAAAATAAGCAATAAAATGTCTTCTCTATATAGCCAGGAATAATTCCTCAGGCAACTGGAAGATATTTGCATTTTAACATACATATTTTGGGAATGTTTTTATAAAACCAAAAAAATACAGTGGTCTAATCCTGAATTGTTTTATAAATTGAATACAGAAATATTTATGTAATAAAATCATGGCATGGGAAAGACATCATTATTCAGCACTTGCATGAATCAATGACAAAAATAAATTCTGTGATGTCACACAGTTACTCAGCTACTTCAACGCTAGAAACAGATCTTTGGATTGCCTTTTCAGGAATGGAAAACGTGGYCCATTCATAGTACTACTTCTTGTATCAGTGGCTCCCTCATACCTCTCCTTTTCCCCATSTGAGGTATAACAATCTCAGGTTTATTTACATAATCTAAAGCCTTAAGAAAATTGAGCTTTTAAAGCAAGGCACATCTTGGAGCTTTCCTTTGTGCGCAATTTCAAATGAAATGGGTGGTACYTTTCCAGAACAGAGAACAGCACTGCCAGAGCTGGATTTCTTACCCATATAAGAACTTATCAGCGTCAGTCTTACATTCCATTTTGCTTTGTAGGTACCTGTTGAGTTGTGCCAGTTACCTTGTTTTCAGGGCCACATCATAGACAAGCTTGCTGCAATCCACCCACGCCAATGTGGGACAGAAATGGGCACCTGGGCACAGTTAGGAAGGAAGGGAACTGCTCTGTAGAAGCCAGTGGTGATTCAGATGTATCTCAGATGTATCTCAGCTGCCTGAGGCAGCTGTCTTGACAGCTTCACTCTCTGGAAAAGCTGTCACAGTTCCCTCTGGCCCCTCTGGTGTCTTGCTTCCTCTTATCCCGCGATGCTAACCCTGGCAGAGTGAACCAATTGTAATAGGTAAAGTAGCTGAATAATACCCATGTCTAGGTTTCCTGCTGGCTTAGGAAGGAAAGAAASTTCACTGCAGAAGTGAGGTGGTGAAGCCCTGAAAGTAGGAGCCAGATGGTAACATCTGCTAACATCAAATTTAATCAGAACTAAGTAATGTGAAAAGTGCAAAGAGGCAGTGTGTCACTGGAAACACAAAAAGCGTGAGACTTTCAAAGGTGGCTTGGGGTGAGAGGTACCATAAGTCATGACCTTCAAAAATTTAGACTGCTGGAAAGGTTTGGAGACCAACACCTAATTGCAAGTGACTGATGCCTATGATGCTATTTATTTTGTTTTCTGCTTCACATAAAAGAAATTAAATTCTAATTTTATTCCATTGGTGTGTCTAAGCCAAATACAATTTCTCAGTAGAATAAAAGGGCAAAGGACTGTAAKTCTCAGCAACTGACTCGAGCATTGATAAAATTTACAGGAGAAGGGGTTGAACAGGATGAATTGGAGACAAAAGAAGGAAAGAAACCAAAGCCATTAGAAGGTGAAACCTGCTAGCAAAACTCCTTTCCATTATGCCACAGCTAGGTAAATCAACATACTACTGACTCRGGATCCAGATTGTCTTTGGATCCTATGAGTAGTTTGCTTGAACTATTTGGCTCGGTTTCTACAATCCAAAGGAGCTTTCAAAGCTGCTTTTTTCTTTGCTTTTGATGAAAAACTGTAAGAGAAAGTTGTATGTCTAATAAAAGTTGAGATAGACAAACTAAGTAACATTTCTTGRAACCTTATTTAATGGTTACTCCAGTGGAGATGGGCATTCATACAGTCCTTCTGCCACCTTTGCTTGGCTCTAACCAGTGTCCAGAGAACTTTCCAAGTACAGCCATTCTATGATTCTGTGAAAATTACTTAAACTCTTCTGGTCTCAAGGCTGCAAATACTCACCAAGTGAAGTTTGATCTGATAAACTATATTTCAAGGATAAAAAGAAATTGCTGTCTAAAGTATGAATCACATCACCTTAAGACTGATGTGTGAGTAAGCCAGATGAATCACACACTAATAGTAGTAATTTCTTTCCAAGGTTATAAAGGGAGTTCTGAGGGACTAGTTGTGACTCAAACACAGCTAACTGCTTACTCAATTTAACTCCTACACAYATAATATTGAATGATAAAAAGCTCTTGCTTAATAATGACAGACAGCTGTATGTAGAGAATACAGGAAATTGCAGACTACTCTACARTCTGTTTACACCTGAACAATAATGATGATTGGACCGATTTCTACTGAGCAATGACCTGTGGTAAAGGTCGATATTGTTACCACCAGCACTGCTGTTACACCATTCACGTTGTAGCTCTCTTCTCACCAGGATTCGCTCTTTTATTTACYTATTCTGGTTTGGCGTTCATTATTTTCCTTCAGGTTGCTGTTTCTTGTCACTTCTAGGAACACCCACTGATAACAGCGTCTTTCTGACTGAGGCTTTTTTTAGACTGGTTGAGGATTAGATACTGCCTACCTCTTTAGACATTAACTTTTACTGATCCATGAGAAATCTGCTGTTCATCCACAGTGGGGATACATATTTACCAGCTGAACAGAAATTCAGTAAAGAGTTTGGTACTTAGTAGAGCAGGTTGTTTAGAGAGGCTTAAAAAAAAACATGTTCYGGGTTGCACAGAGCTGTGCAGCACTGATGTGCTGTGCGGTGCCATCTCTGCATTCAGCTGGAGAAAGCACATAAAAGATCTCAATCCCAATGGYAGTCTGGAGGGCAGGCACACATTGTGGCCACATGACAGGCTGAAAGGTGTCTGGGCTGGGGTTCGTGGTGGCCTCATGTGTGAGGTGTGCTCTGTTGAGGCTGCCAGGTGAAGGGGTAGTGAGGTGAGGTGACTGACCTCACACTGCCACGGARAAGGAAGGAAACAGCACCGGCTCTTCCTGACACCTTACAGAGGCAAGAGCCTGAGCCACACAATGAGTGAGCATGGCATGAGGCTGCGTTTGAGCCCATGGTGGATGGAGACCCCCACAGAGGGGAGAATTGGAATCTTACGCCTTCTGACCAAAGAAGGAGTCTTCCTCTGCCTTCAGATCTGAGCTTACAGTGTCCYGAAAGTCAACAAACAGGCACAAGCTCCTGGAGAGGCTTGGAGCCTGAAATACGCATTAGCAATAAGATGAAGCAGTATCTGATAGTGGTTTGAGACCCCCTTGTGTAGCAGATGGAAGTACTGTCATAGAGTTTCCTGTTTGCTGGGTTGATTAAGGACATKGTGGTCAAATTGCTGGAGCTCATTGTGCCCTCTGACTAGTATTTCTCATTGCTTATCCACACAGGCACCAAGGGAGACCTGGAACAACTTTAGAGARCCTATTCTGCTGAAGTAGCAGAGGTGATGGATGTGGGAATCCAAAAAGAACTTTCCACAATCTTACAGGCAAAAGGGAAAGGAACATATTGCTATTTACCAGGTGGTTGGCATGACTGGTGTCATGACTAAGTACTTYGGTTTTTATGACCACGTTGTAAATTCCTTTTTCCATGATAGGTAACAAGTCAGAGGCAGATGTAGGTCATACTCAGTATTTATTAGAGCATTTTTTAATTAAACTATAGTTATTAAGAGAAATTAAGTATTCACACAGTACATTTGCCTGACACAATTCACTTACATGTACACAGTTACTAATGAGAGCAAATGTTTTGTAGCCAACCTCAGCTGCTTACTCAGAAGCRGAATCATATTTATACACCAGTGCTTTGTGTGAAAATTTTGAGAATGGTCCCTCCACCAAGCCCTTTTTTTTATCAGCTGTWTGTGCAGTCCTGAAACATTTATTTGCCTACAGCATCCTCCACCACTCCTTGATGGAGTCTGAACTACACAACCTATTGTTGGTGCTAGTGCAAACTAGTGACTAAGTAGAGATTCAGCAAACTCATGTCCTGAGTTTTTCTGTTCCTGTGGATTCCAAATKACATCACTGATGGATAGACACAAGCTCTGTAGAAAAGAGAGGCAGAGAAGGAGAGGAGAGGGCAGTGCTGAGTAAGTGAAGGAGGAGTTTGAGTGTGGCTTTGGAACAAGAGACAGTCTGGGTGAAAACTCATGAGTCAGGGTCAGAGAAGAGACTACTGAGGGCAGCACTATAGTCGGGAAGTAAATGAAGCTCCCATTAAGCTTTTTAAAGCAAACTCAACTCACGTTCTTATGGAAGACTTTATCTTCTCTTACATCTTATGAAGGGGTGAACATAGCAGGATGAAAATMTAGGAGGCATCTGGAGAATGTCAAGGAAAACTTATTACCACATATTTTAGGGGAACCAACCATGATCTTGAACAAGACTATGAGCACACTTCCAATCTGAATGACTCTATGAAATATTCTTTTTCCCCTCCATAAATTGTATGCTGTGACAAATCTATGAATGAGAGTCAACATAACTGCAAATGGTGAAGCTCCCAATCCATGCAGCAGCAGCTCTGAAAATCTGATCTGGCTTTCCTTTATAAGTGAGAACCTTAAAAATATTTGCACAATTAATATTTAGAGAATAGTATCACTTTCCCCTCGCTGACYCCTGAGGGATGTCAAGATTACCATTAGTGTAACTGTGCAGTTCCAAGATCACACTGTAGCTGGATGATCTGCTTCTCACCAAGTTCACCTGCCCTTGAAAAAATGAAAGAAAATCATTAATAATTTGTCCCACCAAAAAATTCTGATGGCAGTCTTGGTAGATTTTTATCCTTAGTTATATTAGAATTTCAAAGCAGAAGGTATTTTCCAGCTATATTATACTAACATGTGGTTTACAATTTAAATCCTAATTATGTCTGAAAGCTAATTTAAAATCACTGGCATTTTATAATGCCATCATCATTATCATTTATAATGATCATTCAAAGACACGAAAGTCTGTAAAGGAACTAGAGCTTTCTCAGGCTTTACAACAAGACTACTTTTAATGTAATTATAGCAATTAAGACTCTTCTATTAATAACTTTCTTTTCAGATTAATAAGCCACTTATGCAGTACAATATAAAGAGGCTTCTAATTACAGTGACAACATTGTGATTTCTGAAAACTGTTTAACAATGCGTGATAAGCGACTGCCAACTTGCATTAAGATGTTTTAGGAATGCTGCATGAACCTGATGTTTGATAATCGTGTTTTGAAGACACAATTTGAATTGCAAATTGAATTTAAAGAAAAATTCAGTATTCTYCTGCTAAAAGGAATAGCATCTTTATTTGCAGGGCTGAGCAGACCTTTAAAAGCATAGCAGCACTTGATAAAACGAGTTTGTAATTTGTTGTTATTTGATGTAGCTCACCATCTGATGCAACACACACCGATGACAGAAACRCTTCTCTTAATAGTCTTAGTGGATCAAAATCTTAAGTGAATTATCTGATTTAAACAAGGTATCCTCTCACTGAGGAGATGAGTCAATCCACAAAAAAATTAATAAATTAATAAAGTTATTTGACTTAACTAAAATCAGAAAATAATAAAATTTTGAAACTAAGTCTCTAATTGCTCCAGAGCAATGTATATATTTCAGGTATTTATGAAGTTTCTCCCTTGCTGCCTATGAAGCTCTTGGATTCTTGATTTTTTTAAATAATTTTGTTTCAATTGTCACATGGATTTAAGGAAGAGTTACTCTCCATATTTTACAGATGAATACTGAGATACAGAAAAATCAGATTTTTCCAAAGATTAAGTTAGCTGACTCTACTTCTGAAATTTTTATCCCAAATACATTATTCAGAGTCATTTAACCTTTTCAGGTTATTGAGCTTAGGGTGAATGGCTGCTAAACTACATGGTATTGATARGTTTCAAACTGAGCTACCAAGTTGTGACATGTTTTTGACAATATAATTTTTCAGGAGTTTATATTATYACTGTAARAGACTTAAAAATTATAATTGTTGTAATCACTRTTAATATCACCAAAGGACTTTGCCCACAGCAGCAAACTGTGCAAAGAGGCAACTGCTCATCCACAGCCACCAAAACCCAACCCTCCAGTTATGCCTCCTGGATTTCAGGAAACTGGATTGTGAGTTAAGCCACCTGACAGGAACTTGAGATAAGATAAAGGTGGTGCTATTGTCCAATCATCTCAGTTCTAAGGAAAAGCAAACAAGGCTGGGGGAGGCCACAGCCCAGAGTAATTTGCTGAGGCCAGGTTTGCACACTCTCCTCCCACAACAGAGGGCAWGAACATCCACCACCAGAGGCTGAGTTTTGGGACAGACAAGAAGCAGACCCAGCAGAGAGTATGGTGCTTTTTATGCCAATTGTCCTCCCTTACACAACTGGCCCAGCTGAAATACTCTCCCTCCCACACCCCCAGAAGGTCACATTCTCACAGGACATTCAACTACCCTGAATTGCAGATTGAATTCAAAGAGAGGCAGCTGTCATGTCTAGAAAGTGTGATAAACCATCAAAGACCCCTGAAGTGCCYGCCAGACTCCCTCCTGGGGCCTTTCACCAGAGGATTGCACTGGATCCACGTTGTAACAGATTCATGGTTGCAAAAGGCAGGGGCGGTACTTGGGCATTCCCACCTATATCTGAACTATATTAATCCACAGAACCCTGTATTTCATGGGATCCCCAAAACCAACAAGCCCAGGGTGAAAAGGATCAATGGGACACCACTCGATCCACAAAGGTAGTGATTTTATTTAAGCTGTCTCTCTTTCCTTCTCTTTTTCCCTCCCACCCTCTCCTTGCTATTTCTTTCTGTCTTTCTACTCAYATTTACAGTTAAATAAAATCTGAACTGTCGGCTTTGGCATGTGGTTTTACTTGCATTTTAATTCAATCAGAGGCACCTCTCTCTAATAATAGTAATAATTGTATCGTAACAATTATAAGGGTATAATTAAATTAATCTGTTCCTTACTAAACATGAAAAGAGAAAACCCAAACTTATTTTCCGCAAAAATTCAAGTATTCATTGAACAGATTGGAAATATTAGAATTACAGTTGGATGCACTTTTGKTGAAAATAATTGATTTCACAAAAAAGCAATTTTACATCCTGTGATGGCATACATGAAGCTGGGCTGAACCTGACAAATATTCTTTATGAAAAAAACCGACCCAAACAGCCACTTTCAGTGGTCATTAACAAAACCAGGAAAGAAGGGTATATTTTCTTCCCAAACTTTATCCATGAGTGCATAACAAAGTTCTCAGGGAATATAGAAATGGCCCAGTTTATATATTCTAAGTGTGACTACACTCACAATCATTCCACATTAAATGGAATGGGTAATGATCCTTAAGCAGAGGTTGCTCCTTCACAAGCAGGGATTCTGCACAAAAGGAGATATATCAGAAAAAGAACATTTCTTCTCAAAGTTGTTCTGGTGAGACAGAAATTTTCCTTACCTTAGAGGCTACAGGATTTGTGGGAAATTCACTATAAAAACAAAAAGTATCAGACAAAGCTGTTCCTTGCTTCAGGTACCAAGAAGGCCCTAAACACATGACTGTGCAAGAAGAGATCAGTACGCCCACTTAAGTTGTTTGCTGAACATAGCAACTGACTTCTATTCAAAATGCCTCCAAAATGAGATTCCAGCTGTCAGGAAATTTTTCAGAGAAACAGGCACAAGAATTTTTAGTTCTGGAAAAATATTTTTCACTATTCATGTTCTAGGAAGTGCCTTAATAATCTGAAATTAACAATATATCAAATCAACTTCTTTCTCTCCTCTAATGTTTCACATCCACAAAAAAAAAAAAAAAAAAAAAAAACAAA
>NW_026623259.1:1282617-1296041 GCF_030028575.1 Malurus melanocephalus | reverse complement strand
AATACAGTAATTATGCTATTATGCTGGGTAGGATGCATAGCAACAGAGCTTTCATCTCAAATGGCTGGTGCTTGATTAAGTTATAACAAGCTGAAAATAGACCCTGTACCAGGAAGTATTGGATAGCCTTGGTTCTTGGTACTGTATTTTGTCACTGGTGGAAAAATAAGCAAAGAAATGAATGAAAAAGTATTTGAGAGATGGGCACACTGAATGCTGACTTTCTTTTCCTGTATACCTTTCTGTATATATTCCCTTAGTAACAGACAAATACAAGATGCTATCAAGTTATATTAAAACACTTTTTTTGAGAATGGGAGGCAAAACATGGATGAGTAAAGTAAACTAAGACTTCAGTCACTCCRTATAAGGGCATGGGAAGAAGATGGAAACCAAACAACAGAGCAGCAAAGGGTAGAAAATATATATGAAAAGCTCTAATCTGATGAACTGTGTTGTTCATATTCTTTTTATTGATGTCTATTGAATCTTTCAGCCTTTACTAGTAAAGGATTAGAGCTGATGTATACATAAAACAGCTGTGATAAATTGTGTTGCAATGTTTCATGCCTACTATACACAGAAAAGAAGAAATACACCATACAGGCAATGAAGAAATGAAAAATATAAAATGAGATACAACTTCAACAGCTTCTGTTTTCCTCAGCACTCATGCATCATATTCTGTCAAACAGCTTTAGAGACACAATATACCCATTGTTCACTAAATGTGAATGATACAGTTTTCAGTTCTTAGCTTACATACTGCTGTAATTTTACTACTTCCTACTGAACAACCGAGAATCTAGACAATACTCTGTAGTTCAAGATGTGCAAACATGCTATAGTCTCTGTGACTCAGATTTSTTTCTTGGTCTGTGGTACGTACAGATGGCAGCTTCCCCATGATATTGTGTAGAARCCATGAATTCTAGAGTGTCTCCTGAACAAACAGCCCCTCATTCTTGCCTCTACCTATTTGTCTTCAAGGGCWAATCCCTAATCCCTTCTGGACCCCATTTTGTCATAAAGCTGTCTCATGGCTGTATTTAATAGTCCTTCCAACTCTGCTTCTGCAATGGCTTGTCCCATTTTTCAGCTCCCTCACTCTGAAATTCCATGAGAACTTTTCTGCTACCAGCTACACCATCGTGTTCCTCTCCTGTTCTCTCTGGTGTTTGATTTCTCCACAGACAGATCAGGTCTCTAARTTCAGCTCACTAAGATGACAGAAAATTAAATAACCAAAAGATTAATACATTTCTTCCTGTTACTGAGCTGATCTGGCTTCCCAAGGAATTAAGTAAGAACCAGAGATGGCACAAGGAAGGTCATTAGGCTGGGCAAAGGGCAGAAATGAAGGAAGGAGGAAAGATCAGAATTRCTGCTTTAGCTAGAAATGAATGTTAGATAGGACGAGATGTCTTCTTTCATTGCCCCTCATCTACATAACCACCTTTAATGAATAATTTTTTTAATCATGTGAAAAATGTTTTTATTTCTTCCTAGAACACATTTTTAATGGTATGCAAGTCATTAAACCACTTAAACTCAATTGCACCGTGTGGCTGTGTAGAACTAAACACACAGGCAAACTACCTGTAGGACAAGCCCAAGGAAATACCAAATTCAGTGAGCACATAAAAGCATCCATATGGTTGAACTTACGCCCCTGTAGGCTCTCTGTCACAGGAAAAGAAACCAAACTTTCTGAAAGCTTCTGCAAAACATTTTGATTGGTTGAAAATGCAGTTTGCTCTGATTCTTGAGACCATGCCAYCTGCAGTCCTGCAGATCAGAACTCTTGAGCCATGCTTTTCATCTGTTTCAGAGCTAGGAAACCTCTGCCCCAATGGCCTCCCAGTCAAACAGCAGAGTAAAATAGCTAAAGTGAATTGCATGCCACACATTTTCATTTTAAATGAAGGCACAAAYGTAGGGAAATTCACTCTGTGGCTGACTTATGACTCCCAGGTAGCATTCCCATCTGCTGGATCAGGGCCTAAGCTTGTATTTCAAGAGGCAGCAAATGCTAGACACATACCAAGGCCATATTATTATATGACATTATTATACAAAGAAGGGTTAGAGTCCACTAGAATGTCCTTCAGGACTGAAAAAAAAACAGAAGTGGCAAGCCCAAGCATTTGGCTGTAGTACAGGTAATTGTCCTAATTTTAATTTACTGTAGTACAGGTAATTGTCCTATTTTTAATTTTTCTTCCCGTATACTGTATATACCATCTGAAACTATAAATCATATTCCCTGAGATCAGTCCTTTGACAACCTGTAAGTTACTGAGTAAAATCTCAAGTGGGTACATTTTGGGCTGGGCTAAAAGCAGGTTTGATCAGTGATAGAAAAAGCAAGTATTTGATCTATGGAAGCAACAGCTTGGAGACTTATGTCCCTAATGACAACTCCAGTCCATTTAAGAGAAAAAGTTGTGCTTGCAGTGCTATGCCAGAAGATCTTTTTGATGGCTCCAAAAGGAGTCTGGTATGCAGAAAGGCTGATGATCAGTGCCTGTTTCCTAAGACTTAACAGGTTTGCTTTTCTCAGATGTGGGTGGCAAGTATCACAAGATACTGTATTATGAACAGGCAYATAAAGAATTCAATTACCTATTAATGTTCTTCAGCATTTGTAGTCATAAAAGCATGATCTCATACACTGCAACTACTTTCTTTCAATAGCATTAGACATCATCTCTGCAAACCTAGGCTGAAGTTATTAAATACACATTATAGCAAAAGAGTTGCTATGATTCTATCCAGATGGTACTTAAATTATCCCTCTCTAGACATATACAATCTTTATGTAAATTATTACTAATGGAAAATCTGAGAACCACAGAACCTTTACTGGAGCTCTCTTGCATGGGAAAGAAGCCAAACGAGTGCTCATAACATTATATTGTCAGCAGAGCTGTATAGGAAATTAGTTCCCATTCCACCATTTTTTTGAGTGCATAAATAAAAAATTGTTTTGCATTGCATTGGAACAAAACCAAGAATGTTCCAAGTGAGAAACCTGAGAGAAACAGCCTTCACCTTTTATTGAACTAACTACTCCCACAGTGAAAGCATTCACCATGGTTACAGTTTTCTAGTCTGAGCTAGGCAAAGCAGCATCAGATACCGGTCTTCTGCAACTCGTGGAAATACCTTAGTCCTAATGAGATGGAAATTATTCTCATAATGGCATCATCCAGCTTTCTTGGCAGTCATGGATACCTCCCACTAGGACCCATAGACTTACATATGCCCAGTTTTGCTTGTGTATACCCTGACCTGATCCTTTTCCACCAAAGGTATGTCTTCCTGTCCCAGTCTTTCCTACTGGTGTCTTTGACCAAGGCCAGTCTTACGAGTAAAGACTGAGGTGAAGATGGCAATGCCTTTTGCATGTCCTGTGTCACCAGGGCCACTTGAACATTTAGCAGCATGCCCCCATTTCCCCTACTCTTCCTTTTGCTACTTGTGTACTCTAGAACTTAATCTTGCTGCTTATGACATTATTTCTCAGGTTAAACTACAGGCAGGCTTTGGCTTTCATAGACATATCTTTGCATACCAGACAGTGCTTCAGTATTCCTCTCAGGTTACCCRTCCCTGCTTCCACTTTCCACAAACCCCCTTTCTATTTTTGAATTTTGCCAGGAGCTCCTTGTTCAGCCATGAGTGAAATATTTATGGAATATACTATAAAATAAGCTTTTMAAAGAACAAGAAGCACATCTCTGGCTTTACTTAGTATTTTTCTGACACCATAGATCTAATTTCTTATAAGGTAATTTATAATACATTTTGAGTATGTGTTTGAGMAAGTGTTGAGTAGAGTTTTTTGTCTAAGTAATTTTACCTCAGAGATTTAATAATGCAGGAACCTTCAGAGTGGCATGGTTGTAACTACTGATTTTGTGACTGAAAAACAGAGATGAAATAAAGAACTAGCTCTCTTCTCTAGTACAATTTTTGAGTTATATCCAATAACTGACTTAAAAACCTACAAATGACATGTTTGGTTTCTATGGTAGGGGACCTGAGGCACATAGAGTTCATAGAGCAGTCCCATAATTCAGAACAGACTCCAAGCCATGAAGCATACTGAGCAAAAAGGAAACTATAGTCAGCAAACAGCCGTCTCCCAGTGTAGTTCAATCATTCATACTTGATAGAAAATACCTCTGACTGTTGGGAAACAGAGACTCCATCTATCCCAGTTCKTTCAAAGAACAGAGCACAGCTTATTCTTTACTTTTAGTAGAGGTTTCTCTTTTATTGTTCTCTCCCCTTTTCTTTATACCCCTGAAACTGTCCTCATAGTGGAATATACAGGTTCAAGTTCCCTCTTCTAATTGAASGAACACTTGATTTTCCCAGCAAGTGCCATAATCATGAAACTACTGTACATTTTTCYAGCATTTCACTTTGCCAYTGTTTCAAGAACTGAAAAGTCGGGGAGAACAATGAAAAGGATGACTGAAGCCTCTGTTAAGAGTTCTTTGGATAACAAGCCCTCATTTGTGAAACTGTAGGTTTATCCAGTATTTAAGCAAYGTAGGTCTTAGGACTGCACAGCCACATAGACAGATCTGCTCTGTCACTRTTTCAGTGGAGCCCTTTTTTTTTTCTGTGCAGTGGTACTACTCCAAAAGCATAGTTAATATATCTTATTAAACTRTGTAACCAAAATCTGGCAGCCAGGCCACAGTCCTAACAGATGGAAGCTGTAGTTTGATTCCCCATCATGCTGAGGAAATCTTACAACTTTGTATTCTGACTTGGGGAAGGTTCACTATCTACTCAGGCTTTATAGAAAAACTGGGGCAGAGCCTCTTCTTTCTGTATTCTTTTTTTTAAAAAAAAAGCAATAGCTGTTACCAAATTTCACAAGGTTCTTAAATCAGCCTCTATTTCATGCATGGTCTGAAACTTCTTAACATAATAAGCCTTTCTGAAGAATGAAATACAGTGAGGTTTAGTCCCTAGATTTTGGATGGACCAAGCATGAAACAATGATCAAAATGTCAGTATTAACATTCACAGTATCTGAAATCCAAGACAGCAAAAAGCAAGAGAATAAGAGGACCAAGTATGTGCTTACCTGGTAAGCAGATAATCAGTAATGCCTCCAGACTTACAACTTTTGATTTCTGCACCCAAATTCCCTTCTGAGTTTTTATTGGACCTGCCATAAGACATTCCATGTAACATTCCCTTGCTTTATTCAAATGGCTACAGAAAGGCAAATGTTATTCCTTTCTAAAACTGAAATGTTTTTTAAAACTGAATCAGTGTATTACGCCACTTTGAGGCAAGACAGACTCCTTATATTTATATTACACTTCAGATTTACTTACAAAAAAAGATCTTAAAAGCACAGTCATTACTTCTAACATATAAAGCACTGAGTAAACAGCAAAASTAGAAGAATTTAACTGGGAGCTAGTCTCAAGTGTTTGCTTGAAAAGTTTAAACAGAAGAACTRTTTATTAAATAACAGCTTTACTGGAAACAAATTTTCAGCATTGCTAAGTTATTATGATATGTTCCATTTGAGGATGGACATATAAATCACCTTTATAATCTCCATATCTAATGTTTGGAGAAATCTAGTTACATTTATCATTATGGCATCTGAGTGCAAAGAAAATTGTAAAACCAGGAAAATTATCTGATAGACCATCTACTGTCTGCTGTCCATGTTCCCAGAAATGTGTGTGGTAGAGGTATTAGCCTTTTCCCATCTTCTGCTTTTTGTGTTCATGAACACTGCTGTGGGAAAGTTAGTGCTGGGACACATCATGTTCTTTCCTTATAAAATACTCTCCTTATAAAATAATATTTAAAGCAGGTATTTGACATTTCCTAGACAGTTATGAGAAAACCCTGCTCTGTGCYCTGGCATGTCAATGCTCCTGGCAACTTCAGAATCCTTAAGTAGAAGAGTCATACAGAATCATATTCATGGAACAGGAAATTGTTTCTGCTAGGCTAATTAAAACCATAGAAAACACAGAAAAACAGTTAGAATCTTAAAATACATTYTTTATTGATCCAGGTCGCAGAGAAAGTGTTTTCCAACAAAAGTCTGCTGGTTTGCAAAACAGAAGTTTTATATAACTGTCAGCATTTTCCATCACATACATGAATTTGTAGGTTTCATACAAACTCGTAGATAGGAAAGCTGTTAAAAGTTAACTATATTCTGGTACTAAATGACACAACTGAAATATGCACAAACCACGACCAGGATATCTCCAGCTCAAGAAGTTCAGGAAAAATATAAGCAAATGAAATTATTATTAATGAAGCAGCATCATAGTTTAGCAGCRAAAAAAATTACATGATCAAAACTATCAAAGCTATTATACCCASAGAGATGAGGATAAGCAAAATACCCTTAAATAATACAAGATTTCATTTTCACTTTTTTTTGTTTCCTAARATGAAAATATCCATTTCCACATGAAAGGCATATAATGAGGACTATGATGATTTCATTTATCTGCTTAGTACAGTCAAAGGTACCTAGCTAGTCTTTGTAATTGCTGGCATTCGACAGCACATTCACCGAACAGGAATAACCTCCTGCATACTCCTTTGATCTTAGTCTGAGGAAGTTATGAGGCTTGATGGTATTCAAACTATATGGTCCCAGGTACACCAACATCAGACACTCTTAACTTCCTCTTGTCTTCCAACCCCCAAACCAGCAGGAAGTAACCACTAAACCAAACAAAAGAGAACGAGAACCAGAAATGAAAAACAAAATCTAAAATCCAACCAAACAGAATACATTCAACAGCTCTTATTATTCACCTCTTCTAGGGTGACACACACTAAACACAGAATCATTACCTGGTGGTCTATGTTCTCTCATTTTTTCTAATGCTACATCTTGAGCCYAACCTCTCTTAGTTTTGTACTGAACTTCTTGGCCACGGTCTGCTACACAGATTCATCTGTAGGAGCTGTTGCCCTATGGCATACACCATGATGCCAGTCCTAGCAAGTCAGAGTTTTGCTTTTATCTGTTAACAGACAACAAACATTTTTGCTAGTTTCATTTTTGCTTTGTTGCAAACAACTTTCAACAAGTGGTGTCAGACAAAAAAAAATGAAACACTGAAAGATAATTATATCTGGGCTCTGTGGAAGAAACAAAATTACCTAAGACCTACCTGAGGAAAGCTGGTATGTGTGGAGAGAAAACATTAGATTCTGCAGATGAATAACAAAATTCATATCATTCACCATCACTTCCTAGGGTAGCTATTAAGTCTGCGTGATTGTTTGTTACTTTTTTCAAAGATAGAAACATTAAAACATTAGTGAATTTATGGAAGTAGTCAATCTTGTAAATGCTTCATTTTTCTGTCATTTTGCATTATGAATACATTATAGGTAAAATGTATTTTGTATTATCAGTGACATTCCAGGACTGAACATATRTATAAGAGGATGAAGACAGGGATCAGAGTCTAACTTTTTTCTTAATACTCACCCAGTGCCAACAAGAGAAAAAAAACTGTTCAGTTCAATGAATAGAAAAAAAAATCAATTGTAAAACGTGTTAACACATTATGAGATCAGGTTCTAGGGTATCAAAATCTCGAGTTGATTCAGATGGAAGCAAATCCACTTCGGCAAAACCAGTGATATTCTTCAGATGTAGTGGGGGTGGGAGAGTAGAATTAGGCTATAGAACCTGCAAGTAAAGCAATTCTAAGCAGTCTCAGGTGCTGGGCTGGGCAGTCAGCAGGAGGGTTTGAGCTGGGCACATTGCCAGGGTGGAGCTGCCCCGGCTGCCACACCACAGCCCCATCTGCCGYACCCGTGCCAGGGCCACCCCCGCTCCCCACCCACCCTGCCGCAAAGGGCCACGGCTGCTGCTCCTCCTCAGCCTCAACGAGAGCTCAGCCCAGACAGGCTGAGTTTGCAGGGACGTACCCAGCCTTTCTCCAGCACCGGCAGCCTCCGGCGCCGCCGGCAGGAGTCGGAGGCTGGGACCCGGCCCCTGTGGGCTCGGCACTGCCCAGGAAGGCGCTGGGAAGTCGGGAATAGTCTCGGCCGGGCGGGGCACGGCAGGACCTCGCCGGCAGCCACTCCCGCTGCTCCTCACGTCAATAAATCACAGAATTGTTAGGGTTGGCACGGATCTCTGGAGAGCACCTAGTCCAATTTCCCTGACAAGACAGGGTCCCCTGGAACAGGTAGCACAGGAACCTGGCCAGGTGGGCTTTGAATGTCTCCAGAGAGGGGGACTCCACGACCTCCCTGGGCAGCTTGTTYCAGTGTTCTGTCATTCTCAATATGAAATAGTTCTTCCTTAYGTTAGTTCTTCCTTGTGTTTTAATTTATGGTCATTGCTCCTTGTCCTGTCACCACTGAAAAGTCTGGCACCATCCCACTGATATACCTGCCTCTGAGATATTTACCTGCATTAATGTGATCCCCTCTCAGTGTTCTCTAGACTAAACAGGGCCTGGTGCTGCGGTCCTCATAATAGAGGAGCTCCAGACGCCAAATGATCTTTGTGGCCCTCCATTGGCCTRTYTCCAGTAGCTCTTTGTCTTTCTTGTACTGAGGAGCCCAGAACTGGACACAGCGCTCCAGATGTCGCCTCACGAGGAGAGGAGCAGGATCACCTGCTGACTATACACCTCCCGATGCGCCCCAGGTTACCACTGGCCCTCCTGGTCTCAAGGACACACTCGCATTATAGCCCGAGGTTTCCTCTTTTCTCATCCTTCGGGAGCCTCCGTSTATGTACCCGAAGGGGAGAGGCTGCCCCAGCGGCACCCTGTCYGTGACCTGCGGAGCCGGCGGGGCTGACTCAGCGCTGTGCCCGCGGCCGGGCGGGGCGGGCGGGGCGGGAGCGGGGATTGGCTGGCGGGCCGGCGGCGGCCGGCGCTGATTGGCTGCCGCGCGGCCTTTGTTCGGCTGCAGCCACTGCCGCAGGGCAGCGGAAGTTTGAGCGTGGCGGAGCGCGCGAGCGGAGACTCGTCTGAGGGAGCTGCCTCACGGCCAGACCGCCCCGCCATGAACCTGGAGTGTAAAGTGAAGAAGGTAAGGGGGGCTGCCCTCCAGGTTATCTGCCGCGCCCACCGGTGTCCGCTTCTCGGGGAGCGACGGACGGGGAGCCTCGCCGCTGCCGCCCCCGCGGGGACTGCTCTGGAGTCGCCSCCCGGGTGGCGGGATCAGCCCTTCCCGGCGCCCCGCTCCCCTTGCCCGGGCCCCGCCGCAGAGGTGGGAGGCAGGAGAGCTGTGTGCCGGGTGGGTGACCTCCCGCTGCCCCGGTGCTCGTGTTTGCTGCGCTGCCTTGTTGCTCCCGACCGTAGGTAGTCGCCGCAGCTTGTACCCTTGCTGTTCTGTCATGCAAGTAAAGCATGTGTTAGGTTCCCCACCCTCCCAGGTAAACCCCTGAGATCTGATAGTTATTTTCATGTATGTGCTGTGTGTATGTAGGTGTGAAGCTTAAATTACAAGCAGCCAAGTCGCTGTTTGTTGATATCTTAGTGATTAGTTTCTGACCTATGGTGTGACTGACTCCTTACAACAGTGTTATCATCTTTCCTATGGATCACGCCCTTGAGAGAGAAGCCTGGGGTAGTTTTTTCTTTCTCTCTAAAGGCATATTGACTGCTTAGTTGCGTCAAACTGGCAAGAAACAAAAGGTTGGTAACAGAAAGCAATAGGTAATCCAATTTTAAACTCACCATTTAAAACTTCCTGTGTAAAACTGACCTTACACGGGGTGTTTATCTAAGTCTTTGCTTCTATTTGTTTCTCAAATGTAGTGCTAGAGCACTGGCTTTTTTTTTAATTAAAAACTTATTTGTACTATCTTTTTTGATACTGTATGATAATGAGAAAAGGAGCTTTGTATGTGAACGTGGATTAAATCTGTACATTACCCTCACTGATAATATGAAAACTAGTCTTCTGAAGTACATGTTGTTTGAACATGTGTGGGATTTATTCCTGAATTGTTTTATTTAAAGGTAGCAACTTTTTTTTTTAAGGATACATACATCCTTTTGTACACTTGTATGCTTTTCTAGCTTGCAGGCTAGAAACTGAGTCAGGAATGGAAGTAGTTGTGTAGTGTGGAAGGCTACCTGTTAAGGCTGTGAGTTACAGCTTGCTTCAAGTGATGTTAACACGTGAGAGTGTCACTTGGGTGAGGATCCTGCTTTGGAGAAACTGCCTATCTTAAGCCCCAGTCATTAGGCCATCAGTGTATTGATTCATCTAAATTTATTCATCTGAAGAGAAAATAAATATGTGCMATGAAATGACGGATAAAATTCTGCTAATAATGGAGTCTTGGTTTGAGTGAACTTGTAGTTGCTGAACATGTGCTTTAAATTGCACTGTAATTATTGGGTAGTTGTGTGTATTTTAAATTTATTTGACTATTTTTGCCATATTTTTCTTTGGTCATTCTTTACTTGTCTCCTTCATAAACTTCAAAGATTCCTGAAGACTTTTCTGAACCTGCTTAGATAGACACGGAAGCTAGTGCCACACAAGAAACTGGCAAAGCTCTGTTTATTGAAAGTAGTTTGTGTTTCTGGTCTGCTCTGCTTTAGTATTAATATGCAGGGATGATTATGATATGAAAACTTCACATTTTCTCTGTTTCTACTACATGTACATTCAGAAAACTCTGTTATTGCACAGTGTCCCCTCCCCTCACATCTTCTCCTCATCTTCTTTCTCTTTGTAACTTGGGTGAAGCTCATTTTCCAAGAGAACAGAAGAGGATCTGTGAAAAGTCCCAGCAGGGAGACCTGGGAAGCTTTGCTAGGTATCAGTGAGTTTGGTGCAAAATCCTTTTTTTTTGACTATCAAGATTTATTTAATCAAAACTTCTTAGATTTTATACACTAAATAGAGTAACAGTTCATGTCAACTCTGGAATAACTATGTGTCTTCATTTTGCATTCTTTAATTCCAATTCTCAACCTGTTTGTTTTATTATATTTTTGCTTCTCTCTTTTTTTTTTTTTTTTTGCCAACTTCTCTCTTTCTTGAAAGGTGGAAGAACATTTTGAGAAGTTTCCAAGTTTGTCAAAACCAGAAAACCACTTGGCTTTAGATGAAACTTGTCCTGAGGTGGAGATGCCTGTGTCAGATTTTTAGTCCATCATCAGCAATGTAGTTTGTCTTATACCCTGGAACAAAATAGCTTGAGTCCTGTTAGAAAAATGTACTTTGTACTTAATGTAAATTTTTATTTTGTAGCAACTTGTAGGTGTTTATTGACTGGCAAATAACCTGGTAAATGTTACAGACTGGTGAATGGCTAACCTGCCTGTTGGGTAGGAATTTCCTAGAATAGAAGAATTTCCTTTTCCAGAAGAAAGCTGGAATTGTCATGTTATCAGCAGATGTGTAATTCCATTGCTTTCTTGAGCTCAGATGCTGGCTATTTTGTAGCGCTGATGTTCAGCAGAGCAGAAGGAAATGAATGCCTTGCTGGAGTAGCATGCAGTGTGGAGGCTTAGACACTCAACTGGTGCTATAGAAAAACTTCTTCCCCTGCCTACAACTGCTAATGTATAGTGTACAGGGTAATACATTGGCGTGTTTTCTGTTTCTGGAAARCTTGATAGATGAAGTTTCTAAGGTGACATTACTAAGATTTGTATACGTGTCAGTGAGTCTATTCTTCATTTTTGAGCTTCTGTATTGCCTCTGGAAAGCTGTTACATACATTTATATGTCTAGGTTTGTATGAAGACAAAAAGCACTTGGAGAAAGTCTGTTTTCATTGTTGATACCAGATTCGGTGAGGTTTTTTCCTCCAAATGTAACAGTTCTAGCACAGTTTGTCTGACTGGAATTGCTTCCCTCCAGTACAAGACCACTAGGACTCCAGCAACATACCTGTTCTTCAGTAGGAAGAACTGCGGCCCCACCTGCCACAATTTCTAACCCATTCTTTTAGCAGTGGATACCTTATGTATTTGCAGCCTTGTGACAGAAAAACAGCAGTCCTGTTTAACACACTCTTCTTAGGACACAATTATTTTGGCTCAAACTTTAAATTTAACTTCTTCTATTTGGTTTTTTTCATGTGTTTGTGTAAATCTCATCTTGCTGTCTTAACAAGTGGCCAAAGGAACCAATACCACCACGTAGGCAAATGTCTCTCTTGGTCTGAATCCTGAGTTCTGACAACCACAGCCTGCCGGAAACAAATTTCAGCATGAACTTCCTGCAGTGAGCAATATATATGCAGAACATATGCAAATGTGTGGAATAGCATGCAACTTTTTTGTAGTCGCCATGTAGTTTGCCATGCTTTATAGAGATATTCAGTGACTGACAAACATCTAGGCAGCAAATAGTGCCTTTTTGGATGCCTTGTGAATACTGAGACCTTAGGATCTGTTACTATTTTCCTTTCAAGGGCATGAGGAGTTTAAGGGCAGCTGTACAGTTTTCTCCTTTTCCTCAGGAAGAATTGGATTTGTTCTTGCATTTGAGGGTCATGAAGACAGCATTGTGTATAAAGAGATTGCACAACAGAGCTGAAGGGTAAACGCAGTAGCTCCAGCTTGAAAAGTACTTGTGCAACAAACAGACCCTGTCTCTCCCAAATACAATATATGCTGTGTCCCCAAACCTTGCTTTGAGGCTATGGGGTAGATGAAGATTTACTGCTTTGTGTTGAAGACTCTAGCAGAACTTTGTTCTAACAGTCTGGATTCCTGCCCTGTCTGCCACCTCTGTGAACTTGGTAAAATGAATCAGTAGGTCACGGTCCTKCTTTTCAGTCCTTCTGGCAGCAGTCCTTCTGGTCTCATGCTTCACTAGAGAAAATAAGAATATGGCACTGAATCTGTTCTATATAAACTTTCACAGTATAATACTTGCTTTATGAAAAGAACTTCGATTGCGATGGAGAAAGGGGCAGGRTAGTTTGGGGGGAAGAGGTGAAACTTCTCCAGTGTGGAATTTGTGCGTGGTTATTTTTCTGTGGCAAGAGACTTAGTTTGTTCTGTTACAGTTGGAAAACCAAACACTAAGAGTGCATTAGACATTGTTAAGTCAACAACTGAAATGATCTTTGATGAATGAACAGTGAGTAAAGTATGTATAGGAGCAAAGTCAACTTTTTTTGTGTTTTGCAAAGCATGATTTAGTAATGTCTGCTGGGCTCCACTTCCTGTTGAGGTCACTGTTTGTTTTGGTGTTGCTGCTATGGGAACTGATTATAGTAGATCTTTTTTGCTGTTTCTTCTGTAAAGTAAGATCAAGGAAATGTACTTTTATTCAGGGGGCAGTTTTACCTGCAAAGTGTGAAAATGTTTATGGAGACATGAGAGGAACTACTTCAATTTTATTTACAAGAAAAGTAAGTAACTGGTTCCTGCTTATGCTGTGGGGCTTGAGGTTTTTTT
>NW_026623259.1:1245274-1282533 GCF_030028575.1 Malurus melanocephalus | reverse complement strand
TGGAGCACCTGTCTGAATCCACACCTCTAGTTATTTTTTGTCCAACATCCCTAGATAGAATCTTGGCAAATATGGGCTAAATTAAACTTTTTTGACTTTTATTTTACAATCTATTCTACATAGATGTTTCATTTATATATGTAGATAGATAGATGCTTCATGTTTCATTTATATATATAACTAAGACTTATGTGTCTGGGATGTATATATATGCATGCTTTTTTACAGGGGTGTATATATGTACAAAACCCCCTAATATAGTGTTTTTGCTAATGACCAAAGTTGGTGGGTTTCTTTTTTGGTCCTGGAAACTTCCAAAGAGTAGGGCCATTAAGATGAAAGCACATCACATCTGTTACCTAAAATCTTAAACGTGGTCAGATGAGCAGGTCCAGGGAGCAAGGAGGCTTCTGTCAGGACATTACTGGAATACACCAGATATAACTCTTCTCGGTACTGCTCTGTATGTGTTTCTGGGTTTGATGGGTTTTTTTAAGTTTTATTTTTAAAATCTGCCCTTTAACCCTGTATTTGTGCCTTGTTCTCAGTCTGAAGTTGTCTAGCTACAGCTTTTAAAAGCAGAAAAAACCCCCATGCACTTTCCTGCACAATTAAAGCTCCTAAAAAGTGAGAATGTAGGTTTTCAGGTCTGCTTCTGAAAACCTAGTGTTAGAGAGTGCAACTAGGTGAGAGTGCTGAAGTCAAAACAAAATACACGAAATACTGTGAAAACACCTCTGCAAWAGTGAGTGATGGATAGTGTTGTACTGGAGGTTTATAGATGTGTTACAGTGTGTGTCAGCTGCACTCAAACTTAGCTAGTGTAGTGCT
Source organism: Malurus melanocephalus (assembly GCF_030028575.1). NCBI lineage: Eukaryota > Metazoa > Chordata > Aves > Passeriformes > Maluridae > Malurus > Malurus melanocephalus. The sequence continues at coordinate 1,281,702 of NW_026623259.1, read as the reverse complement.
GGACTTGGTGAATAAACAGCACTTGTTTTCTATSCAGCTGAGCTGTCTTTAATAGCTGTTAGCCTTTTGACAGTAAACTATGTAGCAGTGTCTTAAATATTTAAGTTCTGGGCTGTTTCATATTTAGTAGAAGACATCACAATAAAATAAATTCTTGGGACTTGTGTACTATCAGGCTACTGCAGCTCCTTTWCTCCTGCCCAGATCATCTTTCAAATATTTTTCTTGGATGCAACCTTTTTTTTTTTTCATTCTGGAATCATAAGAAATATCATCGCTGTTCTGTTTATTAAAGTTTAAATTCTGTAGCCTCTTTTAATTCTCAGTTTGTGTTTCCCTGGTACTTAACAATGATACCAGGTCAGTCTCAGCAATAGACCATTCACAGCAATGAGATTTCTCATGGTTTTATGGGTTGTTTGTCATTCTTRCTTTATCTTTTCTTATTTGAATGTGCCTAAAATACATTAATATGTGCTAGAAATCTGTTATGCAGTACTGGTGCTTTCCCACCCAATCATCCGAACAGATCAACAGTTAGGTAATCTTCAAACCAGAATATACCTAGGATTTCATGGTAAATCCAAGAATACCTTTAGCATTCTGTGCTTGGAGCATTGGAAAACACAGGAGAAAGAACTTCAAAAAGGATACTGAAGAGGGTTTACTTTAATCTGAGGTTCACTATTAATTGTTGCAGTCCATTGATGACTGCATTCTCACTGTATAGCCACATCCTTTCACATTCTGGAGGGATCCGCAACATTGGTAGGGCTTTTGATCTTTTGCACAGGTGGAGTACCAGTATTGTGTCTCACTGTCTGTAGCAGGATAAAGCTCACCTGGCTGGTGGTACAGGAGTCCTCTTGGGATGAGGAAGGAAAAGCAACTGAGGCCTGAGTTAATTCTGGTCTGCTGGTGGGATTGAGGACATAAAAGAAATCTTGTGGGAATAAAACCTATAAAGGTCAAGCCGTGCCTGTGCATTTTGTTACAGGTTYCTCTTTTACCACCTTCCTACTGCTGCACCCCAGGGGCTCCTTTGTAAAGCACAGGAAGATGAGAGCAACTAGCTTTACTTGAGAGTTGTATTTGTGCTGAGTGTGATGACTACTGAATGGTAACTGTTAAACTAATTGAAGACTTCCAAGTGGAATTCTGTCAGGACATTCCATATTGTTTGTTCCCAGCTGCTTAGAAGGAGAGAATAGAAAAGACTCTAGTCACTGTATAGTTCTAATATTGAACAGTGGGCAGAAGCAACAATGTGAGAAATAGCGATTAAACATAGATTTTTGACTTCTCTATGTAGTCCAACATTATATTGGGCTGTCAAATCTAAATTTGGACAAAGCCCTGGGCAAATACGGTTTAATTGCACTTGTTTTTTTGAGAGCAATCGTGTGACCTGTAGAGAGCCCTTTGAACTTAACCTATATTTATTGAAAGAAGTATAGGCAGGCTTTAAAAACTACTGTTTTGTCTTAGGTTTTAATGCATCTAAGATTTGTTAGGGTTTATTTCTGTTGCTCCTGTRACTGTCAACAATCTTGTTCATTCCCCTTTTTTAACTACTAAAAAGCTAATCTTCTGTTCATCGCAATTTTTTTTTTACTGGCACTGTAAGCTGTGGCACAGTTTATTCCATGTAGGAACAAATTTGTTAACAAACTTACCCTTATTTTGCCATGCAAGAGAAATTACAAATAAAAAATAAAATTGCATTTGTATCAGCCTTCTGACTAAACTGGCTGTCTACCTCTGCATGCATAATCCATTTGCATCATGATTTTTTTTTCATAGCATCCGATTTGAGGAAAAGTTTAGTGTCTCATGGTCTCTGAAGTCTCCTATTTTTACAGGAATGTAAGTTCTGAAATTATTATTCTAAAATTACAACAACATAAGACTGCAAAATTTGTTGGAGTGTTTCAGTTAGTAGAAGGGAGAAACACTTTTAATCTGGTCATGTTTAATAAACTTAAAAAATAAACCCTTCTGATAAGCCAGGTTTAAACTATTTCATACCAAGTGCTGTTTCTCTTACACATCTGAATAAACTATTAGACACTTGAATATGATATTTGAGTTTTTACGATGTAAGCTTCTATGCATGACATCTTACTTTGAAGTCAGCCAACTTTTGTCACTGGATTCCAGTCTGAACTGAAATGGGGCAGTCTTTCACTGATTCTCACTTGGCTGTAACCATTTAAAGCTTTTTGCCCTTGAGTACTATGTAATCTTGAAAGCAGCATGCAACGGATGATCTCAATCATATCAATAATCTTGTGTACCGAACTATTTAAATCTGTTTGGGGTATTTTAGGAATACCAGATGGGTTTGGTTAGCTTTTGCTGTAAAATGAAAATTAATGGCATTAGACAGTCAGGAACCTTCTGGCAGTATTTCAGCTGACCCATCTGTGCCATTTTTCCCATAACTCYATTTATGGACAGGATGGGTTCCCTCCTGTTCTCAGGCATGCGTTACTGCTCCAGTGTCCGGCCTGCTCTGTGTCTGTGGGTGCCTCAGCTTGGACCTGCCCATGTTCTGCAGAAGACATGGGGATAGATAGGGGTAGCAGTAAAGAGGCACCACACTGCAGTGTTARGCTTTCTGAATTTCCCAAACTGCAGCAGAATTGGCTGCTGAAGAAAGCCACTTCTGAGGCTGATGCGTCCTTACAGCTGAAAGATGTTCTGTTACAGGACTCTGGAGAAATATGTGTAATGCACTCTGACTTTTAGATAACAATAGGCCACAGTGCTTTTGAATTTGGCTGGTTTATATCTTTATTTTTGGCAAGCAGCCTTGTAGTTTCTCAGTCAGAACAAAAGTTGCTGTGTGTGCATCTAGATTCACATCTAATTTGGTTTTCAGTGTGCCTCTCAGTCTTGAGCTAAGCCTTTTCCATAAGGTGCCCAGACAYTGTGTATGGAAAGGTCATTCCCTTTCTGTTCCACAGCAAACTGAAAAGCCTGTTTCAAAACAAGTCTTTCTCATTTACTAATTTAAATTATTTGTCTCAAACTACACAAGCATTTACTTAATGATGTGCACTTTGTTTCTGGGGAGGGAATGCAGAATCCTGTGTTTCTGAACAAATCTCTACTAAGACTGCTGGTTGTCATCCCTGTCATCTGGAGAGGGAGTATGTTCAGAGAGGAGTATTTAGATAGTTCATATTTCCTCTCCTTCATTTGTTTCTGAAGATGGTTTTTTTAGCTTAAAAAAAACCAAAAACACTGAATGTTAGGAGGCTTGGAAATGATAGTTAAAATGGGTTTTGCATTTTTTTTTTAAATATTTGAATTTCAGGTTCTGTTTTGGGAGTTCTTGAAATGTCAAGGTTATTTTTTGATACTGTAAAACAGTACTTTTTAAACAAGTGGTCCTGTGTTTCTAAATATGGTAATTACAAAATACTAATGAGTTTATTTCACTTCCTTCTCATATCACACTTTTTGAAGGAAATGAGAGCTTGAGCATAAAAAAGTCATGCCTGTTGGTAACTGAAGTAGCAGCAAAAGAGAATGCGTTCATGCATTCTTCCGTCTTAATGGGGGGATTTGGGGGTTTTGTGGGAGTTTTGTTTGTTTGTTAGGGCAGTACAAGCATATCATTTTAGATAAGGCTTTTTAGAGAGTATGTCTTCAAAAACCAAACAGTCCCAAATAAAAACCTGTCCCTCCCTCCTTCCCCCCCCACAAAAAGCAGTTGTTTTGTGTTGCTTTAGCTTTCTTTTTCCCTTTAGAAAACATCCTGACCAATATTATTCTCTTTGAGTGTGAATTGAGAAGAGTGCTCCGTTTTTTTTTGTAATACATGGTGTGTGTGTGTGTGTGTGTGTGTATACACGCCTGTGGGAGAATCTCTGGATTCCAGATGAGAAGACTCCTGTAAATGCCCATCTTCAGTGGAGATTAACTTTTATTAACCAGATAGGTTCTTCATCAGCTACAGTTTTGAGAAGCTAATCTTTAAAGTTAGGCTAATTTTACGTATCTACTAGTAGGCTTCAGGTTAGCACCTGTAGCATGTTAASTTCTTGAGTCCTTAGGCTGATGAAGATGTCACCATGATCACAGCCAGCTTGTATTTCACCTTCCAGATATGGAATAAATAATGTTATGCCCTTCTGTCCATCCCTGCAGTAGCTTAATAGCTGCCAAACTATGTCTTTTGTCTAAACAGATCACGATCTTCATGAAAGTTTTCTTCTGGTATGTCTGATGACTGTTGAGCAGTGATCCTTTAAATTACAAAATAACTGAAATCACAGTATTCCCTGCATCTTGCCATGTGTTCTGTATTAAATGGTTTCTGAATAATCTGTTCTTTATTTTGGACAGAAACAAGTTGAAAGTTGACCTGTACGTCCAACAATACTTTTATGATTTCTCTGAGTAAATGGCAAACTTGATCAGATGTAGTGATACAGTTTTATTATTAACTTTGGCATTGTGTTGTTGTTGCCAGAACTAAGAATAATACCAAAACTAGTCAGCTCTAGCTCAGTTTTCATTCATGGTTAAAGCTAAACTGCAGGTGAGCTGTTTCCTTCTTCTGACCATCCCTCCCACAACCTCAACTTACAGCTAGATCAGAACACTCCTCRTGCTGTGTGGGGTGGATTCTTCTCTGCGTGTTGGTCCAGACCCTGCATACCCAACTCTGGCCACATTTCCATGGTCCTTCATCTGTCTGATTAAGGAGTAATGTTCCCCAAAGATTTAAAGAGCCAGAGTGAGACAYTTTAAATTTACAAATACAAATTTTATAATTTGTGTTATATGAATTCATGTAACATAAATTTGTTTTACATCTCAAACTTCAAGTGGCTGCTATTTGGTTAAATTTACTGATGTGTTGTTATATTGTGTGAATATCTGGGCTTTACTCTGCACTGTTTTTTATATTCTCTCTTATTTCCTCTGCATTATGAATTGGTCATCCATCCTTTTGAAACCCTTTGTGTATCGCTTCTGGTCATTGCTTTTGCTARCTGTGCTGTTTCTCTTTCCCCTCAGAAAGTAAGCTGGTGTCAGTCCCGCTGAAATGTAATTGTAAAGGGTATGTGCTACTCTGGGTCACTATTAAGAGTAGCCTCAGATGTACTTGGAAATATTAGACAAATCACTTGGTTGTTTTCTTTCTATCAGATACCCAGGTTAGTGCCTATAAACATGGGGTCTGTTTATTTCATTATCTCCTGTATTTTGCCAAGTCATATACTGTATAGAGAGTCATATACAGTCACTTTCTCCTGTCAGCTGGATTAAATGTCCTTTGACTTGAGGTCTCCTGGCCTCACTCACTGTGGTTTCACAGCCCCAGACCTAGCGAAGGGCTGCAAAGAATCTGCTTCTTCCCTTGCGTGAAGTTTGTAGAGCAAGCTAGACAAGTCATAAGAAAAATACTTKATTTTGACTAAGGCCAACTCTGCCTGTTAGCACAACCCTGTGAACMGGCTTGTGTGAACACCTCTACTTGTATAGGTACAACAGGAAGGTGAATGGACTCCACAATGCTGCCCTTATGTCAGCTTAGTCAAAGGCTTAACCTTGTGCTTTAGCTGTGGATTCCAGGTTATAAAGGCATCAGTACGATCATTCATGCTGCATAATTCTTGAAGCTGACTGTAGCCATCTTGCTCTTTACACAGATGGGCTTGGGCCATGAGGAAGGATTTGGTGCCCCCTGCTTAAAATGCAAGGAAAAGTGTGAAGGWTTTGAGCTTCATTACTGGAGGTAAGTGACACCACATGTATCCTAAACTGTGACTCAGCATTGCAGACTGCCGTGTGTATGCAAATGTCTAATTAATGACTTCTGCTCTCTCTCTCCATTAAACTAGTAAGATGCTTTTAAAAAGCTGACACGGTTCAGGGGCAGAACTTCTCAGCTGCATTACAGCAGAGTATCCAATCACCTGTGAGCCTGTATTTCATCTGCCTAGAAGTGAATGGTAGTACTTCTACTGCAGCATTTGCTTCGGTTGACAAAATAGTTAAAATAGATTTGTAAAAATGTGTATAGCCTTACAGAAGACAGAACACTGTCTTTATAACATGGATGATCCAACTCAGTTCAAGTTTAACCACTAATTTCATTGCTACTCATCTGTAAAAGATAAGTGTTGAAGTAAAAATTGTAATTAGAGAAGCAGTTTACACATTAGGAGAAAACTAGGGGTAGGGATTGTCCCCAGTCAGCAGCCATGCACAACCACAGCTTCTTACTACCTGTCCCAAACATCAGGGTGGGAGACAAAAAAGGAAGAACAAAATTGAGGAAACTMATGGGTTGACATAGTTCATAGGTGAAATGGTGAACAAATGCAAAAGAAATCAGTGGCCATCYCCCACCAGCAYGCTGATGCCCAGCCAGTCTCCAAGCAGTAACTAGTTTAGAAGTCAGAAACCCTGCTTTCTTCATTCTCTGCCTCTGTTTTATTGCTGATCATCACATTATATAGCATTTAAACCTCATTGACCAATTTGAGTCGGYTGTGCCCCTTCCCAGCTTCTTTACTTGCTGAGGTGGAGGCAGAGTTCAAAAACGAGAAAACTTTGACTTTATGCCAGCAATTCTCAGCAGCAGCAAGTGCTATCAAGGCTATTTTAGGTACAAACCCAAAGCACAGCCCCCGAAGGAAACAGTGCCTTCCATAGGAGCCAGATGCAGCACTCTTAGTGCGGGCTGTGCAAGAGTGACACTGCCCTCTCCTGGGGACAGCCGAGGAACTTCAGCATATCACGTAGCTCTTGGTCTGATGCACAAAAAATTATGTTCCTCAAAGAGCCAATAYGTAATTTGTTTTTGTTTTTCCACACAAACGACCCTCAGTTCTTCCTCTGGGGAGTCAGATTATAAAATGCACAAAAATACAAGTATACCTATCTAGTAGCAGGGCTTTCCATGGAGCTGCTAGGAGTCAGATTATAAAGTGCACAAAAATCCAAGTTACCTATCTAGTAGCAGGGCTTTCCATGGAGCTGCTACACTCTTCTCTGTAGTGGGAATGTTTGAAATATATCTCTTGGTAGGGGATGCTATTTTAAGCATTTGTGCTGTAAAGCTTGACACACTGTAGGCAGGTTTTACAGGTGCAGAACTTTACATTGAGGCTAATATAGAAATGGTGGTAAACCAAGTCTTTAATARAATTTATTCCTAAGTTTTGAAATTCTGATAGCCTCAGTGTTGTGAGCTGAACACAAAAGGAGCAAAATGAGAGATGTGGTACACAATGATAGTTGAATGGATAACAATTACTTGGTTTATTTTAGCATGTTAATAATTTTTGCTTTTAAAATTGTCCTCAGAATCATGCTTCTGTCTAAGTGTAACAGTAGGAGAAATGGGGGAGGTCTTAGTTCAGTAATTAGATTTATTTCAGACTGCAAAAGAACCTCCACACACATGCAGTGGCTCAGGCTGAATGTAAGAGACTCAGTTACACATTCCTCTTTGGAATGTACTTCCCACTAGAGGGAAGTATGGGACAGGAGACAGAAGCTGCAAAAAGTAGGAGTGAAGGTTCTGATGTGTCTTAGTTGCTTATATTCCAGAATGTGGTAACTGTCTCTGGTGTGCCTTGCCAAGATATTAAAAAAATCTTCCAAATCCAAGAATCTTAGGCTTGGGAATTATCTTCTTCAGCATCTGGCTTCAGTGTACAGATACAATCCATGGAAGGGAGAGCCTTAAGTTGGTTTTAAGATTTTCTGATACTGCATCTGTCAGGAAAGTGCTGAGATGCTGTTCAAAGCAGCTGCAATCCTATAGCTGCATTAATAGCAAGAAAACGGAAGGAATCACGGAATCATAGACTTGGATGAAGGGGTAAAGKGCCTTCTCAGTAAGTTTGCTGATGACACAAAGCTGGGAGGAGTGGATGATACCCCAGAATGTTGGGAGCCCTTCAGAAGGACCTGGACAGTTTGGAGAGACAAGCAGAGAAGAACCATTTGAAATTCAACCAAGGCAAATGTAGGGTCCTGCACCTGGGGAAGAATAATCCCTTGCACCAGCACAGGCTGAGGGCTGACCTGCTGGAAAGTACATCTGCAGAGAAGGACCTGGGGCTTCTGTGGACAACAAACTGTTCCTGAGGCAGCATTGTGTCCTTGTGGCCAAGAAGGCCAATGGTATCCTGGGGTGCATTCTGCATGTGGGGTGCTGTGTCCTGTTCTGGGCTTTTCAGTACAAGAGAGACATGGAGCTCCTGGAGTGGGTTCAGTGGAGAGCAGCAAAGATGATTAAGGAGTATCTCTCTTAAGAAGAAAGGCTGAAGGAGCCGGGTCTGTTGAGCCTCAAATGACAACTGAGAGGGGACCTCATGTCTATAAGTATCTGAAAAAAGATTGTCAAGGGGATGGAGCCAGGCTCTGCTCAGTGATGCCAAGCAATAGAAGAGGCAATGGGCATAAGCTGATGCTCTAGATGTTCCACCTGAATAAGAGGAAGAGCTGGTTTGCTGTGCAGGCAGCTGAGCACTGGGCCAGGTTGCCCAGAGAGGCTGTGGAGTCTCCCTCACTGGAGATATTCAAGAGCCATCTGGACACAACCCTGTGCCACGTGCTTTAGGTTGGGCCAGACGACTCACAGTGTCTCCTTTCAATCTTATCCCTTCTGTGATTCTGTAATAAGAAGAGGTTAGTCTTATAAGCCTCAGGACTTGCGAGGTATTTGTTGAGGATTTCTCCATGCTTGCTGCTGCTGCCTTCTGCCACTAGGAGCCAGCATRTGAAGGATCATGATCTGTCTTACTTTTCCTCTCCATACACCAAAACAGCGAAAATCCGGAGGATGGTGGACACTGGAATTCTTTGATGCTTGATGTCAGCAGACMTTCAGGACACAGGAATTCATCACTTAAGAGGAAAGAATCTGTATACCTTTCTTTCTTGTTCTTTCTAACTATTTAATACACACAATCAAGGCATTATTTACTGTCTTTTATAGTGATACACAACTTCTCATTCTGCAGATTTTGGAGTTTCCTCCCTATCTTCCATATTTAGAATGGGAAAAGCTTTTCAGATTGCAGAATTGTCTGTGGAGGAGCATTATTCCACTGATGAGGGCCTGAGAGCTGTGAAGACATAAGCAATAGTCCCTAACACCTCCTTTAGTAGAGATCTTGCTGAATGTCCTTAACTGAAAGGAATGCAGGTGGAGAGAACAAGAAGTTTTCATTGCTTTCCTCTTGATAGAGTCAAAGGAGATAAAATTGTCTAAGCATAAATGTTTTTATATATTTATATGTATGTGGGTGTATATAACAGCAGTTGTTTTTTCTTGCATGTGCGAGGTGTTCACTTTTAACACCAAAGATAACTGACACTTTGTTTTTATCAGACAGACCTGTGAAATACAATTTTGAGGTAATGGAATGGGGTCACTTCAGGTAGRTAGCTTTGTTATAGTCAAAGAAATGACCAGCCAGTCTATTCTTAAGAGAAGTAATTGGCCCTATACCTTCTGCAGAGAGGACAATGAGTGACTAATGAGCAGGATTCTGCTGTGGCAACTTAATGAAACAAGTTAGGACTAAATTTTAAACAGTATTCAGGAAGAGTTATGGGTCTAAATGTCAACTGGATATCTTTGAGTACTGGAAATTACTTGAGAGGTTATAAATCAGGACTGGATACCTTTTTGAGGCTGTTAGCAGCTGTATAGATACCTTTATTTTGGTGAGATCTAGGGGGAGYATTGGGGAGTATGGAAAATGGCAACAGCATAGGGTATTTTCTTTTACTGAGATATGTTGACATCAGCTGTGACTCGGCATTCTCCACATACTTTCTATATTGTTTTGTCCTGTATTCCAGGGCATAATGGTACATGAGTTCTAATGCCACTACTACATTTTTAACATAGACCCTGTAACAGCTTCTTGCAGACCCTTGGCAAAGAATTTTAACTTTGAAAGARCAAGGAGATTAGACTGAACACTGTACACAGTCAAATTCTTAATTTCAGTAGGTGCAGGGGTGGGGAAGATTAGTGAGTGCTTCATTATTTTCAATGCAAATATAAAGCGCAGTAGTTCTATGCCAGTTTTCACAGTGAGTCCCAGGAAGGACCTAAGGACAAATTGTATGCTTTCACTTCTTTGCAACTACCTATTTATGAGGAAAGCAAAAAAAATCTCGCATAGATACTGCAGTGAACCATGTCAAGCCTTTAGGGTAGAACCGAGAATGATAGCAGCTGAGTAAGGGTGTTCATCTAACTGAAAGCAGAAACAGGATCTCTAAACTGTTCTACATTCTGAAAGAGTAGTATCAGGAAAAAAATACGCAATTTCATGATACAACATGAGTGAAAATAAGGTGCTCTTGTGGCTTTTCCAGTACATGTGAAAGTCTGAGGATGAATTCCACCACAGCTTGCAGGGGGTTGTCTGGTCTCTGCATGCTATCAATGCTGCTCTACTGTACTTGGATGCTGTAGAGTGGGGAGAATTCCACAGCCTGTCATGTGGCAGTTGTGACCACAGCAATACAGCAATATGAACTGCTGTTGCRGAGGTCTGTCTTGTTAGCAGAGCAGTTCTGGACAGCATGATCATGCTTCACTTGCAGGGTACCTGAGAATRTCTGTTTGTTCACCATTGTTAATAAATCACATGCTATCAAGACAAGACTAAAACTGGGGGTTGCTATTGCTAAAGATTTAAGTTGAAAAAGTAAAGGAAGTGTCTGGTGTCACTGTTCAGATGGACCAATTGCTTCAATTCCAGTAGCATGTGTGCTGTGAAGCATGATGATCATGATGTAAATCACTAAATCTGCAAAAAGCRAGGTCTGATTCTGTCACCTGGTATTAGATTTCAAAGAAGATATGATTGAGAACTRGTAATAAGGTATAATCACATGCATGCCCTGAACGATGAGCACAAGTGAATATGAATTGCTTTATTAGTRTATTAAATAGTCTCTAAGTATTAGCTGTGTAAAAGGACTTGTGTACAGGTGCTAAAGATCGTGCAGAATTTTATGTTTCAAGTACTTGACATGCACAGTACAGCTTTTAGGCTTAATGGGCAATGCTAGTTCATGCTTGAATGTTTGGGTAAACGGGGAGATTGCAAAGTGATTAGTGTTTAGTAGCTATCCAGATAAGTATCAGATTTGAAATTCTRTTCATCTTTCCTGTTGCGGAAATGATTTGGTAGCTGTCAGTAAGCCTACACCTCAATTAGTGATCTCTTTAGTACTTGGGTTGCAAAGTGCAGTCACTTCTGCTTAATATTCKTATTTTGCATGAGTGGCTCATTTTTCTTGCCGTTAGCTATTTTTATTTGGAGTGGGTTTTATAACTTCAGTTACCACAATGTATTTCTGTATAACCACATGACCAGGGCAGCATCCATCACACACTGAAATTATAGTACCCCACTTCCTAAACTGGTATATATATAAGAGAGGATGTGTTTGGGGCTGGCTATGTATCACTTCAGGACAACTAGAGGTCCTCCTTCCTTTTCCATTACCTCAGGGGCCTGCTATAGTCATGGCATGTTCTTGTTGTGTTCCTGTTCCATATGTTATCTTAAGGCACCTAATTTGCCTTCAAGACTGAAGAAAGCAAGATGCAGAACAATGTTAAGAGTTTGATAGGCTTTGGCAAGAAAGGTTCAGAAGGATTTTATAGGTAGTACTTTATGCTATTTGCTGTATGAAGGATAAATAATTTGGTAAAATTCTACTCATTCCTCTTCAAAATCTAGAGACCCAGAAGGTTGATAAGTTTTCTTAGTCTTTAATAAGAAACTTTAGTTAGTATCTAGCTTCACTAATTTCTGTATGCTGTGGCTGACTGCTTTGACCTRAAGTTCTGGGGACACCATTAATTGATAATGAACTAGCTTGTCTAATCCAAGGTTCTTTCCATTACATGTCAATTGAGTAATTATGCTTAAGGTAACAAATTGCTTTCTAATATTCCTTAGCCAAAACAGTTGAAATGTGGTGTATATGAAAGAATGTAATTTATATCCAAGTAGATATACTTCTACCTTTTATGGCTGTTTTCTGTGAAAGTTCTCTCTACAGCATGTGCCAGAGKACCTCTGACTTGGTTCAGAGCTGTTTTGAAGGGCTTTGTCCATATAAGCTGTTCACTTTTCATTCATCTTCTTTTAAATGCTGTGCTTTGAACAGAACTTGGTGTAGTTACATTCTATGTATGTTTGTATGYATTTTCTTCCTTTCTAGAAAATATTTGTYTCACAGCAASCCTGTGATARTCAAATATCATGCATACAGTCAAATACATRGGAAGAAAATARTATAGTGYGTGTAACTTTGAATGTATGAAGAGCAATTGAAAAACGAAAAGCCCAAGCAAATGATTGCTGGGGAAATGAGGTTGATGCATAAAGTTATCTTATAATAAATCTGGTAGGTGACTGATTATGGATATGTATGTTTTTGTCCAACACTGAGATATAACTGAAGGAATGACATAGCATCATATTAAAATGCATTAATGTAGTCAAGTGATATCCTATGATAACAATATCTGTAAATAAATAATGTAAGTAATACAATAGGAAACATAAAGRAGGTGTTTGACATATTGCAGAAAAATGTGTATATTTCCTAATCAAAGCACTGAAAACAAGGGTTTGGGTTCCTGGTGATGTTACTACACACCCAGATGGTGTGAGATTGTAATTTTGTTTCTGTTTCCATGAATTTCAGAAAAATATGCCGCAACTGCAAATGTGGCCAGGAGGAGCATGATATCCCATCAAGCAATGAGGAGGATCGGAAAGTGGGGAAACTCTTTGAAGATACAAAATACACAACACTTATTGCAAAGCTGAAGAATGACGACAATCCCATGTACAAACGTAATGTCATGATACTGACCAGCCCAGTGCCAGCCAAGAATGTGTCCATCAATACTGTGACTTACGAGTGGGCTCCTCCTGTTCAGAATCAGACACTAGTAAGTCCAACTCACTTTTCTTCATGTTCAAGGCAGGAGTTAGTGGGAGATAAAGTAGTAGAGTTTACTGGAAGGATGACTTTGCCTCTTGTAGTCTTCCTTTCTTCCTCCTCAAAACTGAAAATATGGTGCCTGTTTAATTAATCTTGCATGTGTCATCTTGCTTTATGGATGCTTSTATGTAGAAGATTTTAAAAACTAGGGAGATTTGGTAGTTTTTAATAGATAATATCAAGAGTTATCTGCTAACTCCCTGGAGTCTGACTTCTGTAACCTGCCCTTTTTNTTTTTTTTTTTTTTTTTTTTTTTTTTTTTTTAACAAACTTGAAAAATCTGCATGGAGTGTGGGCTTAAGGGAAAAAAACCCAAAACCAACATATGAATTTATGTCATTGTTTAAAGTTAAGGGGAACATTTAGTCTTGCTTATAGCTTTTACTGTATATGGTAAGAACAAGGTCTGTTGACATCTAGAAGAGCAGCTTTCTTACAATATATTTCCAGCTGAAGTAGATGAGATGGTAGATARCCTTCTCAGGATTTTACTTGACTTTTCAAACTTTGATTACTAATGTATTGTACTAAAATGTTGTGCAATCCGTGCCAGAATGAAATTATCTCAAATTATTCCTTTTTAGTGAATTAATCAAACCTTGTGCATCTAGGACTTATTTAACATTCAGTTGCTACTTTGATTTTTAGCGTTTGTCATTGCTTTAATAAAACTAGAGGCTTTTTTCTACTTGATTTACCTAGAGTTATTTCTTCAGTGGGCTGTGTGCCCCAAGCAGATTATTTCATATTCTATTTTTCCAAGACTGTACTCATGATCAGTATTTATAGGGGCAAGGTGCTATGTAAATGTTGTTTACTCAGAGAAATAATAACTCTTCTCTGTATGTTGTAAAAGGCTTAAAAGAAAGCCTRTCTGTTACTCTGGGAAGAAGCCAGTTAATCCATCTGCTGTATTTTATCTCTATTACTTTTTCAGGAGCGTAATGTTTACAGAAAGAACCTTATTTTTGACAAATTTGACTGTTGCTAAAAACAGTAGAGATTATTTTAGTTGTGTGTTTGCTTATGAGAATGGTCTGTAGTTGAAGTGMCATCTGATATCTAATTCCTCTGATTCAGGCTAGACAGTACATGCAGATGTTACCAAAGGAGAAGCAGCCTGTTGCTGGCTCAGAAGGCGCGCAGTACAGGAAGAAGCAGTTGGCAAAGCAGCTGCCTGCTCACGATCAGGATCCTTCAAAATGCCACGAGCTTTCCCCCATTGAAGTCAGGCATATGGAACAATTTGTGAAGAAGTACAAAAAAGAAGCACTCGGTGTCGGAGATGTCAAGCTCCCTGGTGAGGTGGAAGGGAGAGCTGARGAGAATAATTTGAAAAATGGTGACAGAGGTACCTCATCTACTGTTGGAGCAATGGAAAAGTCCTCAAGTCAAAAAGCATCTCAGTATGTAAGTATAAGAAGGCAAAGATAAAACAAAAGGTATATTATTATCTGAGTGCTCTATTTAGTCAYTTTAGGCTAATTAAATTGTTTGTTATTTTGTAATAGCAAAAATCTGGGGAGGAAAAGAAGGGGAACTGGGAAGTGTGAATGTCTGCATAGAGCCCTGATTTCTAACAGTATTTAATGCATTACAGCAAATAATTTCCAAGGTGACACCTTCATCCTCGATGCAAAAACATCTTAGCTTGGAGGTGGTATATTAGGATGTCCTTTACAGTATAATAATCCAAAAGCTTATGTTGTTTTGTGGACTAATGGTTATATTCTTCTCGAAGGGTATAGTTTAATTTTAGAAGCTTTTCTTCCCTTTCTTGGAAGAGCACTAAAATTACCCACTTGTCAAATTGTGTTTACAATTAACTGAAACTCATGAATAGTAAAACCTTTCCATCGTGTGTCCAACAAGTTGGGCCATACAGTGACTCTTTCGATGAGCCTTCTTTTCATATTCAGCTCCATTTTCTCATGTATTTTCTTTCTTTGGCATCTGATTTTTCCTTGTAATAGCTCGAAGAAAAAYGGGTTATGTAAAGTTACCCAGTTTTCATTGATACTTCAAAAATTATAGCTTTCATCAAGTATTTCTGACATAACTACTGCTGTGCATGTCTCAACTACTAATTACAAATCAGTTTAGTGAAGGTAGCCATTAACTTAGTAGTGTCAAAAGCTCTACGGTAAGTTGATTACTGGAAGTGTTGCTCTTATATGTATGAATCCTTAAAATTATTTCTCTGCAGGTTGCTTACAGAAAATTAATATACAAGTTCTAGATGGAGAAAAAGGTTTGCTTAACATTGGTTATAGAATGGCTTTTATAGTGGTGTTTTTTTATTGTTTCTGAACTGACCGTATGTATGACTTCTAGTGTGAAATAAAATCAACCCTTATGCTTTAGCCTTGGACATGGCCACTTAACTTAAAAATTTTCAACCTGTGTCATTCGCAGCTATTTGCTAAAATTCACTTTTTTTTTTTTCATTTGCTATCTTGTTATGGAGATTCTAAGAAACTAAAAAGTTATTTTACCATGGTTTGATTAGGTTACTGTCATTTTGTCTTAAATCAGCCTTTTGTGCTCGCTTACTTTAGCTTCACAGCTGCAATTCTTAATTTATCTCCTGCAGACTTACAGAAATAAACACCTTGCATTGTAACCAGATGATCAACTGCCTTGGACCATAAGTCAATAGCAGGAGGCACTCTGTCCTCTTGAGTAATTAAATCAGAAGGTGCTTCGTTTTACATTACAGTTGTTTATCACTTCCAAACTTTCCTACTCCAGCACCAGAATATTCTTCTTACAGTTCAAGCCAAGTATATACTATTACGGTGAACAGTGATTGAGAAAGAGGCTTGTAGGTGCTTAATAGCATTAAAAGTGAACATTTGGATTGCTTGCTTGTTACTGAGTTTAGACTAGATTAAATAATCAGGATTTAGATAAGTTATTTTTAAGTATTTTGGGAGGGTCTGATTTCTGCAATGAGACTTTGTTTCAGCTATATGATTTGGCAGTATATAAAGTGCTTTTTAACAGTTCAAAATAAATTGATACAAAGAAGAGCCGTTGAATACTTAGCAGGAGAAATGCCATACTTGTCTACACTTTTTTACATTGGTTCTGCATTTTTGCTCATCAGATTTTCTTGTACACTGTCATTCAGACTGAGTTTGAAAATATATATTCCTGTAGTTGTGATAAAAAGAATCTCTTTAAAAAAATTGATTTTCATTATAAGAATAGACCGCAATTCTTTGAAACCTGATAAATAAAAAAAAAAACAACAAAACAAACAACACTAACATCCACGTCTCCACTACTAATGTAAATATACCCATAATAATTGTCTCTGTGTTTAAGAAATAGAAAGCTTTTTCACCATGACTGAAAGTTGAATTAAAGAAAAATTAGATACACAGTATTTCATCTTGTAAGGAAGGAAATTTTTATGTACCTTTTAACCATCAAAGCTGGAGATGGTGTAAATGGTAGGCAAATGAATCACATTGCCTAGATCTGGATCTAGGCAGCTATTTAACCTTCCAGTGGACTTTTGGAGTATGAAATCTAAAGTAGAAAGGTCAGAAACCTTTATATACATGTGTATTTGCACTTTCCCTTTCATTAGTTTCCCTACATTCTATTTCTGTTCCAAGTTGTTCTTCCTCTTTTAGTGTCTTCCTACGTATCTTTTGATACTCTCTGACATCTGGGATCTGATCAATATGCCTTATAGCCAAGATACTTTATATGTATTTTATTTTTATATGTATTTTATTTTTATATGCCCACACAATTAAAGCCATTTGCAGCTGACTTGAAGTGATGTGAGTCATAGAGGAAAACCTTCCCAGGACATTCAGCCCAGTCCACAGACCAGCTGGAGTGCAGGAAATGCCAAACTGGTGATTAAACTGTAGATAAAAAAAATTTTGGTTCAGTAACATAAATCATTTCTGTTTTTTCACTTAATGGCAAGCCCCTCTCTGTAAGCAGGTATCGGGCAGAAGACCGACTRTGGATTCTCTGGAACTATTTGTAGTGTAGCTGTGTATGTACGCTTTGTGTTTATCCATAGTCACTCTCCCTGTCCTAAGATCATTAATTGCAGGCTGTTGAACAGCAGCCATGAGTGACTAGCATCCCTAGAACACAGTTTTAAACAGAATCCATTTGAAATACCTTTCTTTTTTTTATTTTCCTCACCAGTGATGCAGATTCGGCTTGGTCTTCTCATGACCTATAAGTACAGCCATTTTCTTGTCATGCTTTCTAGTCATAGTTGGTTAGCTTGGATGGAGGTTGTTCTCTCCTTGTTCTTGAATATATAAGGCTTACAGAGCATAACATGAATTTTAATTGCCAGTTGTTTGKTTTTTTTTTGAACACTGGACTGTAACTGCAGAATGTGAATATGGTGAAGTATAACAATCCTTTTAAGGAGTACTAATGCCATGCCAGTAGAATGTGCGTCATCTTGAATTAGTAAAACCTGAATTATGGCACAGGTGTATCCTCTAGCCCAACTGTCTACTCATGGGATTGAACTAATGCTTTCATTTCAGTCTGGAAAGATGGAATGTATTAAATATATTGATAATATGTAATTTTTGTAAATACACCTCTCAAGAGCTTAATTAACTTGGTAATAACCTCTTTTCAGTTCTGCTATCACTGCAAACAGAGCATGATGGAAGGTGACCCAGCTGTTTATGCAGAACGTGCTGGATATGACAAAATGTGGCATCCAGGTTGTTTTGTCTGTTGCACCTGCAATGAACTTCTAGTAGACCTGATCTATTTCTGGAAGAATGGTAACCTGTATTGTGGAAGACATTATTGTGATAGTGAAAAACCCCGCTGTGCTGGATGTGACGAGGTAGGAGATATCACAGTCCTTTCTTCTAGCACATGTTTGTTCACTGAGTAGTGATTTTTAATAAAACATTTCAGTGCAGAAAGATAATATGCCTTCATCAGCTTTAGTTGATATTTTGGTTGCAAAGAACTGAAACCAATATAGACACTGCACATTCAGGAAGATCCATAATTTGCTTTGGACTTGGTGGGGATTTTGCACTGTCTATGGGGATGTAATATGTAAGGGCAGATTGTTCTGGCAAGTCCCAGTTATGCAGCTGTTTCCCTGTCAGGGCACTAGGGGCCAAACCAACCAYGGGCAGCAACAGGAAACAGCCCTCCTGGGGCCTCTGGCATCTGCAGCTCTTGGGAGTAGCATGAGGCTTTTGGGAAACAATTAAACAATGGTGGGACCACTGGGAGTTCCTTGAAAAAAAATATCCATAAGCTAGATTTATTAAAAAGGTGCACTGTTCAAATGAATGTACTTGTTTACTTATATACATGTTTATATCTTCCTCTTAGCTAATATTCAGCAATGAATATACTCTCGCAGAAGGTCAAAACTGGCATCTGAAACACTTCTGCTGTTTTGATTGTGATTGTGTTTTGGCTGGGGTAACCTATTTAATGGTGAATGATGATCCAGTCTGCAAATCCTGCTACATGAAGAACCATGCTGCGGTAAGGTCCTTACGGATGTCTTAGTGTTGTGAGGAACATAAGTCTATGGAGCTTCAAACTCAGTCTGGGAGTACCTTAAAAGTATAAATTGAACGTGTGTTTATGCTTAAGTCAGTCATCTTCTTCCCCTTTGGAAAAAAACCCAAAAAAACAAAACAAGGAAAAAAAAAACCCAAAAAAAACCCCAAACTTTAGGCAGGCATGTATTTTGTCAATTCATAAACTTGAACAAAAGCCRCTGCTGAGGTAGAAACCTGTTGGGAAAAAACCTTGAACTTAGCCAGTGCTGAAGCAGGATTTGGTAACAGGAGGAGTAAAGTAGGTGAAGATGAGTGACACTGCTCAGTGTTTAGTTCTCATCAGTGTACTTCACTGAGCCTGTCAGAAATCAGCTTCAGCTGATCTGCTAAAAACCTATAGTGGTAACTGCAATCTAGATGCTTTTGTTTCTGTTATTTCTAACAACATGTGTTATAAAGGAGAGTGACTGACAGGATAAAGCTAGAAGTTTGAAAAGAATGGTAGTTCTTGATTTGTGGTTATGCTGGAAACTAGTCTGAGATGATGGTCCAGTCATATCTATAAGTTAACTAGCTACTAGTTGGAGGCTGAGTGTAATTGTGCACCTAGATGATTTGTATAGTAAAAGGARAAAAAAATTACTATTACTTGTTGGCAGTTAATAATATTCTGAGGTAGGTGTCAGGAATTTTTTTTTGGAGAGGCTTTTTTTTTTACTCTTAAAACATTAGCTTTCTCAATCTAAATTATAATTTGTTGAAAAACAGATTTTAAGATGAATTGCATCCAAGACTAATAACCTTTAACTGTTTGGCATTGCTACACATCTGTAAATGCCCAGCAAGATTTGTAGCTAATGTCTTCACATATTTAGCTTAATACATGAAGATATGTGCTTTTCCACATACAAGGTTTTTATGATTATTTGGGTACTGGGAAATCCTAACCATCATAACTGTCTAAGCTTAGTCCCAGCAGGAAATAACTTGTGTGTCCATTTTCTTATTCTGTGCCCTCAACTGAATTCTAATCAAAATACTTTAAAAATAAAGAAAAAAATCAAAAGTTGGCAGACTTTTAGAAAAGACTTCTTTTAACACCTGCCTCCCTCATCCAAAAACATTTTAGAGTTTCAGGTTTTATTTGACTTGAAGAGAGCATGTGCGTGCTTAATTTCAGTGTTATTTTATTTCTAAACAGATCTGCCAAGGCTGTCATAACGTTATAGATCCAGAAGTTCAGCGTGTGGCATACAACAATTTCAACTGGCATGCTACGCAGGAATGCTTCTTGTGCTCCTGTTGCAGCAAGTGTCTAATTGACCAGAAGTTCATGCCTGTGGAAGGGATGCTTTTTTGCTCAGTGCAATGTAAGGAAAAGATGATGTCATAAAAGGTGATGTCATAAAAGAAGATATGCACAGAACTAGTCAAGTATTGCTGTGTTCCAAAGGCTCTTGCATTTCTACTGTAAAATATAAAGTGTCAGGGCGTTTAAAATGATTGAAAGTATTAAATAGCATTTCCCAAAGATTTTTTTTTTTAGTGTCCAAAACTTCCTATGTAATCTTTATTTCTTAGCTGTAAAAATACTTCCTTTTCTGGAATACTGAGTCTTATTTCAAATTACTTCACATCCCAGAAATATTAAAAAAAAATGTTACAAACTCTATATTTTCTAAGGGAGCTCTTCACTGTGAAGAATCTTTTTGCTGTATCCTGTCTAATCGAACAAGAAAATGTGAAAATGCTCCAATTTATCTTGTTTTGTATGATAAATGTAACTCTTTCACCTTTGGTTTCACTAATTTATCATTTTTATTATTTTTCTGCTTTCATCAAGCACTTTAAACAAAGTGATCAGTTTTACTGCCATGTACAGCTTTGTTCTCCTAACTTCAAGTARGGAGAATGACACTTAAAAAAATATTTGCCTTTAATAATTTCCTTGGATTTGACGCATGGTTTCTTGGGGGATAGTGACTATTCATATGTCTAGTTTTGAAAGTAACTTCACCAATGTAAAACTGTTGGCTTATGTTTCTTTCTTACAGCTGTTCATGCCTGGAAAGGGTTTAATTTTATGAATACTGAAGTTATGTTATAGATTGGTGATTGGGTGGGTGTTGGTGTTAGAAAATAAGAGCAGGTTTTGCTTAGATTAAGARAAAAAACCCACCAGAAGTAATGGGTATCACTTTTAGCCTTTCAGAACTAACTTCTGTTTTATATCATGAATGTTCCTTCCATAAGTTGTGCCTTCTGTCAAGAGGRATGTGGCACACAATACTGTATGCATTTCCAAGAATGTATTTCTGCAAATGGATCCTGCTTAGGCTTTTGTTTTCGAAGTTCTGAACCAAAGGACAAAGAAGTCTTTCCCAAAAGACTTACAGTATTTGAGTGAAAAAATTCAAAGCTGTGCATTAGCTTTGCTTACTAGATAAACCAAATGTGTGTCTTTTTCTTAAGAATTACAGACCTACAGTGAAGCTTCTTATCTTTGTGCATAACAGTGAATTGGGAGTCTTTGGCCTAAAAAAAATAAAAATTAAAAAAATCTATGCAAGTCTGTGTTCAGTTCTTGTAAATTTTATGGTGATTGTATTGCAACACTTCAAAATAAAATTAGTGTTTTTAACTTAAGTTGTCTACTAATTCTGTTCTTGTTAAATCCCCTTCAGGGAGGCAAAGAGGAAGGAAAATGTTTCCATAGTTTGCTTTCACTTGGATATTATTTCCAAAAACCTGAAGGCCTGTATTTACTATACAGTGTTTACTGTCTTATGCATCATTGTTAATGTGCTTRTAGGCAAAACAGTGTTTGTTCCAGCAAATGCACAACTTCAGAACTTAGTGTTATTTTTTGTTCATATAAACTATTTTAAGACCTTGAATGGGAAGTTTAGCATTCATGCATGTGAGGAAATGTGCTGAGAAAATGAAGTGCTTTGTGATCCTTCAGAGTGCTGCAAAAATAACGCCCATGGAGATACATTGTGATGTTTTATGTTGTCTAAGTCATAAACTTTACATGAATGTTCTGGAAGCCCTGTACAGCTTTTCTTAGGGRGCCTGAGGAAATACAAAAAAAAGTCCATGTATTTCAGCTTATACCGGTAGGCTGTATCCTTGCCAGATTTGCAGATTTAAGCCAAGGAACASCAGAATGTCTCAGTAAGAGAAGGTTTTTTTTCCATGAAAGTGCTATTTAACCTGTAGCAGGTCATGTATTTTAACCTGTGCAGCACATGGTGTGAGAATGCTTCTTGGGGATGGGATAAGGTCTAATTTAATTATTMTCCATACAGATGACCTAATAGTGATAGGGTGTTACGTGTCTTGAGTACATCTGCCCTCATCCTCTCAATAGCATCTCTTCTAGAAGATGCAGCTGCCCGTTGTACAGAACTGTGARAAGATCTTTTGCACCTCTCCTTGCCCTTCCCCTGCCACCCTTTGTAACACTTTCTCATTAATGTGATTACTTGCACTGATAGCAGTCATACTTTTCACTTTTAATCTTGTTTTGAACAGTTTTGTTTATTAATCCTAATTGTTGCATGTCCTTCAATTTAAAGGCTGACCAGGAGATATCCCAGGGCTTATTTATTCCATCTGGACACTGTTGCTAAGGAAATTTATGTGAAACCAAACMATTTCAATAGTCTATCAGTTTCTGGGACTGACGTTTTCCATGCCTCTTCTGAAGCATGTTGGCTTGCTGGCTTTAGTATCTTGAGTATCTTCCCTTACATGCTTGGTCCTTTCTGGCTCTCCCTAGAACCTGATGCATCCAGGTGTTTCTTTTTTGATTGGAAAGGATCATGTAATAAGAACGTCAAGTATAATGTACTGGTGATGTACAGAGTAGACAAAGATACTGCTCTGTGACTACAAACAGGTCAGAGATGGCTAGGAGTGCTAAACTGTCCTCGTAATGAGCTAGCAAGGAATTTATGATCCTGYAGATAATGCTTTATATGTTAGCTGAAAGACATGTCAACATTCTGGAGCTCAAAAACAAGGAGATTTCATTCTGTCACTGTCATAATAAAAACATTGGCAGTGAACTGTTGGGGAYTTTTCTGTTGCATTTTTTTGTTATTTTATTAGAGGCTGCTTTGGATCTATTTGTCTTAATAAGCCAAGAATAGAAGCTGGAAGCTTTTGCATACTTCAGTAATAAAAATATATACTTTCCAGATGAAATTTTGACCTCTCTTTGCTTAAGAGTGGAACTTAGTTCCTAAGAAAAATCATATAAGCAGTCATTTTAACAACAAAATCTTTTTATTTAGGAAGAGCTATCCTGTGGGTCTGTAAAGTTGAGATTGATAAAAGCTTTGCAAAAACTTTAAAAAACAAAGCTAAGGAAATGCATATTTGAATTAGTAACATTTAAACATGGTAAGAATCTAACTTTTACTGAGATTTGGATTGCATTTCAAACTTAGTATGGTTATGCATATGTTAGAAATAAAAGATACTTTAAGCAGGTCTTATCTGTATTTTTTACCTCTGGAAATCTAAAGTTTGTGTATTAAAAGACATGCTAATGAGCAATCAACTCAGCAACTTCCCATTTGCTTGCAGAATTACTGGTTTTGAGTTTTATGTAACACAGTTAATGGTATGAAGCAAAATTATCTCACTTTGTTGTAGTAATAACCATTATCACAAAAGCTTTTGCTTTCAGAACTAGAAGTGCTTGAACACTCTAGACCGTCTGATCCCAGAAAACTGGTGAAGTAGGGGTGGCAGAATGGTAACATTTTGCTCATCAGCCTCTGCCAAGTTTAGCATGGGTTTGGAATGCTAGGGCTAGAAATGGGTGGCAAGAAGGAGGTTGGCCAGCCAGAAAAGGGTCAGCAATTCACCTGGAAGTAACCTCTCCAAGGGAACAGGGACACAATGGCTGTACTGAGACAACAGGCTGAAGGGTGCTCRTGTAGGTTGCAGTTCAAGGGCAGAAATTCAGAGGTCAGGTAGAGTGTCCTCAGGTCCTGGGTGTGCTCTTCCACCACAGCAGTTCCTTGTTGAATCTCAATGGAAAGCCATCTTAAAAACCACCTGCACAAGAGCAGTCTTCTAGGGCCCAAGTAGTCCTCTCTTTCCCAGCCCAAGTAAAACAGTGCCAGAGAAGATTCCAGTCTGATTCACATCAATATATATGAATGCTTTTGTGTGGTGAAAAAGTGTGGGAGATGCCAATAGAAAATCTTTTGCTAGGCCTCCCCACTTCTTCATGTATCAGAACTGTGGAGTGCCCTGTTTTATCCTAGAAGTGAGAGGAGCCCAATCCAACCCTCCACACATACCCATAAGGCTCCGTTGAGTGTAAATGTGCTTTTCATTATAGTTTTTGGTGTGAAACACAGGGCAGATTGGTTCACCTTCTTTTGTGTCTCYGAGTGAAGTGTTTGCTTCCAGAAGTCTGGATTCAAGGCTGTCCTCAGGCATTTTATCTCCAAATTCTCCTTCACAATTTCTGGGAGAATATACCAGCCATCATGCTGTGGTATCAACTCCAAGTAAGTACTTTCATATCATGTAGGTAGAGCAAAGCAATTAAGAATTTCATAGTCAAACTACACATGATACAGTTAATGATTTTTCAAGTTAGCTAAATTGCACCATTGAAGTTGTATTGCTGYGTCATTAACAGTCAGCAGTGAGTAGAGTCACACAGAAGTAGATTTGGTGATTTTTGTCTTGCAAATAGCTGCTTGTTAATGGTATTAAGTTGGAGCCTCTCTACACTTAGAAAGGTTGTAATTTGTCATCCACATTCATGTATTGCATCTACTACCTTATGCTTCAAAGTACTGAGGCTGAAAAAGTCTATATATAGGCCAGAGCCTTCTACCTCTGTTTTTACTCAATCCTTCAGTAAGTAAGTAAATTGAGTTTATTAATTAAGCATAAAGCCAAAGAAAGTTACTTTATAAAGTGAAGTGTACTGCCAAAGAGGTCCTACAAGTAAGTGTTAAATGGAAAACATAATCTAATTATCATCAAGGACTGAAAATAACACGTTCATTTTTTCCATCTCCTTATAACATGATGGGTAAAAGAGCTTTAGGGARCAAAAGTCCCAAACCATCCGAGCCAGGACTAGGCTCAGATTGTACACTGCCACCCTGCGTTCACTTGCCTAACTCAGAGGAAATGAGCCAGATGGGTTTTACCTCTGGCGAGCACTGAGGCAATACCTGCTTCACCAGAGCAGCAGCGTTGGGTTCTGTGGTTGCTGTGAGCAATCACAACAAAATGTAACAGATCAGTTTCCCCCTTTGAGTCCCCCCTGAACAAGTGAAGAAAGAACCAAATAAGAGGATGTTTCTGCTACAAATTAGGCCCGGCATTGTTCAGATTTGGATTCATGCCCAGCATTGTCATAAAAAATTTTTGCACCCAGTTTATGAGAAACTAGTCTAGCTTCATATGTTCACTTTTCATTTGTTAAAAAAAAAAAATTAGTGTCACAATAAAGCATCAAGAATATTTATTGGTTGCCCTGAATGAGTTGTTTACATGAGTCAAGACTTGATTTTGATGTTGGCAGTGAGTTGTTGGAAGCAGCCACCTGATGTTCCTTGGTTGCCCAGCAGATGCCGTCTGTGCTGCGCTCAGCGCTCGGGCTGCCGTGTCCACAGGGCAGGATTCTGGGAAACAGCAGGAAAATAAGTTTTGAGCTGAAAGAGATATTCTGAAGGCTTTAAGAGTAAGCTGAGGACAGGGCTGTAAGTCCAGGAGGCAGTGCAGAACTGGAAAACAGCATGACCAGGAATTTGGATAGGACGAAGAGGCACAGGGAAGGTATTTYAGAATGAACATGAGTGCGAAAATAGAGGAAAAAAGATGTAATAAGCGAGGGGTATAATGCTGAATCATGGAAGCCCTCTGAAATTGTTATGAATTCTTATTAAAAGACAAAAACCATGAATTAGTGAAGATCAGTTGCTCTAGAAAACAGTTGCTGTTTAATTGCTATGGGTAGAAACAATATCTTGAGGGTCAGAAACAGGCTGCAATAACCAAGGTTGTGAGATAAGAAGAGGACTTCAAGATGAAATGTTGAGGAAAGGTTGCTCTTCAGCCCTGGTGAGGCACATCTGTAGTGCTGTGTCCAGTTTGGGGCTCTCAGTAAAAGAGACATGGAGCTCCTGGAGTGGGTTCAGCAAAGTTGGTGAAGGGTCTGGAGCATCTCTTCCGAGGAAAGTCTGAGGGAGCTGGGCTCTGTTCAACCTCGAGAAGAGAACTGAGAGGGGATCTCATCACTGTCAGCATCCAAAGGGAGGGTGCCAAGGGGATGGAGCCAGGCTCTGCTCAGGGGTGCCAAGCAGCAGAACAAAACGAATGGGCAGAACCTGATGCACAGGAAGTGCATCTTATATTCACCTGAACACAAAAAAGAACTTTCCTATGCAGGTGACCATGCACAGGAACAGATTGCTCWGASAGGCTGTGGAGTCTCCCTMTCTGCAGATACTCAAGAGCCATCTGGACAYAGTCCTGTGTCATGTGATCCAGGATGACCCTCCTTGAGCTGGGAGGTTGGACCAGATGACCCACTGTGGTCCTTTCCAGTCTTACCCACGCAGTGATTCCGCCATTCAACAGTAATCCATGCTCCCAATGTTGCACACTGAACGCAAAAAGTTATCTGTTAAACCTGTATGGTGATTAATAGGTGCTCCTCATTTTAATTTAAAAAAGCAAATGCAGATAATGGTCTGATGCACTGTGCTGAAGTCTGCTGCCTTAGGTTAAATTTATGACGCTTCCTATCAAGGAGATCTGATTCTGAGGAATTTCACTTCTGATTCTGAGGAATCAGATCAGAAGTGAAACACAGGAATAGCATTTGGAAGGCATTTGGAACAGTTTGAGGTGATCCCTAAGCTCCTAAACAAGCAGGACACTGAAGTCTGTTTAAATTTTCCAAAAGCTAAGGGTATCCAGGCCAGATGTTCATGCACTGGTAACAGATAATCAACATAAAAGCAAGTTCAACTACCCATCTTTTAGCTGTGGAATCAGTGTTTGAGGTCTCATAACATCACAGAAAGATTTAAAGAAGAGACCCCTAGGAGTCATCCAGTTCAGTCCTCTGCTGAAAGCAGGCTAAAATTTGTGGGTACATCACATTACTGAGGGTCTTGTCYAGTTGTGATGGTCACCAACCTGCTTATCTCATCAACGTTGTAGTTTAGTTCWTTGTATCTCATGGCCTGCTCTGGTGTTCACTGTCACATGTCACTGAAAAGGTGCCAGCTGCYGTCTCCCTCTAGCTAAGATCATCACTCCATAGCATCTTCTTTACTTAAGTCAAAGCATTTCCAAGTACCTGAACCCAAGCAGCTTAGCTCCCAGACATTTTGTGATTGACAATCTAATTGTATTGTATTCATTTGCAGCAAGAGTTTCTCCCTTAGAGACTTCAAAGAATCTAATTGGAAAACCATACTTATAAATGTATTTATGACTTTTATCACATCTACATTTACTAGGCAGCAGAGTCTCCATACAGGCAAGAACGCTGAGGTTTTCTGTGGTTTAATATGTAAACTCTGACTAACACATTTCCCATGGTTAGGGAATTCATCAGATCTTATTTGCCCATGTGAAATKTCTCTTGTCTTTTAAGAGGCTGAGGCTCAGCAAAGGTTCAACATTAACACACAAAACTTGTTTTGCAAGTTTTTTGAAACTTTTAGGAACTTAATATTAGGTCTCCATCCCTCTGCCAAGTTTGGCTGAGGTTACAGGAGAAGAGGCTCCTCTGTCTCACACACAGACCGCCTACGTGGAAAACATCCACACATGACTCAGTCTGAAGAGTCTTTCCAAAAGCACCTTAACTAACACTTCAGCGTGGTCTGCTTCCATTTCTATCTGACACTAGCAARTTTCAGAACTGGCAGAAAAATCCATGTTCAGCATTTGCAGCATTTCCTACTGGTGTGTTTTGGTGGGCTGACCCTCTGTTCAGCATGTTGGCATTTTGGCTCTAACCTTTACTGCATTTCAAATTCTGGACCCAAAAATGGCACATTCTGACAAACAGATTTTAAGAAATGACCCCTTTTAGTTTGATTGTGTAGAAATTTGTCTCAATAGAAGCTATTGAGGCTTATCTTGTCATAGATGGACACAGATATTCATCAAAGAAAATATGGAAAAAAGTAAAAAACATAGCTTAAAGTTCCAACTGAAACAAGCTGGGAGGTATTTTTAATTAGTAATTTTGGTCGTGWATTCAGGAGAGAAATCAAGAATAATCAGTAAGAATAAAATCAGTAAACAGTTCATCAGTTCTTAGAAAACATTTTAATGACCTTCCAGAACTGGGAGCCAGAACATTGTGGGCAGAATACAAACAGCATCTCTCTCATTCCAGGAATTCAATGCACTCTTTTTTTGCTTCAAAAACTCTCAATATGATCGGCATTCAGAAGTTTTTCAGGCCGCTTTTGTGGAATTGCATCTATTTCATTGCTTCTCTTTTTCTATTTTGGTTTTGGTTTTTTAATATGTTAAAGAAATTATCTCTAAAACTGAATATACCTTTAAAAATTTCTTAATTACAGCAAACAATCAGGTTCTTAGCCCACACTAATTTAATCAGAATGCATAGAAAGTTCCAATATACGCTGTTTAGAATCCTTTTTATGTAATACCTTTTTCCTGTCTAAAAGCAKAAGGAATTGGCTTAGTTTAGAAGACTGCAGAGCAGAAACATCCAACATCTAATTCCAGTCACCAGCTGAATGCAGCAGGACATTGTGTAAATTCCTTGGGCATTCTGTTCCTCAGTTTACRTCCTATGTGGGATGGGTGTAATAGCAAATTCACTGTGATGGTTTGAGGCTTGGTTCACTGTCATCAGTGAAGTTTACTGAGTCTGTAAACTGTATAATAACTGCATTGCCTTAATACTCTTTTCTGAAATTCTTTCTTTCTTTCTTTCTTTCTTTTGAAATTCCCATACAAAACTGCCAGACAGAATCTAGGCTTTATATTTAGGAAGCCTGTAATCATTCCATGAAGTTTAAGAAATCTGGCAGAGATCTGGAAAACTTGAGAGGTAATAAAAGGTTACCAGGAGGAATGCACAACTGCCTTGTATGGTAGTGGAGAGTAGAACCAGTACATATTTTGATAATACAGCACAGCTCTTGTCTTTGGGGTGGGCCTTGGTTGTATAGCACTGCCTGCATCTGAAATGCATGGCAGTGTAAACATCACACAGAGGTTCTCTTAAACATTTGCAAATAGTTCAGCAAGTTTGAGAAACAGGGTGGAGCCTGCAGATGGTT
This sequence comes from Malurus melanocephalus, assembly GCF_030028575.1. Lineage (NCBI taxonomy): Eukaryota > Metazoa > Chordata > Aves > Passeriformes > Maluridae > Malurus > Malurus melanocephalus. The sequence goes on along the minus strand of NW_026623259.1, from coordinate 1,252,814 downwards.
AAAGAAAGAAGCATTATTCTCATGCTTGTTGAACTCACTGTCCCAAGCCCAGTTCTGATCCTAATGTAAACCACTGCCACTTGCCTTCAGGCACAGTTGTACAGCGTGTGTCTGACCAGACTTGGAAGGCACACACTGTTCCAGAGAGGGCTGTGCTGCATCCAAACCTGACCCAAATGTGATACCCTAAAATGAGGATTTCTTTCTATTTAGCAAGAAAAGGTGCAGTATTGGGTATACTGTGGGTGGCTTGGAGGAGATGCACCTTTTTTATTGAAAACCAGTTCTGAAAACCAGATCATCTTGAGGCTAGGTTTCCTTTCTCTCACCGTAACCACTTAAGAAAGCCATTGCCTTTTCTAATTCTGTGATTTCATTTTTTAAATGAGGATGTCAGCACTAATGTTTCAGAGACCTTCTGGAGCCAATTAATAATTTTAAAATAACTTGAAGATGAACAGTGGTAAATGTTTACTCCAGGTGACTTCTCAACATTCCAGTTTCACTGAACTCAATATACAAGTTTTCTGGGCCAGCAATACCTGGCTGTTACACACAGGCCTTGAGGCTCTCATTGTATGTTGGCACTCAGCTCCCCTGCTTTGAATCTTGGCTCAAGGTGTGGTATTTCAGAAATATTCTGATGCTGTCCCTGCAGGTAACTTTTACTGCTTAGTTCAGGCAATTGAACTTGTATACTGAGTTAACTGCAGCTATTTATTTACTTAACAGAAGACAACGTTTAAATAAAGAGCCAAATGAAATCAARTTTTTAAAACACCCAACATCCTTTAATCTAAAATAATCCCAAATGGTTTCATTAGATTGCCTGATTCTAAGTATTGTTTGCTATAGCAGCACTATTACTAGCAATCATTCAGAGAACATCTATGGAGTGAGAGATCTCATTAGTGCAGGGAAAGGTTGTATCTGCAAATGCTTCACCTTTTAAATTGGTAAGAACAGGTCCCTACTGACAGAGGTCTGTGGAAAGGGAATAGGATGTGGAATTTTTAACTCCCCTCTCAGGGGAGCCTGCCAGCATTCATCATACRTGGTGTTACACAGGTCTCAGTGCCATTAGCAGAGGTAATAGGAAGGCAGAGCTCTTTGGGAGGGGCTCTCTGGGGACTCCTGTAACGGGACAGGAATTAGAAGCCTCTGAGGAATGTCAGAGTCCCACCCCATTAGCCAACTCATATCCTTCATGTTGCATTCATAGCAATAGGGCCGACATCCACAGGACAGGCAGCMGTAGATCTGAGTCATCTAACCTAGAAAATTACTTTCACAGGATTCCCCATTCCCCTGTGTCGTAAAGAAAGGGGGAGGTGTAATTTTCGTTCAAGTGCTGTTATTYCACACACAGCCAGTGACACTGCCTCTTCTATTGCTGATAGTGACCCCTACAAGAAACCTGTCAGAGGGGAGGAACAGCGYTGAGACCTGGCCAGCTGCCTGCTCATACCAATCTGCAGCCAATTCAATGACTGATAGAATCATAGAATGATCACTGCTGGAAGAGATCTTTGAGATTGTCCAGTCCAACCATGCACCCAGCACTGCCACTGYAACCCTAAACCATTAAACCACATCACCCAGCACCAGATGCAGACAACTCTTAGACATCTCCGGGTCTGGTCAGTCAAGCACCTCCCTGGGCAACTTATTCCAGTGCCTGACCACCCTAACAGSGATTCTTTTCTAATATCTAATCTGAATCTCCCCTGTTTCAGTTTAAGGYCATTTCCTCTGGTCCTCTCACTGCAGGCACAGTAGATGAGGCCAGCCCTCACCTCACGGCAGCCTCCTTTCAGGTTGCTGTAGAGAGCAATGAAAACCCTGAGCCTCCACTTCTCGACACTAAACAAAKTGAGCTCCCCCAGCCACTCCTCATAAAACATGTTTTCTAGACCTTTTGCCTCATTGCCCTTCACTGGACACATTCCAATATCTCCATGTCCTTTTTGAAGTGAGGGGCCCCTGAACATGGTACTCAAGATGTGACCTCACCAATGATGAGTACAGGAGGAAAGTTGTCAGGTTTAGGAGGGACCCTTYTCTTTTGGGGTGTTGTGGTTTACCCCAGCCAGCAACCAAGCCCCACACAGCTGCTTATTCACCGCCTCACCAGCAGGATTGTGGGGAGAACCAGAAGGGTGAAGCTGGAAAACCCATGGATTGAGACAGAGACAGTTTAATAGGGAAAGCAAAAACCAGGCAMACAATCAAAGCAAAACAAGGCATTAATTCCATGCTTCCCATGGGCAGGCAGGTGCTCAGCGACCCCCAGGAGAGCAGGGCTCCATCACAAGTGACAGTGACATGGGAAGTCAAACACCATCACTCTGAATGTACCCCTCCTTCCCCTTCATCCTCCCACCTTACACACTGAGCATGATGTTATATGGTAGCATGGAATATTGCTTTGGTCAGTTTAAATCACCTGCCCTGGCTGTGTAGAGCACCCATGCACCCCCATGCACCCCCAATCTTCTCACCAGCACTGCTCAACAATAACAAAAACATCTCAATATTATCAGGACAGTTTTCAGCACAAATCCAAAACACAGCCCGTCAGTTCAAACCAGCACATGGGCTTAAGTCAGAAAATGTCCTTTAATAAGGACAAAAGGCCAAAAAGCCCATTGTCCAGAGCATCTGCATGCAGCTGACACTTTCTCTTGTGTTAAAAAAGCTTTRTGGATGTATTATCAGGACTGTGAGGCAGCTTACTTTGATCACAGCACTGAAGCTGCATGCACTCTACACCTGGAAAGTATCACGGGACAATGTATATGTAAGTAATGATGTAAAGTCTGGAGAATAATAATAGAAAACTGAATTGGAAAGAAGCTAAAAGTGACTTCCTTTGGAAAATGCTGCTTTCGGGTCTTCAAACTGTCTCTTAGTCCACCAGACTCTGCTCGGTGTTGACTTAGAACTATTGGGATATCCACATTTTACATTAATAGGCATATAAAAATCAGGTAACTTCTTTAGACTAATAAACGATGCTTCACATCAACAAATACTTCAGGCTAATAATTTGTCTTCCCCTTAGTGTAAGAAATTGGTTCATCCTTCACAAAATTTCCTTTTTTTTTCTGGAGCACCTCTCTAGTACACTAACCAGGATATGGATATGTCTGCCCAACTTAAGCAGATATCTCACTTCCCACCATGGATGGGAGAGTGAAGATTTAGGCCACTGCCTTAGACTTTTCTCAGAATGAAAGTATTTGCAGTAGAGCCTCACAAAATATGTGASTCACCCTGAATGAGCAGCAATGACAAACACCTATTGTGGTGACTGGAGTCAGAGAAGAAAATGCAAAGTCCTGTTTTATATTAGTTGCAAACAAGCCAGTATGTAATAGTCTTCAAAATATGAAATGTTTTCTTTCCTTTGTTTTGACTAGATCTGTAATAAGTCAAACAATATAATAAGTCAGAGCAGAGCTGCTAAAGCCAATCCTCTCCTTGGCCTAAAACAACAGTAATGTAGGCAAGAGAAGAGTTTTACTCTTTCAGTCATTTTGGAAACTAAACTGGGTGGCTAAATGAGTCAAAGTTTAATTTTTTGAATATTTATCACAAATTCATTCAACATGTTTGTTTGTTTGTTTCTGCTGGATAATGTGCTACGTTCACCATGTTCAAAGCCAAGGCATAACATTGTTTAGTACCTTTTATTTTATCTTTGTGATATGTACACAAATATTCAGCCTCTAATACTCAAACTGCAAYACAGTTTATGCAAGCCACTTATCTAAATGCTGTGAAATAATTCTGTAAAATATGGTAAATACCRTGTGAAAAACATGTTTGTGTTGCTTAGACACAAGACTTCAGTGAAAGTGGGGTTTGCTTGCCAACTTGCAGGGGAGTTAAATGGGCTCAAAAAGGTGCTCTCTGTTCTTGCAATATCTAATTTTTCCATGTGTACTTTATACCTTTCCAGGAAACAAGCAGGCAATAATGTTGCAATTAAATAGCAAAATAGGTACTGTTGGGGRTTATGGGCAGCTAATGCTGATGTTCCTTCTGGCCTTTTGAGTGACTCTTCCCATTGACTGTAAAGGGAATCTGGGTTCCTAAAGTTGTATTTCCTTAATTGCACCTAAGGTAGATGCCTAAAGTAAGCACAGTATATCACTAAGTAAATGTAACAATTGCATGTTAAATCTATTCCCACTTCAGCATCTGTGCTTTTCCCTTTTCCTGCCTTTTTAAGATAGCAGAATTCAATAACTTTCAGATGCTTAGTATTCAGCCAGATGTGAGATGTGCAAGCTCTTTTTCCTACACCTTCACTTCCTTCTGGTAAAGGCAGATTAGACAAGTGGTAAATAAATCCATTTAAATCTGGTCCTCACATTTTAAAGCTGTAACTGCAAACTAGAGCAATGATATTGGTAGAAATCTCAAGTGCTAAATGCAGAGACAGAGTATTTAATCCTGCAAATTGATGAACACTCTTGACCTGATCCAACAATACACTTAAAAAGATTTACAGCTTTTTTTTTTTTTTTTTTTTTTTTTTTTTTTTTTTTTTTTTTTTTTTTTTTTTTTTTTTTTTTTTTTTTCCCATAAGATTGCTATTAAATGCTTTGCTGCATTGGGTGAAAATAGATAATGGCAAGATAAGGTTCATGTCACCTAATTTTAGCCATTTCACAGTAAGGTGTCAAACTGAAGCTAATCATCAAAACTCAGCCTGTTACTAAAGAGAGGAGGTAAAAGCATCTCCAGAGGGCAATTYTATTTTAGACATTTATTTACGAGTTACTGAATTTTACCCACTCAGTCTTCTCTTTCTCAGTCTCTCTTGATGATAGCCCTTTAGCTTAGACTACATATCTGGCTTTCTGAAAGTCAAAATAATTCCATTTAATTTCCTATTAGTTTTTGCAGAATTTGTAGTCATTTCACATTTAATCTATGTATCAGCTCAAAATACTGACATAATTTGAATGCAAAGTTAAGGCCTGCATCCCTCTGTTACCACATGTAAGCAGAAAGAGACAATAAATGCTACCAGCCTCTTGAACTTTTTTTTTTTTTTTTTTATATTACACAAGGGTGAAATCATTTGGCCTGCAAATAGTCAGAGAGAAATAATTTATTCTCTTCTTATCTATTACTGAATCTCCAGATTGCTGTCACACCCACAGTGATAAATTTATTCCTAGTTCTCTGATGGAAAGAATTCAGGCAGTGAGAATTCTGCCTGTTAGGAGTGGAGCTCTTACCTAGATGTGGAGTCTCAACTAAAAATTAATAACTGGTTGAGAGAAAAAAATGCACAGCACTTCAGTTCTTACATAGGAAAATTTTTTTTCAAACTGGATCGCAACAACTGAAGCTAAWGGTTCTCAAAAGGCAGTCACACAGCATTGCAGAAAATTCTGTATTTGAGGTTTGCCAAACATCTCCTTGTGTGGTCTTGAATGCTGATAAAAACTGTAAAAAAACTGCGATAACATCTAATGACTGTTTCTCTCAAAGTACACTTAGTACTGAGAGGAAGAAATTGAAATCTTGATCACAAAAAAACTTGAATGAGTAAAACGTTGATAGAACAYTTAAACTTTTGCACATTACCTGGCTATATTTTTAATTTCCATGTAGCATCAATAAAATAAAACTTCTGTCACAAGCTTGACACAAAATACTTTTTAGTGCAGGGAAGGCATTTTAATGTTCCCACAAGCTCGAGTTAGCACATCTTATTTGTCTGTCAGTCAAAAGGCAGTGGCTGGATGTGCATGTGGTCCCAGCCCATTGCAAACAGGCAGCTTAACCAATCTTCATGGGTGACTGCTCACAAACCCAGTTCACCTCRTTTGCAACAGGCTGGGAACAGCTTGGAGCACTCAGCCACTACCAGATCCCTGAAAGCCAGCAATATCTTGAGATCAAGAAGGCAAACGGAATTAGAAATGGGAGCCTGGAGAACTAATGACCCTTTGACCAGTGGATTTGGGGGGAAAATGGTAAGATTTTCCTGTTTACTACATTTTTCTTTTRTTATCTGGCAAATAATTACATTACAGTGTAAGTTTGAGCCACAGTTTGATTAATTTTTTTTTCCCCACAAATTTGGACTATATTTGTACAAATCATTGAAATATTCACACCTATTTCTTCTTAATTCATGATTACAGTGGGGCTTATTTAGCTTCCAAAGTATTTACATCACCTCCAGGTMTTTTTGTTTAATCACACAAAAATACATTTTTTTGAAATAAATATATTGATGCACCTCTGTTTTCAAGATCTGTATTTCTCATCTGATAGTTTATRTATCTGATTTGAGCTTACATGGATCCTTGACGTTTTTACATGTAAGWCCTTTGTTCAATTTATTCATGGATGCCAATTTAAACATAATTTTCTTAAGAGGAGTGACAAAACTGAAGTATACCCGTCAAAAAATCATACTGTACTAATTCTGAAAGGTAATGGCCTGCCCTGCAGTCTGGTATGCCTGTATGGACCCAGAGAGGTCAACTGGGGTTCCTTATGAATGCAGGGGTCAGTGTGGGATGCAGGGCTGGGACAGAAGTRTTTGTTTGCTTTACCTAGAAAATGGACTTGAAATATTCCTGGGAGGGCTTTCAGGATCTGCCCAGATGAATGTGATTCATCTTGAAGATGGATAATGCTGATAACACACAGATGTTGTTTRTTTGTAGACCCATTTCCTAGATTTTAGAAATGTCAGGGGTATACTGAGGAAAGGAATTTTCCAGTGTGGTGCAGCCTACCCTTGGTAACAAGGTGTCTGATCCCTTCCATAAACTGGAATCCCAACTGACTCACAGAGAGTCTAAAGCAGATAGAACCATGCACAAGTGCTTTATTTGCAGGGCCAGGGGACTCTGGGAAAAGGCATCACTGGAAACAACCTCATTGTCACAAAGCCCACATAGTTTCTGAGAAAAATTCCAAYAGCTGATGGGTTAGATCTTCAGCCAGTGTCAGAACATATCTCCCATAACATTATAGTTTTGGGGCAGTTGTAGCAGGTCACAACAAAACTGCATTTACACCAACATCCTGTCTCCAGCAGCAGCCACAAGTCAGTGTCTCAGGAAGAAGTGAGAACAAGGAAAGCAGAAGACATATCACTGAAATTCATTCCCACTGCTGAGTAATTTTCAAATAAAACCCTAAGAACAGTGTGGGTACGTTGTAGGGTTCAGTTTGGGTTTTATTTGGTTTGTGGGTTTTTTTTTATTTGGTATTATTTTTTTTTTTTTATTTCTTACCCGTGGGCTTGTCCAGTGTCCTTTTAATGTTCTGTAAACTCTCAGCATTCACAGCATCCTATGCAAGCATATAGCTCCCAAGTTGAACTGTTTCATGGAGAACAGCAATGATGCTCTTTGTTTCTCACCTACGTCCCTTAACCTGGAGAAAAAACATGGACAATTGTGTCAGTCCATTGAGATTCTTCACAGGGACACTCATTAAGAAAGAACTAATCTTTGCAGCTGTTTTATCACTGTTGAGCACTGCTTTTTTTTTTTTT
>NW_026623259.1:1233627-1245223 GCF_030028575.1 Malurus melanocephalus | reverse complement strand
GATGCCACTTGTGTCCCCTCCCAGTAGCTGGGGTCAGTTCCCAGCTTTCCCACAGGCTGCCTCAGTGTCCTCTTGGGCTGTGACCTTATCTGTATAACCAAGTGTTGAAAGTACTGGCAGTTTAATCCCTTAAATTTAATTTCCACATTCTTAACAATAGTTTTCTTCCCCCACCCTTTGCTTATCTTGTATATGTACAGAGAATGATTTGCTGGAAGTGAGTCTGCTTTTTTCTTAGTATACAGAGACCCTAAATCCAGAGGAAGAGCAAATAAACTTAGAAGGTTGAATTTAAAATTCTTATCTTGAAATGAAAAGGAAAAAAATATTTGTCTTCTTTCTATTCTGCATCTAGTTATGAACTCTTGAGGTTTTTCTTCATGTTCTGTGGATTAGAATCTATTTTTAATAAGCAATAGTAGATTCTCACATGGTACAAGAAAAAATGGGGGAAAAGAAGGCATGAAGAACACTAGAAGTCTTGTAAGCCATAATAAATAATTAAAATCACTAACTTCAATCAATGCATCTTTACACAAATACTATGTATTATTTTTACTGTTGACAGTTGCTGGTCTCAGGAGTATTATGTTTCTGAGGAAAAGAAACTGCAAGAATAAAGTACACTTGTTTGTCTGCCAGTAATTTTCTCCTTGGTCGAGCTATGTTCATGATCATTTTACTGCAAGAGTTTATCTCGTAGCTCGTGCCATGAAATTGAAGAACATTTGCTTTGGGAGATCTCGGGTAGCCACACTAAAGTTGTGGTCAGAGAGGTGTGTCAAGGTATTATCAGGGTCAGAGTAAAGAACCTTGGAATGTGCTGTAAGTGCATTTTTCAAGATAAGCACTCCTTTATRTCTTCTCTTAAGTTGGTAACGTGATAGTTTTTGGAATTAATTGGGGTCTATTCAGAGATTCATTGACTTCCAACAGAAATGGAATCAATCTTTTTTCATGCCAAATTATGCAACCCTGAATTCAGACCAGCAAACATGGTTTCCATCATTTTATCTTTCCCTTAACAGATATAAAAGCAGTGGTGAAAGAGCTCTCAAAGTATCACTGACTCACCTTGCACTGGAACCATTCCCCACTGGTGATTGTTTGTTCTGCCTTTGCAGATCCCAGTGAGGAAAAACCTGCAGTGTCCCTTGGACATCTGATATCACTCATTGGCCATACACTGCCAAGCAAAGCATACAGTTAGATGAAAAACACTCTCAATCTGGAAATTGTGTAAGTGAGATCTGCTCATTAAGGATGAAGATCTTTCTTAATAAAGAAATTGTTCATGAGAAATCTTTTTGTAATGCCTACACTCTGGCTAAATCAATTGGGCAGTCATGCTTTATTTATACCTAACGCAGACTTTTTCCCAYCTCAAGCTTGAAGATTTTAAATACCCTAGAAAGAGCTGATTTAAAAGAAGGTGGGTTACTTTGCAATGTACCTTTTCAAATATGTAGCGTAAGGAATTAGTGTTTTTCTAACTTTTCTTCCTAAAATACCCTTCCTTATCCAAGGATCTTAATAAACCAGCACATTTATGAGTTTCACTGTGTGGCAGCACAGAAATGCCATGAGGACAAGAAGCCTTCTCCTCATGGATGTGATGTTTAGAGCCCCACTAACACCAGGGGCACCATGGTAAGGGCACACCCCACACTGCCAGYCCACCCTGCAGAGCCCCATTCACTGCAGCTTCCCTCGGCACCGGGGGTTTTCATGGCATGTGCTAAATGCAGAAGGGAAAATCGTTTAGAAATAACCAGCTTAGAAAACTATGTAACAAATGCAGCTGTAGTGAGGAATAGTGTTTGTTGGCATTCCCTGAACATATTGCAGATCATTTACAGGTCTCAGCAAAATTCCTACAGAGCGCCAGGCCCTGGGAGTGAATTCGTGTGCTTCATGCTGGTGAAGCCATTTTCTTTAAACAAAATGCAAAGTTTAGGAACTGCATGAACTTTCCAACGGCATATTCTCCTTATCTGGATAAGGAGCAGTAACCAATTAATCATTTCTGGTTAGTTACTCATAGGTTTTTCTCATTTCTTTCAGCTCCAATGTCATTGAGCAATTTTAAAATGTATTTTAGGTCTGTAACCCAAATTGCTGTCCCTGAATTACTTACCACAGTTCCTGACTGCCATCTGGTTTGTTTTTTTTTTCTTGTAATTTGCATGAGATACGTCTGTAATCTGGCAGGATGTGCTCTATCCAATAGCCAGGCATGTTGCAAAAGCCTCTTGTTATTTTTGTCCAGCTTAGCAAAGTTATTCGAGGAACTTTCAGTGCTTTAATGTTAAATGGTTATCTAGGTATCTGTTAAAAGGGAACAATGTTTCCTGACTGATTCTAAAGCTATGGATTCTACTTTATTTGTCATAAATAGCTTATTTCTGCTCATGTAAAAGAGTTCCTCTGACCAACTGGAATAATAATGTGGCATGCAGCTACAGTCCAAGCAGCCAGCCAACCAGAGCATGATTCTTTATCATRGTTTTGCATTGTTCTGCTAACTGCATGATGCCAAAAAATAATAATAATAAAGAGAAATCCTTTGTTCCCTTTCACTAACCTAGAAGGTCACAAAACAGACAGTTCCTTCTTGATTACACTAAATAAATAAAAGTCTGATTCATAGAGGGGAAACAATCATCTGCCAACTGCCAAACCTTATAAAGGGTAAATCTGTTTTTACTTTGTGAGCCAGATTGATGAGTCACCGAGGCTATGACTAATACCAGCAAGAATTAAAATGTGCCCAAAAATATAACCTCCCTTTGTACTACACAAGGGTACCTCAAAAGCAGCTCTGCCCCAACAAGTTTTGGTGGGGGGCAGAGTCCGCCCCAGCATTTGCACTGCAGAATCAGGGGCCTTCCCTGTCACAGCCACTGACGTACATTTRCTTTATTCACAGGCACAAACTCAGCAAGGGAGATGAATAATTTGGTTCTTCATTTGGGAAATCAGCCACTATGGAAATTAACGCCCACCTCTCCTCCCTCCTCCCTGCCCTGGGCCAGCTGCCTTCAGCACATGCCATAAGCAGAGGTTCCTCCTGGAGCCCAGGGACRCGCATTTGGATGCAGATGGAGGGYTCTCAATAGGGAAMCCCGAGCAGGCTGGGCCAGAGAAGGACAGATAAAGATCAGGGKTTTTTTGGGGTTTTCTTGGGAAGCGTACACCCCAAGAGGCTGGAGAAAAGAGGGTGAAGTGAGCTCATCACTTAGTATTTTGAAAATTATTTAAGAAAAATGTTTCAACAAAGGCAGTAAGAATAAAAGGGTTTGTTCATTCATTTCATTTCTTTAGAAGTCCATTACCGTCACTGACAATATTCCTGTTAATTGTAACTGTGCTAGAATTTCACCAACTGCACTTAAATGCATGTTTTAATAACTCATCAAAGCTAACTAATGCTGTAAGACTTCTGTTTTTAAGTACAGCTCTTTCCACTGACACACATCAAATCCAACAGAAACTCTTCAAAGAGATGAGAAAAATCTTYGTCATTACTTAATTCAGCTTTGTTTTATTCCAAGAATTAACTCTGGCATTCTCAGCCACGCATGCTCAGGGTCCATGSATAATCCTTAGAAACAACACAAAAGAAGAGTCACCTAAAGTGAACTAAAATGAAGTGAGGAAAAAAATAACTGTTGCCAGTGGGTGAAAGTAATTGTCAATTGTCAGGTAAACATCTGGGACACTTTGCATTTGGGACACTTTGCAGCAAGACCTAGCATGAATCTGAGCCCCTAAATTTGTGTGGTGTTTATTTAAAATAACAGCTAGAATATCACCATATATTAACTCTCCAGTCACCTGTTTAAAAATCATTTTGATGAGGATGTCCCAATGAGAAAAAGAGAAAGAATGACACTGTACTCAAACACTGAATCATTAACAGGGAAGAATGCAAATACCTGCACACTTTTTTTCAGCCTTACATGAATCTAAACAGCAGAAGAGCTTCAAYCTTTTCCAGATTGGAAGAGCTGTGATACTCAAAGCTGGTTAGAGCAGGTACTTTTATCTTCTCTACTGCACTGTAATCGAATGATGCACCCTTTAGAGAGCAAGGCTACCAGTGCTGAACTGGAAAAGAGTATCCCATTTTTATTGAATTTTATTTGGTTTTATTTAAAATGCCATAAATTATTAATTTTTCTAATCTAACAAAGTGTTTACTTTTATTTAAGTATTTTAAATTGATTTTATTTTTAATATCATTCAAAGCATGAGCCTTTTAAAGGTAGTGGTRTTTTGTGATTAAACTTCGTAATTCAGCCTTTGAAAAAAAATTATTTTTACAGCTCCATACATTTGCTAGATTAGTCTTGAGTCACTTTTCTAGAAAACCCAGAAAATTAATATTAAAGCTACTTTATATTTTTTTAATGTTTTGATCTTTACAGTAATGGAAATGGAGTTAAAAAGTAAATGATTCCACTTTGTTATACAAATTCAATTTTTCACATTCAATTATTGCAATAACAAAGGCAATTGGATATGTAATGAAATAGAAAGAAATATGCAAAGAAGCACAGAAACATATTTGGCCTATGTAGTCACAAAAAGGTAGAGGGAGTTCAGACACCAAACCCACCTGTCTTCCCAGCATTAGTTTAGACATGAGTACCTCCTGTTTTTTTCCTGGTGGTTCCATCAGAGCAAATTATCATATATCCCTTGGGAGAACAGGGTTATAAACTCAGTCATATTCCTGTCTGTGAAACCTCTGAATAATACATGCAATTTGTGACTCATATGCCCAGAATCCCAATCCAATGCATTTATCAGCAGTACTAAGTGTTCTAATTTTTTTAAACAAATGAACAAAATACTATTAATCTGTCATTTAACAGTTAAAAAATTGTCAAAACCACAAAAGATCATGTATAAACATATATACCTATACATATATATATATATATATATATATTAAAAACTGTACAAATGGAGCAGGGAAGTCAGTGAACTGGGGCAGAGTCTGTCTGAAAATCCTTACCTAACCTTGTGCAAGTGGGCAATTTTTCTGCACCTCAATTTTCCAGTTACAATACACTCATAATGATTCTCTACCATGGAGAAGTGTTGTGATGACAAACTATAATTATTTTGAGGTGTTAATGTATACAATGATGAAGACAACCATAAAAATAATTAGGCAAGTAAAAGTGATTCACTGGCTGAAATAAAGTGATGCTTGTTAAATTAATTTCAGATTTAATCTTCTTGGCTGCATATAGAAACCTATGGCATAGGAAATAAACCATGGGTTTACTGCTGAGGAGTTGACCTGAAGAGAAATTGTTTTTTCTGAAATCTTTTCTGCTTTCCATTATTTTGTTCATCTTTCTTTCTTGATCTCAGACGCTTCACTTAATTTTTCCATGGCTCTTTGGAAATTTCAAAATTGTTTCCACGCCATCCCCTCCTCCCAAACGAAATATCTGGACAGATGTGTGGGCAGGGGCTGYTCAGAGGGCTGGGTGACAGAGCAGGATGGAGCATGACGAGGCTGTGAGTCTTTAAAGGAGCTGGGCTGAGCCCCAAACTCAGTCAGCGTGTTTGCACGGGCAAGATGACAGATGCACAGAGCAATCTGACTTGAACTGAGACAATGAGTGTGGAGAGATATAACCCAAAATGCCGGGAACAGAGAAGGTTGTGTCCAGTCTTACAGCTTTGTATGAAAGGTGTGAACGGTACTTCTGYGTTATTTACAATGGGGAATAAAGTCCCGAGTTTAGAATTTTTTTGGCTACTATTTGTTTCAGTTATTGGAAGCCTCTAAAGAGCTGCACTGTAAAGCCAGATAATGCACGAGGCTGGAGGACTTCAGGCTCTATGCTGAACTTGGCACCTGAATAACACCAAGTTTCTGCAGCTGAGAAACCCCCAGCTTCCCACAAGGAGCAGCAAACAGAWAGCAATGGATGAGACCAGTGTCTGAATGTGAAGAGCAGGAGAACACTGTGGATATGGGGAAGCTGAGCTGATCATTGTACAAAAGGACCAAAGAGAAGCAGCCTAAAGGTTAATACAAGCAGCTTAATGATTTCTTCCCAGCAAGCTTTAGGTTACTGCAGCAGATAAAAAGGAAAAAGAAAAAACAAACAAATAGGGACACACACACAMAMAMAAATACTCAATGCAAACAAAACAACAAGAAACATAAACAAGAAACAAACAAAAAGTCCCACAATGAAATGGTGCCAAAAAAAAATTTAGTTAGAATCATCTTCCATCTGCACAACTGTAAACTGCACCTCTGTAGTGTGACACAGCAAGGCCTCAGAAACCTTTATAAAACTCAATGAGAGAGGGGAGCTTGGAGTAACAGTCACCAGTGGTAAAAGTATAAAATGTACAGCTTGCACCAAACTGATTGACTGATTGCTCGATGGCACATGGTTTTGTCCAAGCCAAGAGAAGTCATAAAGGTGAAAAGCTTTTATGTCCTTCATGCTTTGTGCAGGGGTGGTATAGATGCTTYGAGAGCTGCCTCCAAGACAGAGAGAGGGCAAGGTCCAGGGAGGCAGCAACAGTACTGCTATTGTGCATATAGCAGCCCAAGTTGATGGGAAAAGTGCTGTTTTAGCATTCTGTGAATATCTCCCACGATGTTACCAGCTCTTGCTACAGTCTGGTCTCACTTTGGAAAGGAATAAAGACAGCATAAAGCCTTGAAGTTCCTTTCTCTTGGTGCTTTTGTTTCTCCCTTGCCTTTGAACAGTGTGTTGAGACAAGAGGATTCTTTTGGGATGCTTAGCAAAGGAAATAGGGACAGCAAGGGAAAAATATAGTGTGGTATATCATATTCCTGGCTTAAGCAAATGAAATGGAAACAGGAACATTAGCTTTCTGAATTGCTATACATCACAAAGTTTTGAAATTGCAATGGAAGTGTAAAGAAAGATAACAAAATGCAGAGTTGTCACAGTGTAGTTGAAAGCTCTATCAGGAGAGAAAAGCCGTATGTCCTTATGTATTCTTAAAGAAATGAAATGCAAAGAGTGTTTTATGATAAAAGCAGGTTCCTACAAATGTAGTGAAGAACATAGAGATCAGCATGATCTCAAACTGAATCAAACTACTTCTATAAGCAACCATTATATGTGATTCATTTTTTTGTACCGTAACAGTAGTGGCATGAAAGCTAAAGAATATTTAGAGTAAGAAAAGGGCTGTAGCTGTAGGCAGAGAGAATGAAAAAGAATATAGAATATTCAAAGCACAGTCTACATGGGAGAAAACATGAAAACTGGAAACATATAACAAGGGCTCATTTGAATGGACACCATCAGCATATAATGCTGAAAACTCAAAGGAGAAAACTGACCATAGCAAAGGGGGAAAAAAAAAAAAAAGTAGAGATTTCTGAGTTGAAATTACCATGTCCAATATTGTTTTATTGTATGGCAGGAAAAAARACTGATAAATAAGGTTCAGATTAGGGCCTGGCACAAGGAGAGAGCAGTGGCAAGGAAAGAAAAAGGAAATCATAAAGCAAACAGGAGTAGCAACAGCAGATATGAAGTACTAACACTTTACCTTGAGCAATACTCAAGARAAGAAAAGAAAGTGCAATTAATTAAATCCAATCACTAACAGAACAAAATAAGTTTACATAGTAGTGTTTTTATTGCTATTTTTAGTTGGGCTGACTCCTACTGAGTATATTTTTCTACCTGATATTGGGTTTTCGCAGATTTGGTCCCTAATATAATTTTCAGGTCCAGATTATAGTGGTAGAAGAAGAAGAGCAGAAAGAAGATCATATTCTGAGCATTTTTCTGCTTTTCATTCTGACAAGCACTTTTAAGAATGAAAACAAGCTCTGAACAAGGGCATACTATACTGGGGGAAGAAGCTTGGTTAAAGGTTCTGCAAGGGAAGCATTGGCATTGATGACTGGAGCCATGTGTGCTCAAAAACCATGTCTGTACAGCAGAAATAGCCAGGATGAGAGAGGTGAGCAAGGTGACATGGAGGGAAACGCCAGAAGAGACTTCTGTTAGAGCAGTTGCACACTTAAAGAGAGAAAATTGGCTTCTCTTGTTCCTTACTGACTTCAGGATAACAGAGTTTTTCCTGCTTTCTTAGCAACTGAACCAGATGTCCATTAGGAGGTACCTGACTTTCCAAAGGCAATAACCTGGAGACATCTCTAAATATGCAAAATTACAGCAATATCATTTATTGGCCCAAATTCTGCATGTAATGCTGCAAAACATCATATAAACACCATATAAACATCATATGTAAGATCATCCACATAGAATTTATGCTCAGCAAGGAGCATCGTTCAGCTACGTGTGCTCWGTTTTAACAGTATAAGACCAGTTTTAAAGACTAATGTACAGTTTATAAACTCAGTTATGAGTGCTCAACCTCTGGCCACCATGGACCTATACCAAAGCCAGGGAAATAATCTGGAGTTGCTGATTAATGAAATCATGTTTCAATTTTTTTTCATTTGTGTAAGCCACTGGTATGTGTATGTGTAATTGCTCCCAAACAAGACAGGATGTGAGCCTGGAAAAAATATTAATTTAACACCTCTTCAGTGTGAGGAATAAAGACTTCTGTCTTTAGTTGAAAAAGACATGGGCTTATTTGCTGATGCTAGCCAAGGTAAAATTCATGCAGCCCTGTCTAAAATCTWAAGTTCTTTTTGCAGAGGAGAACGACAAATCACTGGAGATGGATTATACTTGAAAAGCCAAAGCCTTCATCCTATTATGAAGAGTATTCTGAGGAATGAGCCTTGTCACAAGCACTTCACAGAAATCTCACCCAGCTAAAAAATGACACTGACAGCCTTTTGCCAGCCTTTGAAGGACTTTGTTCTTTATGTGCTTTATTTCAATAACCTCTAAATGTGAATAAAGCTGTAGACAGGCAGACTGAGGCATACAATCACCCACATATTGTGTRGAGAAGAGCAGAATTAGGTGTTGATCAAGGAAAGACAACATAGAGAATAGAAGTAAATATTCTCCAAAGGAAGGACACTGCAGTGTGGGAATCCCAGCAACAGTTTTTATTCTTTGCCTTCATCTTCACATTATTTGATTTTTTTGGCGGAGAAAATCTTTCCCCCCAGTCTCACCAGAGCTTTCAGTTCTGTTTCAGAACAAAGGAGATTCAAACCTTGACRAAGAAGCGCAAGAAAGGAAAGTGCAAGAGCTTAGACAACAATGAAAACTTTTATTCCAGGACAACAAATGAAGCAGGCTCAACTGCTCTGGCWTTTATTGTAAAAGTCTGGCCTAAGTATTTTTCCTATTAGTGCATCTGGCAGCCTTCAGCAGCTGTTCCTACACCTTGACTCAGCCACACGGGTGAGTCAGTGACCCACAGAGCACGAACACGAGCGACGAGCTGAGCGCATACCAAGCACTTGTAGCCAGCACTGAACTGAAATCAGGGAGAAAAGAAAAGCTGTTCACCTAACATGGTCTTCTCATTTCAGCTAATTTAAACATCCCTGTGGGAAACGCTCTACCTGTGAGTCAGTAGGATGCCTTGAGGACAGCTCACCAGAGAAGCCCTTTCTATGTAACAACTGAAAAATATACACAGGTATTAAAAAATCATGTATATAAGAGTGATGGTGGAAGTTCTGTGGTTAGAGACTGCAGGAAGGAAGAGTGGTTTTGTTCTTCTAACTGATGTCAACAGAGCCAGCTTCGGGATCAGTGAGGGCCCAAGTGGGACTAAATCCTGAGCTGTCTCCTCTGCTCTGGCCAGTGGTGGGACAGTCAAAGAAAAAGCCTTTCAGTTCAACCTCAGCAGTCAAAAAGTGAGCTCAGCTGGTGACCTGCATTCCCTGCACTTGACCAGGGCTATTTGCTAAATTGCTTGTTAGTCAGATAGCGCACTCCAGGAGAACCAGCTGCTGCAGCTTCATTGCATTTGCACCAGCTTGGGATACAGCGCTCATTTACAAGGTACCACTACATCCAGAAATTTTAATAAACACCCCAGAAGGAGTTTCAGTAGAATTATAAAAATTCCATGAGATCATGAAAATTAATCTCAAGAGCCAGGTGTTGAAGTATATTTTTTATGGAGAGATGCATTGTTTCTTTCCAGGTGGCATAGTATACATAGTATAGATTGTGCTCTAGATTACACCTCATGTATTCAAATTATAGTGTAATTTATAGCAGAGAAATACAATCAAAAGGGACAAGTAGTAACAGGCAGCTGAATTAATAAAGCCCCAATCACAGGTATCAGAAAAGTTTTTGAGGGAAGGAATATCCTAGCAGTTAGTGACAGACAATTTACTTACTTTGGAAATGACACCATTTGATTTATTTGTATTTTAACTTTCTCCACTGGTTTACCTTTCCCTGATTAATTCATTTTCTTGTTCCCAACTTTTCTCACGCCTACACAGCAAATCATTGTGTCAACACAAGTGTATGTTGTTAAATGCACATAAAGCTGTATCTCTTCTATGAAAATAATCAAAAGGAGAGGCTATCACATTACTTTTCAATCTTTATGGGGTCCTTTCATTTGGCAGAAAAAAAATAGAATTACTTTTTCATATCAACTCCTTGCATTCTTAAAATAAGTGAAATTGCAGGTATTTATTTTTCCTGTGGTTTTATCCTCGTTTTTTTGTTCCACCAACCTTTATCACATGAGAATAGAGTATTTTGGGGTTTCATTTTTGCATTCAGCACATCCTTACCCCCTTCAATTACCCCAACAGTTTTACATTTGCATTGCAAGCCCTGCATTGGTTTCCCAGAGAAGTTTCCCTGGAGCTCACACACAGCAGAGTATTGACAAGCAGCATTCCTCCCTACATGGGCCATGAACATCTTTTATTTTCTGGTGGTTCCATCCTTGGCTTGACTCCCAGCACTTTCTAAGCAGGAAGGCTCTGGCCTGTTAGAAAGAGATCTCCCACATTTCCTGTGTGCATCAGTGCTATCACCACCGTCTGCCATCCATCCTGGGTAGGGGAGATGTCTCTGCTRCCTGAGACATGGCTTAAATAGAAGGGGCCTTCTTTAGTCCTCCCACACAGATTCTTCCYGTGGTAAGTCACAGGCATTCATGGAAAGTCTTTCCAATTCCTGGGCCCAGTCCCTGAGGCCCCTTTCTTCCTCAGGACATGGCTTACAGGGCTAGGGAAACACCTCAGGTTTCCATCAGCCCCTCCAGTTCACCATGATCAGGATGAAGGACCTGAAYCACCACTGCCCGGGCATTCCCTGAGCGCAGGGCAGCGTGTGGTGGTTTGGAATGCTGGCCCAAAGCCAGGAGCCCACAACACCTGCKCATTCACTCTCCCCCACCACCACTGGGCAGAGAAGAGTGAAGAAAAACAAATTAACAAAAGAGTTCAGGAGTTGAGATAAGGAGCAGGGAGGAAACGCTTAACGGACAAAACAGGCTCTACTGAAGTTATTAAGTGAATTTATTACTAACAAAGTCAGAGGAGGAGAATGAAAAATAAAAAAAAAAAACCCTGAAAGACACCCATCTTCTCCCCACTCCCTCCCTGCTTCCCACCAACAGTACAAAGCAGTGGGGGGTGAACAGGGTGTGG
>NW_026623259.1:1209189-1232950 GCF_030028575.1 Malurus melanocephalus | reverse complement strand
GTCCCCTGGGTGCAGGCCCAAGGCCAGGCTGTTCCATCTCGGGAGCAAGGCCTCTCTCTCCATGGCTCTCCTGCTGGACACAGCCCCTTCTCGATGTCCATCTGCTCCAGTGTGGGGACCTCCCTCCTCCACGGGCTGCGGGTGGATCTTTGCACCCTCTGTGGACCCCATGGGCTGCAGGGGGACAACCTGCTCCACCATGGTTGTCACCATGGGCTGCAGGGGGACAGCCTGCTCCACCATGGTCACCTGCAGGGGGACAGCCTGCTCCACCATGGTCACCATGGGCTGCAGGGGGACAGCCTGCTCCACCATGGTCACCATGGGCTGCAGGGGGACAGCCTGCTCCACCATGGTTGTCACCATGGCCTGCAAAGTAATCCGAGCTCCAGCGCCTGGAGCAGCTCCTCCCCCTCCTGCACTGACCTTGGTGCCTGCATCCTTCACATATTTCTCAGCCTCCTCCTCTGGCAAGACTACTGTGGCTACCACCTTTGTTTTGATTTCTTCTTAAATATGTGTTCACAGAGGCGTAACCACTATCTTTAATYGGCCCAGGTTTGGTCAGTGGCATGTCCATCATCCTCAGAGCCAACAGCAATTGGCTCTGCTGGACATGGTGGAAGCCTCCAGAAGCTTCTCACAGGAGCCATCTTTTTGGCCCTCCCAGTTCCAAAAACTGGGCCAAACAAAACCAACACACAGCTCCCTCCTGGGCGGGTGCTGCCAGCATGTGAGCAAAGRGCTTGTCTTCCATTCCCAGAGGGTGCAGGTGCAGCCAAGCCCCACCTCAAGGGCATTGGATGGAGATGGAGAGGAKGAAGGGACAGCCTCTGCCTTGAGCATATCTCTAAATCCTGGTCACACCAGAGGGGAGATAATGTTTCTAATTTATCAGCAAAGGGAGATGGCTTTTTGAGAGACAAATGTTTTTTAAAGCTGCAAAAGGACAAACCCTGCAACATTTTTATTTTCCTATTTTTCATTAAATCTCCTCCACTTTCTGATCACATTCCAAATGAACAGAAACTAAAAGAYGTTAGTAAACTATATTTTTAACCAAAATGCAATTTCCTCTCATGTCAAAATGAATGATAATCTGTGTAACTTCGGGGGTTTGGAGGCTTTTCTATCAGAAAACATCTTTTCCTTGCATTAGCTAATTCAAGAGAACCTTCTAAATAGTTCTCCAGAGACACAGTTCCCTTTTATTAGCATTCATCTGTCTTTTATGGCTTTGCTCTCATGAAAGATTAATAGCTGCAAAGGTCAAGGGCCATTGGGAACATTTAGTCTGACCTGTGTAGCATAGGCTATCAAATTTTACCCACTCATTCTTGCACCAAATCCCATTAATTGGAGATAAAGCATCATATATCTTTTAGTAAGAAATGTTTTCTTGATTTAAAGGCAGCAAATTATCAGAAGTGTGCTCCAGAAATTTTTTCCATGGTTTATTTGCCCTGACCTGCAAATTTTCACAAGAGCTCATTTGAATTTTTTTTCAATGAAATATTTTACACTGGAGAAATGCGGGTATTATCAAAGGAGCGTAGTCATTGAGCTTTATCTCACCCTTTTAAGTCCACAAAAGAGAAAAAAAGAAAGTGCAMTATTCCTCAACACACTGGATTTTTTGTTCTGATTTGATTTCTGGATGTTCCTCTTCCCTCAATATCAGGACAGTTGGGGAAGCAGGCTATTCATAGGAACTGTGTAGTGCTCGGCAGTGRCAATGCCTCTTCGATGTCTCAGCCAGAGCAGATTTTTCAGAGCTGGGAACCCCATCCTCATCAGGTGCATGTTCCCAAATGTTTGCAAAACCCTACAATTTCTATCAGGCCTGTGGTCCTACTTAAAAGTGCCATAAATGCCACTTGTACCTCCTATGTTTGGAATACAGTTTTGGCCTCAGAAAATTCCTCCATTGCAAAAAACCCACATGAAATAAATGAATCTGGCAGAAGGTTTTAAACTCGTAGGTGTGATCCATCAACTTTCAGGAGAAGGGTTTGGTATCAGCCTGTGGACAGATGGATGGCAAGCCACAGAGCCTCTGCTGATGTACAGCCTGAGCTACACACATTAGTTTGACCTGCAAAAGAGTGCAACATATAGACACTGAAGTGATGATAGCATGGTCATGAGTTTGGATTTCTTTACATTCTTTCCCAATAGATTCCCTTTCCCACAGACTGAAATTCCACAACAGAAATTTATCAGAGTGGCTCTGACATGGTTTTCTAACTAATTTCTTCCCTGTCTACAGTATAAACCATAGTCTTCTGCTTATAAGAAGCTGAGAGATTTGAAAGAAGCTTTTTTTCCAACAAATCATTTAGTTTCTATAAGATGCATTTCAAAATAAAGATTTTTTTGTATCAAATATTTTTTTAAAAATTAGCATAATTTCTTCTTTCAAAATAGTGTGTTTTGTGTGAACATTTTTAAGACTTTTAATTTTGTAAAAAAAAAAATTATATGTAGTCAGTAATACAAAATACTTTTTCAAAGCACTATACCAAACAGCTTTGCACTAAAACATTCTTTTTATTGAAAATTTTAAAGACTTTTAGTTTGTGCAGTAATGTCAAAGTTCTCAAGATTACAATAACAATTTCTGACCCCACTATGACTATATTTATGTGTTGGTATCAGAAATTTGGACAACCTAAATCTCACAAATTATATCACTATGGTAGAGGGTAATGGAAGCCACTTCCTCAGATTCTTGCTCAGAGACTTTTTGGTCAGGCGTGAGGACTCAAGCACACTCTTCACCCCTTCCCATTGTGCAAGAATCTCAGGGAAAATGTTTTCCAAGTCTTGTCACCTCTGCTCACTGTCTAGCAGAGGGAGAATGAGCCCAGGTCCATGGTGGTGACACAGGATGCAACAGCAGAATGACACAGAACCTGCAAGTTCAGGAGCACAAGCACAAAATTAGAAAATTCACATTTAGAAATACCAACTCATAAAAATTTTAAGTAATGTTTCTTTTTGCCACTTTATGCAGTATTTCTTTATCTTCTTTCTCTGGTAATAAAACATTAGGAAACCAAAGATTTTGCGAAATGCTGTGAAAATATGACAAATGAAAGTATTATGCCAAAAGCATTCACAGCTCAATCACACRGAGCACACGCAGACTGCAAATGATGACATCAAGACCACAATAGTGAGATCTGGTGAGCCAGTAAACACACTTAGGTTACATTAACATTCCAGACTTGTTTAGCCTTTCGATTACTTTGGCTTCTCAAATGGCTTTGACATAGGTGTCAGTAACAAGAAAACGATGTTTGCTGTTTTTCAGACTGGAAGGTAGGAGGTGATCCTCGCAGATGTCAAGCAATGCTGACCAAGTGGTGAGCCAAACTGAACACTGAAATGAATTCTCTGACATGTTGAACATTGCTAGGATAGACCTTCCATTCAGCAGTGGATTTTCCTTWCTGTATCTGATACTCCTAATAGCTATTATACTGGGCACATTCTCACAGTCTATTGTTAAATTTGAATAGTAGTTWCAAATACAAGCATTTTCAAGAACTTCCTGTTTTTTGGCAGTTCAATTTATTTTCCTTTTGTAAAATGAGTTCTGTGATTATTTTTACAGTGCTTATTGTCTTGACTTTTTAGCATCCTATTTGAAAACACTAAATGGTTAGATTTCATGCCCCATTCTAAAAACTTGCTRTTCATGTATGTGTGCTGTGGGATCTGGAATCTGTAATATTCTGCTCGAAGAGCAACAGCCTATGTAGCTGCAATTAATTTATTGAGAAGGCAGTGACTGAGCCAGAGAAATACTCCTGATTCTCAGAGTAGCAGCTGGAAAGTTGTTTCCCTCCAAAAAAWCAATTTTAAATTACAGTGCCTTGGCACAGGCCTTGGGGCTGGTTTAGTGATGGGCCTCACAGGGCAATGAGACTCCAGAACCTTCTCTGAATATTTCACCCTACTGACACAGGGTGTTTTGCACAAATWATGCCAGAGTAGCCCTGCCACAGACCTGCTGGGCACAGCTAGAACAGGGATGGCGCAGCAAACCCCATCACAGCCACCACTCTCAATTATTCAGTTTGACTTCAGGAACTTTTTACATCATTTCCTACAACCCTGACTTTCTGACCTAATCCAAGAACTTGAAGATGGGAGGTGAGGGTGCTGTTGAAACATATGATTTATCCATGAAAATCACTGCTTTAGTCACAAAGATGACAATCACAAATCAAAACTAACCATTTGACTTACGTATCATACCAGCTTATAACAATTATTTAGCAGATAATTGTTACTTCTTGTGTTTTTAATGTCCAGATCAGTATTACACTTGCCTTGAGTCAGATACCATTTTTGTAAGTGCAATGGCAACAGGTTACTGTCAAAACACCATTTGCTCAGCCTTTCTTCTATGACACTTAGACTTAAGCCATCCATAAGATTTTTACTTCTGCTGCTGTAATTTATGGCACTAAATGGCAGATCTGGCTCAAAGCTTTATGATCCTTCCCTGTGCTGTGGCATGGACTGTTTGTATTTAAGGTTACATGACAACCWCATTGCAATTGTTTATACCAAGAGATACTATTCAAAAATTGTTTCATGCATTTTAGTTGACTTTTAATATGTTTTTAGATCTGCAGGTTATTTGACACTGGATTGTTAAACACGTACGTACAAAGTATCAAGGGTCCATGCAACATTTGATTTGAGAACCTTGGTTGAATCACAGAAAYAGTATAAAAGACCTGTTTATTTAAACACAACAAATTATTTTCATTTGTTCAGCCTRGAGAAGAGGAGACTGAGACAAGGCCTYGTTATATCTTTAACATCTTCACAAGGGGAAGTGGACAGGCAGGTACAGATCTCTTCACTCTCCTGAGCAGTGACAGGAACCCAAGGAAAAGGCATGAAACTGAGTCAGGGGAGGTTTAGGCTGGATATCAGGAAAAGGTTTTCACCYAGAGGGTGTTTGGGCACTGGAACAGCTCCCGAGGGAAGTGGTCACAGCGCCAGCCTGACAGAGCTCAAGAAGTGTTTRGACAATGCTCTCAGGCACATGGAGTGACTCTTGGGATTCTCCTGCGCAGAGCCAGGAGTTAGATTCAATGATCCTGGTGGGTCCTTTTGAACTTCGCACTTTCTGTGATTCTGTGATATCTGACAACCAATCTGGCAGTTTGGTCAGCTGATCTCTGTATCTTGCAGAAGGCATTTAATCTATTTTCAATCCATGATGACACCAGTTCTGAATAATACAACCACTGACTAAATAATACCCATACACATCCTCTGTGACTTATTGGTTTAGGGCTTAGATTTTCTAGAGCTGAAAGTGGCAGAGAGATGATTATTCATACACATGACAGAAGGCTCCTCATAATAGGTTAGTTCAATCCAATAAAAAATTACTTATTTTCTATTTTTTTCCCTGAGAAAAACACTAGACTTAAAAAACAGCATGTTTTTGCCACACATGGGCATAAACATCTTACTGAAAGATGTTCCCTTAACTAAGAGGCCAAACACAACAAGACCCAACAGAAGAAGGTCAGACAAGTCAAAAGAAAAATGTAACATTTCAAAAAAATATTTTGAAATCAGGACACATAATTATTTAAAGAAATCATCACATCAAGTGAGGAATCATCAGTCTGTTCACATCTGTAATCAAGATTGCATGCCTTTCAGTATTTGCTTCAGCCCAAGACAAGCTATTGGATCAGTTGCAAAATAATGAGACTTTAAAACACTTCTGTCTGTGTTAAAGAGGWCAGGTGGGTAATCCGAGGCTTTCTTCTGTCCATAAATACTCATTATTCCTTAAAAATCTGCTCAGTCTTTTATTTTCGTATTTTTTAATTTTAAACAGAAAGATGCTTATTCAAAACTTTGAGTACCAGCCATCACTCATAAACAATATCGCAGAAAAAATAAATAAAATGCCCAGCTTAAATGCAACCAAGTAAAACTATGAACTAATGTTTCATCCTTTTTTGACATTATGACTACAGTTGTTTATTTGCTTCGTACTCGTGTCTCTTGGATTGGTAATAGGGCGCTGTTTAACTTCACTTCATCTGTGACATGGACAGTGAGGTTGAGTGCATGTGCACTAAATTTGTTGATGACACCAAGYTGTGGGTGCCATCAGCACTCTGGAGGGAAGGGATGCCATGCAGGGAGACCTGGGTAAGCTTGATGGGTGGTCCCACGTGAAGCTCAAGAAGATCAGCAAGGCCAAGTGCAACCCAGATTGCACCTGGGTTGGTGCAATCCCAAACACAGGTACAGGCTAAGCAGAGAAGGAGCTGAGAGCAGCCCTGAGRAGAAGGGCTTTGGGGTGTTGATGGACAAGAAGCTCAAGCCGTGGGCAGCAGTTCAGAAAGCCAGCCGTGTCCTGGGCTGCATCCAAAGCAGCGTGGCCAGCYGGTCAAGGGAGGGGATTCTWCCCCACTGCCCCACTGCCCCAGTCTGGTGAGACCCCACCTGGAGTGCTGCACCCAGCTCTGGGGCCCCCAACTTAAAAYTGATGTGTACCTGTCAGAGGGAGTCCAGAGGAGACCACAAAGATGATCAGAGGGCTGGAACACTTTTCCTGTGRAAACAGGGCAAAAGAGTTGGGGCTGTTCAGCTTGGGGAAGAGAAAGCTCCAGAGAGACCTTAGAGCAAAGAGGGCCTTCAGGAGAGCTGGAGAGGGACTTTTTACAAGGGCATGCTAGTGATAGGACAGGAGGAATGGCTTTAAACTAAAAGAGGTTTACATTCCACATTAGGAACAAATTCTTT
This sequence comes from Malurus melanocephalus, assembly GCF_030028575.1. Classification (NCBI taxonomy): domain Eukaryota; kingdom Metazoa; phylum Chordata; class Aves; order Passeriformes; family Maluridae; genus Malurus; species Malurus melanocephalus. The sequence goes on along the minus strand of NW_026623259.1, from coordinate 1,226,152 downwards.
ACCATGAGGRTGGTGAGGCACTGGAACMTGTTTCCAACAGAAGCTGTGAATGCCCCATCCCTGGAAGGGCTCAAAGCCARGCTGGATGGGACCTTGAGCAATCTCACCTAGTGGATAGCATCCCTGCCCATGGCAGGTGGATTGGAATTAGGTGATGTTTAAAGTCCCTTCTASCTCAAACCATTCTATGATTCCATGATAAATGTGTTTTTCTAATTCCCGAACTTTCATAAGGTTTCTTCTTTACTGACTGACTTTTGCTTGTTATAGCAACTGGGAATTATCTCTTCCCATTTGATTTCTGTACCTGGCAAATTCCTCTAGCAAGGATCCCATTCCCTTTATTTCTTTTTTTTATATCTGGGGAGTCCCAGCTTATAGAACTACACAATTTGTCTATAAGACACTAAATTCACTTTTAAGAAAGTTCCYAGCTACCAGAGAGAGATCTGACAGCTTGATCTAAAGCCTGAAAATGCCAGACATAAAAAACAAAACCCAGCATTACTTCAGGTTTAAGCCAGTCTGATGCTTTTTGCTGCATAATTCACATTTTTCTTACTCCAAGGGTGAACAATACCTTACATTGAGCTTCCTCATGGGATCCTGATTAAGAACCATGTCTGGTTTTGCACTGGGCTGTTCTCCTCAGCATCATTTTAACTGCTGACCACACAAGAGCACTTCGAGTGTTAAAAACATTACAATCCTGCGCTTTGTGGGCAGAGGATATATTGGAGCAATGATGAGCAAAGGGTAAATTCTTGCCCTTATATACCCAGGCCATTTATGGAGAAGCAAATAGGAAAGCTGAGGCTTATGGCAGGACCCAAGCCCGTCCTGGCTGTGAGGAGAGCTGCAAAGAGCACAGTGTGCATCACTCCCTCTGCGGGGGTGGCGGCATCGTGAGGGCTGGAACAGTCCCTGTCAGCCCTGCAGGACAAACCCTCCAGAAACAGGCAGCTGTAGGCAGGCTGTACCTGCTCCTGCTGCACAGCTCCCCACGGGACACCAGCACAGCAGGGCACACGCAGAAACAGCTCTGAATCTGCTTCCTAAGGGGGCATCTCTGGGCAGAGGCAGGGACGTGTTTGCCCAGCTGATCATTGTCTTCGCAGACACAATGTGAGTTTATAAACAAGGTGCTATCTGTTAGACTGTCCATGGCAGTGAGACATTTCCTATTCCTTTTCTATTTGCTTGACTGAACAGAGATTTTTCTTTATCTGTAACTAATTGGATAGCAATACAGTAAATAAATAAGAGCTTGTGACTCAAGCTCTGCTTGCCTTCCACAACAGGAAATAGCAACGCTGMGCATTGAAATGTCTATCACTCCTCCAGCAGCCAGGACAGCCTCCTAGTCACAGTAATTAATGGTATTTTTGACCATAGCACTGTTTTTTATAAATGCATCTGGGCTGTTTATCCCAGGCTAAATCCACCCTGGATCTGATGAGTGCTACAATCCAGCTACATGCTGCTAATTCCCYAAGGAAAAGCGTGCCTACAAGTGTTTAACGTGACTCCTCTCACTAGATTCTGACACCAGTGACTGAGATGGAACTTTACAATGCCCTATCCCCCTGGGATACAGCAGGGACAGCCTGTGCAGGATGAATCAGCCCCATACGTCAAGTACTGTTTGTATATGTTTCAGAGTAACCAGGCAAAGTCTTTTAACTTTCCATCCTAGAGCCCGAGCAGTACTTTCCTGAATGTCAGCCAGGAAAATTTTGTAGATTTGGCAGTAGGGCTGTGGGAAGCCTGGTTGAAGACCAGCCCAGAGTGCTGGAGCAGAGGCTTTATATAAAGAGAGAGAATCCAAACACCTTCCTTTGTTTCACGCTACAAACGAAYACAAATGGAGCCCTGAGATTGCAATCAGGCTCCATTGTATAAGCACAGGCCTTTCCATTACTCCATTACAGCTTTTTGGCATGTAGAGCTTCATTATTTTTCAGCTGGAAAACTAATTAAAATGAATTCTTTTTTATTTATCAGAGTGTTAATGCTTCAGTTCTCCAGTCTCCGCTGGCTTTCAGCCATTTAATTTTGGTCCCTAGGGCAAAGCCTGAAAAATTAAGATAAAACCATTACTTAATGTTCCCCTCCTGAGAGAAAACAAGAAGTATTTCCTGCTCTTATTAATCGCACAAAGTCAATTTCCATGGTAAAATTTTAGCATGACCAGAGCCTTTGCACCCAACATSTCTGCTCCCGTGCTCCCGACTCAGCTGCAGTGACTGAGGCAGGGAGTGCTGCCAGCTTTCAGCTGGGCTTTCCTCAACACCCTGAAAATCACAGGTAAACAAAGGCTTTGCTCAGGTGCTTGCCCTTTGCCATGTGGAATCACCCTCTCCAGTACCTTTAAGGTACTTTGGCTACAGGAGTGCTGTGCTTTACCTCGGAGGAGAAGGAAAAGCCAGCCCTGGGGATCCTGGCCGTGCCAAATGGGTTAGTCAGAGCTGTGGTATGGGCACTGCCCAGTTCAAGTGCATTCAAAGCAGCCAAAATCCGCCTTCTTTTTTTTTATTATTTTTTTTTTCCCCTAGCGTGTATATCACAAAAGTTCACGCACTTTTCAAGCAGTGTGTTGACTTAACCGGGACCTGTCCTGCCCAGCCTCGGAGCCTGGTGCAGCAGGTAACAAACAGCTCCGTGCCATGGTAACGCGCTTTAATGCCTGTGCCCGAGGGCAGCCGGAGCACTCCAGCGAGCAAACGAGCGCTGAGCCTCGGATCGGGAAAGCGGCCAGGATGATGCAAAATGTTTAGAGGGGAAGCAGGAGAACAAACAGAAAGGAAACACAGCAAAGCATCGGCAGTGTGAGGGGGCAGACGAGGAGCAGCACCGCTACCTTTCCCTTCCCGTCGGTGTCTCTGGTGCAAAGCTCACACTCCCGAGCCACCAGAGCTGTGCCCAGCATTGCTTTGCTCTTCAATGCTCTCTTTATAACATTCTTACGTTTAAACAAAGCCGACACCACTGAAGCCCAATTCCATAGCAGAAGTTCACCCAAATATTTTCATAAAGCCAGCTTGTTTAGGGAAAGGCTTGGCCAGGCAAGGAGACAGCTCGCTGAGTGCTGTTGAATTGCGTTATCTGAGATGCGTTGCCACGTTTGGAACTCCGAGCAGATATTGCAAAATGTCTRTAGGCTCCCCGGGTTGGCACACTGGGCCAGGCTGTGCCAGTGCCCCGGAGGGATGGATTTGCTCTGTGACCTCCCTGCAGGCTGGGGACACTGATTCACAGCCATGCTGGTGCAAGCCCTCGCAAGGAACCAGGAGCAGCTCACACAAGCACCAGCACAACTCTGCTGTGCTGACATGTGCCAGGGCCAGCACCTTCATCCCAAGCAGGGACAGGCCCTGCCACAGCGTCCTCCTGTCCCAGCCAAGGCGAGATCCTGCTGCCTGGCTGGGGCTGCCCAGAGGGGACAGGAAAACACMGCCCCGAGATGCTCCAAACCAGAGCCACCAGTGGGGCCATCAGGTCCCCCGAGGCTGAGAGCAGGAGGGGAAGGCAGGGAGGAGATGGCAGATCCACAACATGGATTCGGGAGGGGACAGCGCTGAAAGCCTCGTGCTCCTGCATTTCTGGGGCAGGCACAAACAAAAACATCCTCGAAGGCAGATGTTTGGAAAGGAAGCAAAGCACGCAGCTCCACTTCTGCTAACTTACGACAAGGAAAGCAGCTGAGAGAGGCGTGCAAAGGACAAAACCTATTCACCAGAGACCTTCACACTGCCTGAGTGAACGGCAATGCACTCCCTGTTTACCTCACTCTCCCTCAAAATCAGTTATTCTTTGCTTATTTTTTTTTCTACTCATTAAAAAATACACAGAGGATGTGAATATGTCTTTTTAACTAGTCTTTCAAAACCTCTGTATTTTAGGGTGAATTATTATTGTGTATTTACAGTTTTGTACAGAAATTTGCATGTTCTCAGTTTTTCTAATCTCAGCACAAATCTCTGGTGGTTCACCTTGTCCCGCCACCTATCCCTGAACTCCACATGGGTAAACTGTACTGGGGCACATATGCTGTTAAAGCAGCAGGCAAAGATTGCAAGAATGAAGGCTGCAAGAATGCATCCTGACACCATGTGAGATGATTCAATGGATTGATACTCAGAAGTGAGCAACAGGGAGAGTCTGAMACACATTTTGTTCTAAAGTGCTTCAGATATGTTGCTGCATAGCATTACAGAAAAACYCGCAATAGCCAGTGCTATGTGACAAACAGTACTTAAATCAACATGATTCAAGTAGTCCTTTTCACTAACCATCTTGAGAATTACATTAAAAARTGTTATCTTTGTGAAATGTTTATCAGGAAGATATGAGAGGCCAGTTTTGCCAATAGCTTAAGAGATGCAGTTTCTGTGCCCTTTTAAGTCAATAGGGAATTTGATCCCTTTTTAATTTTTTGCATGCAAGCTTTAAAATCCCAGCTGTGGCTGTTGTCCAAGATAAGGTCAAGGGAAAATACATCTTTCTATGTAAAAGAATTTTCTAAGGCACTTGTAGTGGGAAATTCTTCTGCTTGCTTAGTAAGGAGAGACTTGAGTTTAATAGAAAGGTAAGAGGTAGGATGTACTTTTTGAAGTCTTCAAGAAAATCATTAATATCCTGTGTTACAAACCCCTGACAAATCCCACTGCCCATGGGCAATAGAGTTTTACTGGAACTTAATTTGTAGTTTCTCCATTATCACTTCACCCTCTCAAGGTCTCTAAGCTGCTGTAGCAAAAAGGAACCACTCTCATAGGTCTGGATATAAAAGCTGTGTGCATGCTAAAATCCCACTGCCCAAGTTCTTGGCAGGGTAGAAGCAGTGATCTGATGATGGAGAGCTGGTAATGAAAGAGCAGTAATAAAGAATTATGTGAGAAGGAGAGTCGTAGTGCAGCAGGCAGTAACAGGGATGGGCATGGGAAAAGAAAGGAGGAAAGAGGAAAATGAKCTGTCAGCAAGATGACTCACCTCGAGTGCAGGAAATAGGGAAAACCTCATTTCTGGTGCTTATGGCTTGTCACACGCTGTGTTGCACAGATTCTCAGCCCTTCCTCACCCCCACCCCTCTGTGCAGTAACACAGTTTAAAGAAGAAAGGTAAAATGCACTCCTGCCTTCTCCCACCTCACGTAACACATGGATTGGCAGTAAGGATCCCCCTGGGAGTACTCAGCAGAGATACACCATCAGGTATATATCTCTATACAAAATTACTAATTACTCAGTCCTGAGACAGATGCTGTTTTGCATTCGCACAGAAAGCCCCTGGGGAACTTTGGAGTAAAAGAAAAAAAAAAATCAGCATTCACTGGTGTTTGGGCATCCAGAGTTTAGGTAGCTGAACAAGAGAATTCAAAACCTGCTTTTCAGCTGYCACATCTAGGGTCCATGTTAGAACTTCCCCCAAACCTCCCCAAACTTCCAAGTGCTTCACTTTGCATTGCTAGTTGGTATTTCATTAACTTAGATGCCCACATAGCATTAATAGGAAACCATGTCATTTTAAGCTGAGTTTAATAAAGATATGTATTACTAACACTGACATTATTTTCCTTCTATTTACAGTTTTGATAAGAATAGCGGCAAGCCCTGTTGGACTGCCAAAAAGACAAAAGCTTTTCTACCATCAAAATGCTACTTATAGCTGCTGTTAAATATATCATCCTTGTTTTTAGCTCTATTGGAAAATGAGCAAAAAGGGTTGGGAATATTCATGAGTACACCCGGAGTTGCAAGGGAACTGGAGAAGAGACAACACCTCTTTTTTGCAATCCTGGGAAACCTTATAGCCTCGAGGGACACAGTCTTCAATAAGATCCTACATTTTGTCATAGTTTCAGATGTTTAAGTGAATAATTTTGTCTGAATTGCTGCTAGCCATAAAAATTGAGACAATAAAACATATAATAAATGCATCTACATTGCAGGAATAATGGTAGCACATGTAAGCTGGATCCAGTTTTCGTGGGCAACCACAGCAGGAAAGATGCAGTAGCCTTGGGTAATTAAAGGTGTTTAAGCACGTTAACATCTGCACAGACTTGGATTCTCTGCTGTGGCTAGCTACATTTGAATTTTATATGGAAAGACAGCAAAAACTTTCCCCACAGGCCTCTCTTTCCTTCCTCTAGGGGAAAGGTGAGCTCCTAACATGAGACAGATGTGATGTTAAAAGTGTACAACCACATTGTAAATTACACTACAGATTAAAAAAAAMCAAAAAAAACCAACAAAACAAAATAAAACAAATAGGCAGGCCCAAAGTGCAGTGTTTCTTGAAAGAGGTTAACTTACAGGAAAAGATACCTAAGGTCAAGATGTATGATTTATTGCTAAATAGTTTGTGGTCAACAGAAAAATGCACAGATGGAAACATAAAGACATAAAATATGACACTGTCAAGTTCACTTTCTTAATCCATTTTGTTCTAGCACTTATTCCCCACAAGGAATTTAGAAGTGAGTGGTTTTGTGGGCAGCTTAGAAATTTAGAAATTATCTGACCACATGAACTCAGGTTTCAAATAATTTTCTCAAAGGCACAGTGTTTTCCCTCATGATGCTTTTTTCTTTACACAAGGGATGCTTCTTTTTTCAGATTGTCGTGTGGAGCTTAGCATGGAGCAGGATCTGCAGCAGTGGTGCTGACATATAATGGCCCTGTGAGAAGAAGGTGGGTTAAACACCTCTCTGCCCCTGCCAGACTGTCCCTGAGTGGCATAGGGTGTCCCCTGCACACAGCACAGGGACTCAGGTGATCTTAATGCCCTGTGTGTCCCTGGTATAAAACCATACAGTGCCTGCTTCTTGAATGGTGTGCACACCTCTGATTTCCCAGCCTTAAAAAGGTGTAGGAGATCTGGAAAACAAGCAAAGGAATACTACCTATATAATCCTAGCCATAGGGAACATGTGCTGTATCAGGAATAAAGAAAGTTAAATAGACAAGCACGATTCAGCTTGAGAACAGGAATTATTGGATGAGATTTGAAAACAGTCCCTACAATCCCCAATGATGATGAACAGGGAAATGCCTTCCTGAGCCATGAAAATATTACTACATCTACAAGTTTACAGGGGTTTAGAAAGAAACAAGACAGATCACTGGAAGAACAGACCTCCAGAAACAAATGCCACCCATTTCAGAGTCCAGTCTGTCCCCACAGTTAGTTTGTGCATTTCATGCACTCCAGAAAACCTTTTTTCTGTAAGACCATAAAAAGCCTTATAGACCTTATTATTTCAACGTGCAAGACAGAATGTTGCCTCCTCTTTGTATCTTCCAAGCAAGCCCAGCAGAAGAGTGTCAAGATTATGTCCTTTTCCTTTGCTAAACAGCAAGAAGGGCGATGCATTGGCTTTAGGAGCTGGAGCAGGCATCCAGAGCAATTCAGAGAGCAGGAATTGACAAAAGCTGGAAGCATCTGGACTCTCTCCAGGTTCTAAAGCCAAAGTTGTACCTGCAGCTGCAGGATCCAAATACTTCAGCRGTGAATACCTCCTCCTGGAAAATCCCCATTGCACAAACGGAAAGCAGTGCGTAGGCACAGCAGAGGTACATACCAGCGGAGGAATGATGAGTTCTCAGAAATGTATTTGAAAATACTTCTCCTCACATTTTTTCTGGCTACACAGAGCAATCATTTCCCTCAGAGTAAACCATTTGACAGCTTCTACTGTACACTGCAGTGGCGTGCATGCAGCTGTTATCTGTGAACACTGAGTGCTTCCTCAAGAGTGGTATTTTCTGTCTTGTTCTTAGCAACTATCATCTCTGCTTATAAAGAATCATGGAAAAAATCACATGAAAAAGGGAGTAGGTTTTTTTTTCTGTGCATGCTCTACAAGACATTTGCATGCATTTGAGCTAGATCAGGCCACTTGATAAAATCAAAGAGTGCTGATTTAAAGAAAAAAAAAAAGAAGAGGATATTACTTTAATACTATGGATAAAATCAATTACTGTAGAAAATGAAGGCATTTAAAAGTGGTCTTATACCTCAACTGAAATCCCAAGATGTAGCAGAGAATAGCTGTAGTAACTATTCCTCTCACCCTGGTGCTGTTATCTGAGTGGTTGATTTAGATATCCACATAGGCAAACAGGGCTGTGTGATCACTGAATTAAGAATAAGCACACCCAGCAAGAATTTATCACCCCAAAAATGAAAAATTGAAGTGTTTTGTTTGTTGGGTTTTTTTTGTTTTTTTTTAAATAGATAATACTGGATCCTCTGTTAAGCTTTTAATTAATGAGTTATACTCATGGATCACCTGGTTGCTATAAAATTACTCAAAGCTAGTCTYTGTTTGTCAAGGGTAAGCCCATGATGTTCTGGCACAAGCCATTTTCTCTCCAAACCRGCTCAATATTTGCTTGAAAATCTCCACCAATGAAAACCTCCTATCCCCCGGGGCTCCCTGAATGCTGTGTGCAGGCACAGGGCACTGACTTTCTAGGGAAAGCTCCAGCTGAACTCTGCAAAACTAAAGCAGCTTTAAAAGGAAACCGGGAGGTCCCTGGAAGGGTGATTCCCACCAGCAGCTCCTCTGAACACACAAACGCAGCTTTAACAAAATTCAGGGACTGCGCTCACCCCTCCAACAGCACTGGGAGTCCTGACACGACCTCCACTGCCCTGTAGCAGAATCCCAAGCAGCAAAATATAATTACAAGTAATCACATGAACATTAAGAGGAGCAAAAATATGAAATGCAAGAAAAAGCACCTTGAAGACGAATGTTTCATGGTGATGGGAAAAATGATTGCAATGTATGAAGCCCATGAGTTATTTTGTGATCTTCAGTCAGATAGATAAAATATTATTATTTTTATTATTTCATGTAAGTAATGATTAGATTGCATTTGAAATGGTTTTGTAATTTCCTGTCTAATGCTACCCTTAGGTCTCTTCTATATTACTGCTTTTCAATTATCTTTTCTTTTTCTTCTTGAATATATATGTTTTGAATTATTTTTTCATCTGATGCATCAGCCCACTATTCTTCAGATTGAATCTTACTTTTATATTTCCTGTCCACATTTTTACAGTTAGGAGTTTATTGCTTTGTAAAGCTGAAAAAGAAAAGGAAATAAATAATAAAAATAAAATAAAACAATGTTCATGTCATGTGTTTGTATTTATATCTAAAAACACATAGTCCTTGCAACAAGCAATTTTTAAAACACCCTAGGAACACGCTCCAGTTTCAATATCATCCACACTGTGCATTCAGATTGGAAAATAAACCAAACATACCCAGGCTTTATAATCATACATTGCTATCTAAAAACCCTTTGAATTGTAAGGCATATTCATGCCAAAAGGAGGTTGGTAAAATCCAGCTCTGCCAGGTTAAAAGATGGACAATTTCAAGGTCAGTGGTGCTCCAGGAAATTTATCCAGCATTGCTGTTTACTCATTGCAAAATTAAAGCACAATCGCAGAGCACAACCATAAAGCTGTAGAGGGATGAACCCCTCAAAAAACCAGCAGGCAAAGGCAAGAAACCCCTCAGGAGGAAGGTCAGACCTCAGAGAAGAATCCAGGCATGGAACATCCCAGGCAGCACCAGTCTGGTTGTTTTTTAGAAACTRAAAGTAATAAAAAATATGTATGATAACATTTATAGGGCTTTAAAAATCTACAATTAACTTTTCTAAAATGGATGCCATTGCAAGCAGATGGTAAATAGATTTAAAAGTAAAAACTTTTATTAAAACATTTCAGGGGTTATTAAACTGACTGTCACACTCTCCTGTCTGTGCAAGAATGACCAGAGCTATATCATTAATTGCCTTCATGCCTGCTTCTCAGTCACCTTAAGTGACCTGAGGCTGGGATGGGCTATTTGCCTTTCTCAGGTTTATTTTTGTTTTGTTTTATCAATCCAACAACTCCTGTGTATTTTTTCATTTTCCAGGCTACAGGTTCCCTAATGAAGTGCACTAATTTAGTAGCATGAGAAAGAAGTTGTTCTAAAATATCCAATTGGCTGCTCTGGAAATCACTGCAGCAGCTTAATAAGCCTCAGTTTTCTCTTACTAATCTAAAATAAGACTTGGCACATGATATTTGCCAGCTGTTGTACATTTACTGCCTTAAATACATTTTTTATTGTCAATGAAGCTCTGTGAAGAACCCACTCATAGCCTTATTTGGATTAAACTTTACACCACACCATATCAGATCTCATTTTTCTGTCTATTTGCTTTGTTCACTTATTTTTATTGGGTCCAGATATGAGCAGTGTCCTTTAATTAGTACAAGTCATTATATGCCTGGAAAAATCACATTTAGTTCTTCTGTGGTGCAAGACATTTTAGAATATTTGCAAGTGAAAATGTTGGCATGAGACTGTCTGCCCCAAAAGAACTGCAAATCCTGCTTGCATTTGTATCTCACAGGCCATAAAGTCTGCCACACACCGCAGCTCCAGGATTTCTGAGGTGAAAATTATTTGGCTTTGCATGGAAAAGCATATATCGCAGCTGCATATGTCACATTTTAGCACAAACGATTCAACTTCTCAGCTTCACTCCAGGCTAAATCTCCACCCCTTTCAGTGAGCTTTTAGTTCAGTTCAGATCACAAAGCATCACCCAAGCTCAAAGAGCAAAGGCCTCCAGMGAAGTACAGAATTCAAAGAGTATCCTCCAGTGTATCTGTGTACACAAAAATAACATTCAACCACAACAAACAAGAAAGCAACTGGAAGTATGCTTGGCGAACTTCACTTCATTTTCACTCTAGGAGCTTAYAATTTTATAGACCAGACTGTTTCATATGAATGCAACTGCAAATATGCGGGTGAAAGTGACCCGTTCCAAGTTCTTCATGATCTTCATTCACAGTGAAAGATTTGTAAGAACATCATGCCTGTTTCAAAAAGGCTGCATCACTCAAACTAAGTRTAACACCTTGTTAGTGACAGTCAGACAGGACTTTTTGTCTTGTGGTTGTGACAGAAACTTGACTATGCCCATATTTATTCCACACAGTTACTGCTGCTCTCAGAGCACAGCAGGAGGAAKAACTGTGAGATGCTGTAGCAGTGTGGTCTGAAAACAAAGCCAAGATGACCTGGTCAAAGTCAGGGTCCTCTCCATTCCCTTGAACAAAATCCTAAGCTAGTTTACCACTGGCCTTGTGTTGACAGTCACAGGGGAAATTCCCAGTCACTGGCCATCTGAGGGCATCACGATATTAAAAAATAACTTTGCACAAGAGATCACTTCTGGTCCACTCTCCCAGATCTTCCCAAGTTATAAATTATATCTCTTGAKAATAAGGAATCATAAATTCTCATCTTCTCTAACTGTCAGTAAGCAGAGGATTGTTAGCAGTCCCACAGCAGCTGTTTTACTGATCCCCTTGCCACCAGGTCCCATGACATCTGGAAAGGCTGATGAGCAAGTGGGTGGGAAGTTCATATRGCAGCCCACCAGTCTGTTGTTACTATTAGCACCAAATCTTATCTCCTTGAAGTTTCCTTTAGAAAGTTCAAACAGGAGGCTGCAGAATCTGAAAAATTTCTAAATTACAATTTTCTGAATCAAGGCCCGGAAAAGCACTGACCTTTAGCATTGCTTGTTCTTGGATGAACCTTCCTCCTCCCTTTGCGAGTGGTCTGTGTATGTGAGACACCCATGGGAGACACACATGTGAAGACAAGAGCCTTTAGAAGGCAAGCTGTGAGAGCAAGAGAATGACTGACAAAGAGTTGTGTGTGAAAATCAAATGGTTCTTTAAAATTGGCTCTTTCTAACATCAGCTATGATCTAAATGTGAAAAATGTAGAACAGAATATTTGTCCTGTTGTTGAAGGCTGTCTGAAAGCTAGGATTTTAAAAGTCCACCAGTATCTTCTTCTCAAAATGTTCCAGACTGGGAACCAAGCCTAATGGCTGAATCTGATCCAGTTTGGTGACCTGCACTGTGTAAACACTTCAAACTGATTGAAACTGAGGAGCAGTCATCTCAGACAGTTTAGGCAGCCTATAAACTAATTGTCAGATAGYTCATCCTTTATAAGCTGGTAAAAGACACTCTGGTTTTAACCTCTTTCCTCTTCCCTTAAGCAGCAGTGACAKAATTCCAACAGCAACTCATGATCACAGAACCAAAGAATTATTTGCACTGGAAAAGACCTTTAAGACCTGTAAAGAGGATTGTGAAAAGTGGTGCTGAACAGTGGCTGAGCAATAGAGGGATGGCGTGTGTCAGCTGTGCATGGCAGCATGGCCACACCAGCCCACGTAGAACGGCACAGTCACCAGGGTGTGCTGAAAATACCAGGGTGCAGCCCACTTCAATTCCTGCTTCCCGTTTAAGAGGRAAGAAGTATTGAAGTAAAGAGTAAAACAGCAAATTACAGATTATATTTGGCAGATCAGAAGAATTTTCTTAATTTACTACACRTATTTGTTTATAATCCACAATTTGTGTGACTTGATGAGAAATATAATACAGTGTTTAAAAGCATCTGCTGTATGTTCTGCCTTTGTGGTATATTTTTTCAGAAAAGCAGATTTAAAGACGGACAATTTAAGATATGTAATAGCATTCCCTTGGCTGCTTTGTTGTGCTTGATGCATGCATTGTGCTATATGTAACCAACACATGAGGCTCTCCACCATTTGAATGCTGGCTCTAATTTTTGTCATGCTTCCTCAGAACTGAGAAGGAAACTGGAAAATCTTCGTTCTGCTCTATCTTTTTGCTCCATACAGTGCATGCCACTCCCTGTAAMGTGCATCAGTAGAACTGGCTCAAACTATTGAGTGATCTTTGTTATAAAAACTGAGATAAAACCTTTTAATTTTTCTTTTATCTCTCATTTCATTAATAAAACTGGATAGTTTCTTGTGGTTTTGGCAAAAAAAAAATAAATGCAATGAAACCTTCTGTTTRCTTACTAACAGTCTTGAAGAGATGGGACTAAAATAACACTGATATACTTGTTCCACATTCAGACAATTCTCATCCATTATCTTAACTTTTTAAAATTCACTTATTCAACTTAAAATGAAATGCAACATTTCTTCCTCATTTGGCAGACACTTTGGAAGAGCTGGTAGAGAGCAAACAGCCACATATAATAGGGGTTTTTAATTTATTTGAGAGAAAATTGTAGTTTTCCAACAGTCAGTGCTAAAAATGGCAATACATCAAAATATTGATGTAATGTGTGACCAGCACTCTGAACATTAAGATTCTTCATAGAGTTTATGGTTTTAACTTTAGTTTGCTTCACAGTAATGTTAACAACAGTGTTACTGAATCTGGGACACTGGATCCACCAGAGGAACTTCTGATTAACACTGTTGTATAATGAAATTATATTATCTACTTTTAGTAGTTAGTATACATTATTATCTACCACTGTCTGATAAAGGTTTACTCCTTCTGCAAGCTTGTGAAATCTGGCAGCTAACAGCCATCCTTCAGCTGAGGAATTTTTCCCTTCTCTGCTCCAAAAAATTTGCCTGATACTGTATCTGCTGATTCCCTTGAAATTTATGTTCATTGATGGCAAAAATACCTGAAAGGAATGTTCCAAGAAGTTGATCAAGAGAGAACCCCAAAATCTTGCCTTGCTACACAGAGGGCGGCAGCTGGAGAYGTGCAGCAGCTGCGTGTTCACTTGGGCTCTGCAGGGGCATTGGAAGAATGAGCTTCTATTGCCATTTTTGCAGTGGAATTTTCTGAATCTTCTTTTCAAATACTTTTGCTAGTGACTGATGCTAAGGGAAGAAAGCTAAAAGCCAGGCCTTGCACATAGCATCTCTCTACCAGAAGAGAGATTTTAAAGCTATGAACTAAATAGAGAGCCCCCATCTGGAAAGTAATATCTTATTGGAACAAACAGTTGAAACAGCTTCTTTATTCTACTTAATAAGGCAAAATATCCCATTATTTAAAATCCTGAAGTGTTTAGGGAATATTTTACCATTACATTTTACTGTAAAGTAGGAAGGAAGTAAATTCAGCAGCAGAATCTGTGGGCAATGTTCTCAAACAAGTACTTTGAAGCAAAAAGCATATGACTCACCTCCTGCTGAAAAACTTGTCCTCCCCTCCTGGGACAGCAGCACTGATGTTGTTACAGCTGTTTCCGTGTGGCATTTTCTGGAGCGTTGCTCCACTCCCGTTAGAACAGCTCTGCTGCATTTGTGGTCAGGCTGAAGTGCATGCAGTTAAAAATGCAAGAGCAACAGAGAGGAGTCTTTGACACAGGAGCAAACTGTGTCACCCAGCCTGGGGCACAGGAGGAATCCAGCCAGAGAACCTGGGAAGACCTCGTTCATGTGGCTGGGTTGGCAGTGCGAGTGTAGGAAGACTTCTCTCCMGGAGGAGGCTCCTAGCTCCTTTTGTCCCAACACAAATTTTACCTACACACGAATTTTGTATCAGTCTTAGCAGGCTCAACAGAATTTCTCTCAGCAACTCATGAAAAGTTGCTTAAAATACCGCACTTACTGCAGATAGAGAGGAAAAACGAAAAAATTTGGAGCTGGATTGGAAGGCCTCAGTTTGGGAACCTGCAAACTCTCTTGACTTAAACAATAGAAGAAATTCACCTTTATAAGACTTGAAATGTTAGTGGAAACTGAAAATAAGTGGGATTTTTGACAACTTCAGCAACAATATAATTGATTTTTTAGATCCTTTTTTTCTTGGGGACACTAGCTGAAAGATTGATTTTCTGAAATACAATGGAATAACCAAAAGTAAGAATCATGGAATCTTCTGAACACAGTCCAAATATCCACATCGGAACACTTTACAAACTCTTGTTACTTRAGACCCTAAAGCAATCTTTAATCTCACAGAAAAAAAAAAAAACCTAAGAGAAAAAAAATTCATTTATTAGCAGGCATGAGAAGTACACTAACCAAGAAGTCAGTATCAGATCAAAATTGTCAAATACTACRAACATATTTGGTTCCTGAAACAACTAATGACTTCTCCCCAAGCCAACAGCTACTCCAAGGGCTTAAACTTCATTCCATGGCTTCTTTGAAGAATTAAAAGTAGTAGAAATCAAAAATATTTTAGATTGCTTCTTACTGGACTTCTGAAAAATAARCAGAGATCAGACTAACAATACTGCTGTTGAAGAAGGAGGAGTGCAAAAGGGAAGGTTTCCAACAAGGGCACAAGACTTTCCAACCACACCCCTGGGTTTTGCAATAGCATGTTAATTGTCACCACGAATTCCTCACCTTCAGGGTTTGCTTGCTGGCCACTTCAGATTAAAGAACATTTTGGCCAAAGTCCTGAGTTTGCCTCCTCTAACAGCTGTGCAGTCWGATGGAAAGAAGATAAAAACTGCTGGATTTACTTAGTCTTTGCTGATTAAGACACTGCACAGCAGTAACYAATATTTTTGAAGATATGCCTTCTGTGAAACATTGCCAAAACAAATGTATACAGCACACAAAAGCAAGTAAATAACTCTACATTTTATATTGCTGATAATCAAATTAGGAAGAACGTTTAAACAGKAGGTGTACCCAGATCATTTGAAAATTGCAGTGGCAGTAACACATAGGAAACTAAGGTTAGATTTAAAATATTTTATTTGGCCCCTTATTTTCCTCAGCCAGAGTGATACTGCTTTAGGTTATCTGTTGGTTAAGAGATTACAAACCAACCCAATGATCAGATTAATGACTTACAATTTAACCAGGAAAAAAAAAAGGTCTATATTTTGGGATTTTGCTCATTTTGATACTGCTTCCAAGTGATGATTACCAATTTATAGCATTGAATGATTGGTAAGATATTACACTCCTCCAGCAAAACATGCTAAGTCCCCTGCAGAGAACTGGAAAAATGCAATTTACATATTTATGCATTTATAGGAGACTCTTCTTATTCATTATCAAGATAATAAGATTTTTTCCTGGTTACATATTGTATTAAAGCAAAAGTTGACAATTTTATATAATGTCAAAGATGAAGAATAAGAAGCAACTATGCAAAAAAAAAAAGGCAGAAGGAAATTACCACAAATTTGGGAAATAGGTATATAATATCTACATGGRTCACTAAAATCCCAGGCAGAGGTTTGGTGGCTTTACTTCGTTTTCTCTAATGAGGGGAAGGAGTTGCTKCTGGTGCAGTTTGCCACCATGACCCATGCAGCTTCATGGAGCCTGCAGGTTGCTTCTTTGTGGATGAGAATTCCCCTGCTGTTTTTCAGTYTTGGTTTCAAGCTGAATTTCCAGTCTTCTCTGCAGTCTGTACATTGCTCAAGGTCAGGCCACACTCTGCTAAAATAAGGAAAAATGTGTAATGRCTATGACTTGCTACAGATGAATTGCTGTCCCCTAACCCCTTGTGCATAAAAATAGCTTCCAGGCCAATGAGACAAACAAACAGGAAGTCAAGTAAAATAAACCCAATAAACAGAAGTCTGTGGGAGTAGACACATGGAACATTCAGCTACAAAACAGAGGGAATTAGAATGGTAAAATCACTGTTGCTGCTGTCCTTGCAAGGGAATGCTACAACAGCCAGGCCCTCTCAGTAACTACATCAAAAAGGAGAGAGGGGTGGGGAGGAGAAGGAAATATAAATAGGGGTGAGGAGAAGAGGAGCTTGAGACTGTAAATAGAATTACCTGTGGAGAGAGCTCAGAAGTGTSGTTAAAAGGCTTTGAGAATTGCAGTTGGGCCTTTTTTGTGTAAGAGTTGGCATCTTAATACAGCCATAAACTTCACAGTAGCTCTGTAATGCTCCTGTTCTGCTTATCAGTCTCATCCTGCAGTGTTTGCTCATGTCAGTGATCCTCTGAGTGTGCAGCACATGAAAGCTTCGCTCATCTCTGCTCTCCCGTTAAACTTCAAAGAGCTGGCTCTGGGTACAATTTAAAATCACTTTCTGTAGTGAAACACTGTTATTATCTCAAGCAAAGTGGATGAACATCCAG
>NW_026623259.1:1138514-1209149 GCF_030028575.1 Malurus melanocephalus | reverse complement strand
AAAAAAAAAAAAAAAACCCTTTGTAATGTGGACTTAGAATCAGCAGGTTCATTTTCATTTGCATGGATTTTTTTTCCCAAAAAATATTTTAGGGATGTTGATGTTTTTATTAAGCTTTTCATTTAGAATGACTCATAGCTGTGGCTTCCTATAACAGAAGGGATTCCTATTTGGACTCCCTACAAGCCACCTCCTTTCTATTTACATATAAATCAGATGCAGGAAGAGATTAGCGTTTCATTCCAGTAAGTGGGAGCAATCCAGGTCCTCTGACATTCACATTTAGCAGGTTTGTAAAGAATTGTGATCTGTATAAAGGACTTGGGGAGGAGAAAAGCAGTTTGTTTATCCTTTTCAGAGGGGAAAAAAAAAAAAAAWAAACCTGTTGCTTGAGCCAGGGATTATGACAGAAAAACCTAGTGGAAATCCCAGAAATAAAAGCAACCTGTTCTGACTTGAAATGCAACTGTGCTAGAGGTAACGGGTGTTTCTGATTTTTCTTCTTTGGATATAAAGAAAAAAAATGAAGTCAATCTGCCAGGCTTTAATAGGAATGAGCAGCCTTATTAAAGGACCGATTTAAACYTAATAAAAGCCACTGAACTCCATGGACCAGGGTCATGCTGTTAACAATCTGGACTAGAAGGTAAACAGAATATTAATYCAGCATGGAGTAGATTGGAGGGCTGTGAGAAAATAACCTTCAGGGASCAAGAGAGGAAAAGGGATGGGAAATAAGATTGATTTTGGAGTAACATGAACTATTATGCACTGATCAAAACATCAGAGACGTTTGAAAAGCAGCCGTGGTGAGCTCCCTCAGCCTGGCTGCAATGGGTTTGGCTCAAGGGCAGAAAAATTGCTGAATTCTTTACAAGTCCGGGCCTGGCGGGGGCAACCAGGAGTCAGTGGGGTTTCGGGGTGCGCGGATCACRGGGTTTAATGGGATCGGGGCGCAGGGAGGAGAGAGCCTGCCACAGCCGGGAGAAGGGAAAAATCCTCCTTAGCCCGCTGCTTCCTCTCCTGCTAATCTCAGCCTGGAGCCCAGCTGACAGAAGTGAGCTTCCACACTCAATAAACGCACAGCACTTCAACTGTGGATGGAGGATCTCTGYCGACATAAATCATACACACTGCACATGCACACATAGCATTACAAAGATATCTTATTAAACATAAACATTACATATACCATGATCACTCTTTTCTCCCTGTTTCAACTCCTCAGAGACTGACTGTGTGTTCACTTCCATTGTTGTTCACCCAGAATCAGCATCTGGACCAGAGCAAAGCTGCTATAAATCKGCATTAGAACAAAGCTATTATAAACTGTTCCCACTGAAATATGCATTTATATCTGACTGCATAGTTTTGCTGCAAGTTTTGCTCAGAAAACTAGGGGAGCAAAAAGCTCTTCCAAAACAATTCCATTTGAATATACTCCAAGTTATACACTCCAGCACTATAAACAAGGTTCTCTTATGAAAGTGGATTTAAGTGTCTTTCCATGAGGTAAACATTTAATACAGGTGAATTTGCAATTCAAACTTTACTTTACAGATTTTTGTCAGTATAAATATTTATAAGGCAGATATTAAAATAATTTGATCTGTTTAGAAGCTGAACCTGAAARAATGTTCTTTTTAATCTGCAAACATACTTACAGGCTCTTATCCACAAASACATTTGCCACAAAGTTTTCCAAATATCCTTGTGTAACCAAAATTTGCCAGAGAGTTTGCCTATATAATGGTTGCTTTTTCTTAGATCATTTTCTTAGAAGGTGGGAGGAAAGATGGAAGGACTCAAAATTTAGCTGGGGTTTATAGATGACTGTGGTACCACACAGTGCTTTGGACTTCTTTTATGGCTCCCTCTGTGCTCACATTTMCCTTGTTTGAGATTAGGATGCCACTCCCCACTTACCAGGTGAGCTGCTCTAGGGAARTGCATTTTTTCACATGCAATGCAGCAATAGTATTTCACATGTAGGGGCTTCAGGAGCTGAGCAGGAGCAATGGAGACACTCCAAAGGGGGGGAAAGCGGGGAAGAAGTAAGTGTAGGAGAGGGGAAAAGGCAAAAGAATCACAGGACAGATGATTAAAAAAACTGCTGAGCTGCTGCTGGCAAAAAGAGGACTGAAAATTTCAAAAATCCCACTTCATTTAAAAAAATATATTCTTTTATTCAAAAATGGAGTTCAACTGCATCTTTATAAAATGCATAATAGTCCTTACAGTACATTTTCTTTTTACTTTGCTAAAGCAAAGCCACACATCAAATCACTGTATCTGGATGATGTTACTATCTAATCATATAGTAGTTCTCCAGAATTTAGTTCTCTCTGGTTTTGGCCCTGTAAAATAATAGATTGATTTAGATTTTTGGCATTGTTTGGTATGGTCACAAGTGCTCACACCAACAGTGCTCCAGAATGGATTACAAAAAATCTAGCAGCTGTAGTTTAAAGGTATTTATAAGCAAATAATTCATTTTGCAGATGGCAGATGTCAAAAGAAGAGGGAACTGAAGGTTCAGGCATGATTTACCTCTCTGTTCTGCTTGTTGTTTTCAGGGCATTTAAAATTAAAAATAATTTATTAGGTCATTAATAATTAAAATATTAATAAACAATGGCAAACAATGAAAAAATAGAAGACTAAACAAATTAAAAGAAAAAAATACACCAAGCCACCAAAGCATGATGTACTACCCTACCAGTGGAAACCCAGATAAGGCTTTTGCTTAATTTTTTACCACAAATCAGGAAAATAGAAAACTGYGTAAAGTTCAGCAATAGAAAAGGAATTATTTTTGTAAATAATACCCATAGCATTTAATGAATAAATAACAGAAAAAACCCACATCTTTTTATATGAACTATACACTGCCAATCTGCATAGTTTTTTCTTTTATAATGTCAAAATGGCAACAAATATCCAAGCTAATACCTTTCCTGTAGATAAACTATGTCTTTTCAGGAACTATGTAATAGGATGCAATATAATATCATTCATCATTCAGTACAATTTCATCCATATCATAAGGTCATCTCTTCCAATGTCATTTAAAAAAAAAACATAACTTTGTATTTTAAAAAAAAAAAATTATGCTGGCTTCAGCAAAAAAGTGTTTTATTGGAAGAGTCCTGAGGTCATGGTATCTTGAGGATGCTCAGATTTCTGCATTTCTCACTGCTGTCCTGCATGAATGTAAGGACTTCACTGAGAATCATCAGACAGTTATATTTACAATTTCTTCTCCCTCTTCATCAAGGTCAAAGAGATTTAAAGGTGCTCAGGAACTCACAAAAGCAGGATCCTTACTCAGAATCTTCTCAGTGTCAGAGCAAGTGTCAGCTGGCGTTTGATCCTGTAGACAGAAAGGTCTCCCCATGCACTCATTAATAAGGGCTGGGAAGTACCATTTTTCCTGGCCCTATGCCTTCGTGAGTCARAAAGAGCCCCAGGCTCAGCACCTACCACCGTGGTCCCTGGAGACATAAGCTCAAAAGATAACAGACTGTACAGACTGACRTTAAAAAACAACACCAAATTTCAGAATTCATCCTTTATTATTTATTATGCATAATTTTAAAATCACAGACTTTCCCCCCAACACATCTTGAGGTTACATCCAAGTATTAGCTTTTCAAGATAAAGAGTTGACTGTGGGTGATGTACAGGATATATGCAATGGATGCAGGACCAGTTGGTTCGCTCTCTTTGCCTGTGTGGGGGCAGAGGGAGGTAAAAGCTGCACTTGTAGAGACAAGCCCTAAAAGTTACAGCTCGTAGTCCCCAGAGGAGAAAAGTAGGATGCAATTCTCATTTGGGTGGAACAGCACATTTTGAAAGTGATTGCATCAGAAACAGGAGAGTATTTGTGCACAGAAAATAATGTCTTACCCTTCTTAAGAACAAAAGGAGGAAATACCATCACTCCTTCCTTTGGAAGTATTTTGCCAGCATCAGATGGAATATTGTACAAGTGCATGAATATACTCACAGGCACAAAGGCATAAACACATACAGGCATTTAAGATTGGAAGTTGTTCCACAGTCTGGACTAATCACAATATCACAACACCCACTCCTCCACTCCAATGAGGAAGATGAGCAGGAGGAAGAACAAGGATGAAGAAAATAATAGGGACCCAAACAAATACATTGTCTCCACAAATTACGTCCTTTTGATATGTTATTTCCCTATCCTTCAGCATGAGTTTCCCTTGTCTTGCTAATTTAGGAGAAGCATGAACCTTTCAGCACCCTCTATTTTGAAATAAGCATACAAGTRTTTTCTTTTTCACTTACTTTGGCACTGCCCTTTAATGGCAGTTCAGAGGCTTATTACATTTCTTATATCTGAAAAATGTTTAATGCTTTTTGACATCCTTGCCAAAATAAATCTTAACTGATTAGTCACCTTATGTTTTTGTATCATGGCCATTATTCAAAGCTTTTGCTAATTTGCTAAMTGGGCTGAAATGGACATACATATTCACCCCACTGATAGCAACGATGTATTCAGAAGAGTGCACACTGCAGATGTCACACTGAATCATTCACATCAACCCTAAACACAGCTGGTGRCATTGCCCAGAAAACACATTACTCATTTAGAGGTAGCTTAGACTCTGATGCCCATATCCCAAGCTGTTAAAATATTCACACCTAATCAGAGGTTTCCCAAGCTGTTTACATGTTCACTCCTAACCAGAGGACAGAAGCCAAGCTTCCCCACAGCTCACACAACGAGTCACGTGGGAGTCCTCTTGCCTGCCTTTTCCTTGGGTTCAGGCTTGGACTATCTGTAGTCTTTCTGCAATAGGAAGGATGGAGGGTGACCCCATACCAGTCTAGGGAAAAGACTGGGAAATGGGAGGGGGCTGGAACTTCCTCAGGATGTGGAGGAAACTGAATCAGATCTTCCACTTCCCAGGCAAGTGCTTTCCCCCAGCTTTCAGAACAACATGGCCACTGCCTTTCCCTCTTCCCTTGCAGAACTGGAGTGCTGAAACCACTTCTAGGAAATCAGGCCCTTACAGATAAAAGCCCTGAACTGATTAATTTAACCACAAACTGACGGTGCAATGCCRCTAAAGGTACCCAAATAACTTTTGGGTGTAAGGTAACTATAGGAGCACCTACACAGTCCAGGCAGACTTTTCATTAATTGTCTAAGGAAGTCTAGTTCCTTAAACTGGCCTTACAAAGAAACATTGGGGCCTGAATCGTGAGCCTGCCATTGCTTTCTCTGACTTTGTCCATGTGTTGTGCAAAAGCATGAGCCTGAGCTGAATATACTGAAATATGGACCCAGAAACGGCGTTAAGGCAATGGCGTAAAGAGCAGGTGGGAAGCCACGAGCAAAATGCATCTGCAATATGAATCTTAACATATGGCCTTTTCTTTAATGGGTCACAGGGGGTGAGAGCCTCAGCGTGCTCCAGTCTGGCTCTGGGGGTCAGTGAAGAGGCAGTGCCTCCATCATTAATGCTAACAGCTGGTCCACCTTTCACAGAAAGCTAAGAGTAGACACAAAGTCAACTATCTTGTGATAGTTTTTGAGAATTTCTGTAATTTGGCACTTGCCTTGAAGTAAATGCTAATACAGCTCTCTGTGCTCACATCCCTTCCTAATTTCTAAAGGCACATTATAATAGTTTCTCTAACAAAACATTGGTCTCAAGAAGTCACAGAATTACACCAGTTTCTAGATAGGGTAATGTAATTGCACTGATGCCAAATCTGAGGTAAAGAAGTTAAGACTAATGAGCCACAGTTATTGACACTAACATTCCTTTCTTACCTCCCTTCAAGTTTTAACATGAGATTAAAAGCCAAGATTGGATGAAGGTTCAGAATGTCCTCGCTCTTCTGAATCTGGATTTTCTTAACATTTTGAATTAGCAAATATTTTCATGTGGGATCTTCACTTTCCTTTCTGTAAAATAAAAATTAACTCCCTGAAACTAAATATAGAGTATCCCCTTTTTCTTCCCGGTATATATGAGATCATGGAAGAAAAAAATTTTCTTGGTGGCAAAGTTGTTGGTTTTGTTTGGTTTGTTTGGTTTTTGTTTTTTTTTTTAATTGTGGCTCAATAGAGCTGCTAAAGAGGTAGTAAATAGAAGAAAGTGAATGGGACAAAAAGAAGGATAAAAATCTGGACGCTAGCCTGACTTCCATTTGCAGTTTCAACTGAAAAAAAAATCTTCTCAGCTATTTTTCAATTTCATTAGATCATAATTTATTTTGGAAAGTATTATTCAGACAATTTCAGTCCATTCCTAATCAGAACAAAGTAGTTAATGAGTAATTTTACAATTATTCTTTAAAAATATGTGGAAATCTAACAGACAAAAAATTAGAATTCCATTAAAAATTAAACTTTTTTTTTTTTTTTACTGCTTAACAAATGCTGTACTAGGGATCTTTCTCATTTTCTAATGACTCAGTGCTTGCAGAACGCTGTATTTCATGACAAGAAGAAAATTCAGTGTAGAGAAGATTGACTCATGGCATTTTATCTTCTTCTACATGGTAATAAAGCATGCCTTAATGTCTTAGACGTGGAGACTTTTCCAAAATAATGTGCTAAAAGCAAAGAATTTTCCTGCGTATCCCTGAAGTCAYGAGTTTTTGAATTCACTCAGAGAATAACTGGAAACAGAATGAGAATATTTAAATGTAATTCTTTGAAGACCATCTATTTAGMGGTAATTTAATTTCCATCAAGTCTTTTCTTTCTTATATCCTTGCCATGTACAGTTCTGTTTAGGCCAACCACCATTAGAAATCTAGTTCATAGGTGCGAACTATGTACCTTATGTTGAATTTTTAATGTCTAAACTAGAATGCACTGTTCCCAAAGAGCAATAAAAATGTCTGCATCCTAAGGGCATTTTAATATTAGCATTTGGAAAATATTCTTCTCTTCACAGCTGTTACCTAGCCAAAAAAACAACCCACGAGCACAGCCAGCAACTTGGAGTGGAAAGGAGCTATTTATTTCCTTGCTACAGTCCAAGGTGTTTTCAGGATTGCAGAATACAGTTTCCTGTTTTTTTAGACTGCTCTTTAAAGTGGACCATTGGGGAAGCAGCTTTTTCCAAAAGTTGCACTAACTTCATAGTGATTTTGTTGATTTCCCTAAATTAGGCCTGTTTTATGTCACCGTGGCCCAGTTTCTTTTGTATTTATGAAACAATACAAAGAAACTCTGTGCATGTTGAATTATGGATGCAGCCATACTGCTGATATCCAATACTTGGGAACAACTTCAGGTTTTTGAAGTCTTTGGAATGATCAGTGCCACTGCACATGGCATTTGAGCCAGAAGTTGGTGTCCAAACATGTCTTCATGTTTTGCATTGCTCCATACCATGCCAAGAAAGCAGCATTTCTTGACAGCTTCCTTACTGCAGCACAGCTTTCAGTAGACTATTGCCAAGCTCCTGGAATCCAAGCAATATATTATATACTYTTCATTAATAGACCTTTAATGTATTGATAGTTTTTTTGGTGCTTACATGAAGCAGCTTTCTCAAAATACATCTCAGTAAGTTTTAGGATTTCTGAAAACTTTCAGTGCACAGGTTCCTTTGAAATGAACTCAAGACAAATTTCAATGTGTTGCCTTATTGCAGTGTTGTAAGCAATGTTCTTTCTGCAAGCACATACACAGCTTGAAAGAATCCTAAATTATTAGGTGTTATTTGTCCTCAGAGTCGATATTCTGCTCTATTCAAAAGCAACACAGAGTTATCACATCCCTTCCTACATTGTTTTCATGAGCATTTTATTATTCTATATTATAGAATTGCTCTGGGCTGAGGATTCAGCTGGTGGAGAAAAAGAAAATTTGGTTTTTTGGTACTAAAACACCCCACACATTTACAAACAGACTTTATATTTTTTTCAGGTACGATGCAATTCAGGGCTGAGTTTAGCTCCATTTGGGAGCTGGTTAGTCTCTTCTTGATGCTTTTCCACCAAGTTGTTTTATTTGTGGTATCACATAGCTGCTGTCAGGCTTGGTTGGTTATAAAGGCAGGATTACATTCTTGCAGGTTCATCACTACAGCTGGACTATAGCCCATCTTTCTTTGTGTGGCTTGTACCTAAATTAGATTTTGAATTATTTTTATATCAGTGCTTCCCAAAGTTYACATGAAATTCAGCATGTCTAATCATTAATAATGACAATTACAATAAACAAAAATAGATTATTGTATAGATTAAATTAAACAAATTATCTTGAATAACGACCAGGTCTAAATCACACTAGACTCAGGGGAATCTCTGTTCTGGAAGTTTTACTGGTGAATTTGTTTGATTCCTGTGTTTGAGATACTCTCTCATGTCTTTATCTAGAAAACCATTCACAGAAATGTGTTTCTTCATCAGGTCAACATTTATTTGGAATGTATTTTAAGATCAAACAGGAACTGCTAATAGGATTTAGTATTCTTAAAAATACAATCCAATGAAACAAGTTCTTGAAAAATCTCTTCTACTCTTCAGCATGTGTGAATCCATCCATAACTCATCCATTTTACCTTTCCTGAAGGATTTTTTAGCATTTAAGGAATTAGTAAAATTACCAGACAGCAAAAAGCTACAGAGTAAAAACTCCCCAAATGGCAATGTTTTCAACTATTTTTCATAGTGTGTTTCTTCATTCTGTTAATACTCAGTATCCTACAGGCATCTGAAGACAGAGCTGTCTCCGCAGAGATTCACTTTTCCTGACTTCCTGCTAATTTGTGCAAGCTGAGCATCCACAACCCTGAGGAGCAAARGGTGTCTTTCTGTTCAGGTCCAAAATCAGAGTGCAGAATGGGACTCTAAATAGGGTGATCAAAACACGATGTTTAGAATTTCTCATGTTGACTACTTTTCTTAAGAAAAATGCATAAAGTTTATTGGCATAAACATAGAAATACATATTTCCCTACAAATTGGTAGGGAAAGAGTTTACTGTAGCAATTTTTGTATTTAAGAAAAATGCCCAGCACTGAAGAGTTCAGGGTAAAGAACAAGAAAAACTTCACAAATTCACCATTAAAATGAATTAATGAGGAAAATACTGATTGAACAGCTGTTCTGCTTCAGCTGCTATAAGACTKGAAACAATTCTAGTTACCTATATAAATTAGAATTATATTATTTTCTGCTTCAAGCATGGATTTTCTAATCACACAAACTAATGAAGAAGCCTGTCTAATTGGTGATGCCACACAAGATTTTACAGTAACTACTGTGGAAAATATATTTCCCTATATGTACTAACAATCATCATTAACACAATATTCAAATTTCTAGCAATTAGTGAAGTTATTATTACTATTATTATTACTATTATTATTACTATTATTGTCAGTGTAATTATGTTTTGAAAATATCATCCTGTTGGTTTCTCATCCCACTTGCAGTAAAAATGGGTCTCTAGTCCTGGATTAGTTCTTAAAATGAGAAAACAATTATGTTACTAAGGAAAAAGTAAAAAATAAAAAAAAGAGACAGTGTTATGAACAATACTAATACTATAACACATTTTTATAGGAGAACGACTCTTTTATTTTTCTTGTTATTTTATCAGTCAGTAGTTTTATAATAATAGTCTACACATCACATATTCTGAGGAAATGATAGAACTTCCTGTTCTCTCACATCTGGAACATTATTAAGCTCAACCTCCAAAAAAATCAAGGCTAAATAATTTACCACGCTGTTTATTTCAAAGACCTCCTTCCAGAATTAAAGGAAATCTATCTGCATGTTTCTAAAGGCATTGTTCCTTCAGTCTGTGATGTTCATCAGTCAGTTTTGCTGCTTTTGTTTTTGCAATCTAAATAAATATAGTTCAATGGTTTGGAACTCCATGGCTATCCCAGTGGATTCCTCTATATCTATTGTGTAAGGCAAAACTAGGGGAAGCAAACAATGACTAATTTTATGAACACAAGATGATAGAAACAAGTGGAAACCTCTACCTTCATACAACAATCTGCCACTTTTTAAGACATGCAAAGCCTAATGATCTCATAGTTTCTGAATCTCTCACGGATAAGTTTGTATTYTCCATTTTTACTAATTATTTTTACAATTTTCTTTAGATCATTAATTGATTAGGTATTGCTAGAAAGTTGATAAAACACCTCTCATTCACTTGTGATTGGTGTTTGCATCCAGGCTGTAAATCAACACCTAGTTTGGTGTAATATGTAATATTGCAATTCAATAAGATCAATAAGTAATAATATGTTCACAAAATCCCAGCCTAAATAAGAAACGAGTGTTGAGATAAGGGAGAAACAACCACTGAGAAACAGCGGTTGAGAAGTGCACGCCAAGGGAAATGCAACACAATATTCTGACAGAAGGTGTTCTAATTCAAATAGATTACTTTTTTTTTCTGACATACACTAAGTTTTAAAAATATTTGCAAGATTGGAAGAGTTCGGCAAAGCAACTATAGCTTAACTAAAGTAAGCTGTTCCGATTTCTGTGTAGTCTTCACTTGTTAATGGTTTTCACATCMAAGCAAACATTTAAGAAGGTTTGGACCTTGAGCAGGGCTTTATGGAATGAGATTTACCMTAATAGAAAATATGCTTAGAAGTGTAAACACAGAATTTTAAAATTTCCTGTTATTTCACAGGATGTTTCTTCATATCCTAATAAAACAATATTTAAATTCCTTTTTACTTGCTGTAAGCAAAATACAGAAAAAAAAAGATAATTTGGTTGACGCCACCTGGATTGTGATCCAACCTCCCATGTATTCTTCCACTGAAATCAAGGTGTCTCTGGGCAGGATTACACAGTGCACATTGCAGGACTGAGCCCAAGGCTATGCATACAAAGCCATGAAAGACAATGCATGAGTGAAACCAGCTACACAACAGCAGGGTTTTATTCTGAATCTGTCTCCTACACTGTCTGCAGTAGGGAGAGATAAATTGGCTCCTAAGGGTATTATTGCTATTGCTATTATTGCTATTATTTATTAWCTATAAATCACACAGCTAAAAGAAATAGCCAGATCACCTTTTGAAGAGCCTCTTTTTCTGCTAACCATAGAAGTATTAATTTAGACTAAATGTCTAAATTAAAGGATTTYTACTTTTACAGAGGGCAAATTTGGAAGAGATAAAGATTTCATTACTATCTTTTATTATTGACTTGGAAATGGCCACAATTTTACCCAATTGTTTTTTCAGTGGTTGTGTATATTTAAATATGTAGCTGCTGCCACCAAGAGAATTGCAGTTTCACAATACCACTGAAAATTAAATTCTTCAGAGATTTCCAGATGATATCTGGAGTTCATTCCCATCCTGAAAACCATTTTGAAGACAATATTCACAGACCCCTTGGGAAGTACTTCTCACAATGTTGCTTAAGGCAGTATTTGCAGTTCATGGGAACCTTTTATTTACAATTAATATATGAAATGAGGTAGCCTTGAGCCCCTTTGATCATCATGGATTAAAAGTCACCATCAGAGTAGACATTGCRTTTCAGCTTATAGAGGAAAGGTTTGGAAGACAAAGGGCAAAGTTTGAATTGTCCTTAAAGCTGTGTARAAGGCCAGTGCACAGTGAATGAGAAGGGTGGAACCATTTCCTTGAGTAAGTTCATGATTTAGCTACTGAACTTTGGACACTGAGAAGCTCTGAGACTTAAGAGCACAAAAGTGGCAGCAGAAATAGTTAAGATGGGAAGTGATTAAGTCATGAACAATGAGAGGTTGGAAAGTACTGCAACAGGCCATTGGGAAATAACGATTAAGTGTCAGCACTGAAGTGCCAAATGTGCTTTCCACTGACTGAAGTGAGACCCAGCATTTCTTCATTGCAATGCAACACATTGATAAAAACACAATATTTGTCTCAATCAATGAATAAAATCTAAATAAAGCAGTGTTGCCACCCACATTCTTGGTAGAGACATTTGTGCTATAGGTGGTTATGGAAAGCAGCTCATCAGTGCTGAATCAATCAGCAACCCAAGTTCCTCAAAGTAATTTTCCTTGTGCATAGTGAAGTGTCATCCAAATGRTGAGCACAAAACAGGATAGTGTGCCTTAGTGACATGTTTCAAGACAAAGAAACCTACTGAAAGGCCACTGTTAAATCGACAGAATAYATTTTTAGAAAAAGATGGATCACTCAAGAGAACCTTTCTCAAGACTGAAGCTTGTGCAATCTAAAACTTGGAAAGAGGTTTTGACTGAGTAATCTGCTGACCTTCTGAGACATGCTCTTGGTAAATTCTTGTGTACCAAAGGTACTGGAGCTGATTTAATATGAAGCAAGGCAATGTCTGCTCAAGGAACGCCCAAATTTCATGAAGAATGTAAATTTGCTATTTTTACAGGATCTAAAAAAGTTACACAGGCATCTTATATTGTACAATTCTAAGGCTCTTTCCTACAGAGCTGTTAAAAACATTCCATAGATATAAAATAGCATTACAGATGCTATAATATTACCAGTGTTCAATCAGTGAACATGTTCTAGACAAAATGYTAAATGAAACATATGCTTATACGGAATGTTGGGTCTGGAGGGGTATCCATGTCATAGTTCTCCAGCTGCTCCAAAAGTTATTTCATGGAGACAGACACACACTCRACAATAAAGGCATTTCATAAAGCTTTCTCTTTTCTCCTGTAAATGGAATTTATCTTTCATTTTCTCATTAGAAGACAATTTGTTTAAGCCACAGTTCACACTCTAGGATTCACCAGTTCAGTATTTTACTTTAATGTTGTCATCTCAATAAAAATATTCTCACATGTGATCACATGCATTCTTAGAGAACATCATAATACTACCATTTGAAAATGCTTTCCCATTATTCAGGTGTCTCTAAAGAAAAAAAATCTGCCTGGTAAAAGCAGGTTCTTTACAATAAATAGCACCACTTAAGCACAGCCATAGCTCTTGTGTTAAATCCAGACAGTTCCATCACAGGACATTTCACGAAGCCATGCACTTTTTCTTCTGAATTTTAACAGGTGTGGATTACATTAAATTAACATGGGATAGTCCTTGTCCTCACTTCAATGCAAGAAAGGTAATTCAAACCATCCCTCTTGTTGCCCCCTATATGGGATGGAACCATCTTCACTGCACCAGCACTGCCTCCCACAYAGAGTCCTGTTGTGTCCAGCTCACRAGGGTTCTGTCTCATCCACAGGAGCAGGAAGGGCTGCTAAGCTGCAGGACCCACACACCCCCTCAGGAGGATGCTGTGCCTGCCCTGTCCCTCCCACCACAATGCTGCTCCCACGGGAAGGCAGCTGCCTAAGCTGGCTAGATGGGAGCTGCAGCACATTTCTGAGAGATCCAAGATAGAAAACACATAAACACTCAGTATAGCCCTTATTCTATTTTCAGTTACCCAGAGATTAAACAACACCCRGACTTCTATTGTGTGGGGACTGTATCTTGATGGGTAGAAGAACAAAGAAATGTGTCAAAACATACAGGAATACTTCTCCTGACATGTACACATTTTTGGAGTGTTAATTAGATAAGCTCAGGTGGCTTTCACTGGTTGTTTACCCCTGAGGTTTTCATTGGCTTAATAATCCATAAACCCAACTACATAAGCTATTCATTCACAGATTTTTTTAAAATGGGTGTGCTTTGTTTCAAGGTACAGATGTTAGTATAATAAAATACTAACAGATCTCTCAGCATGAATAAACAGGAATTAGTGTTTATTCATGATACAGAGAATTGTGTAGGGAGTTCTCCTCATTAAAATGGTAAACTAAGCCAAATTTAATTACAGCTTGAAAGCCAAAGGGAAGTAAGTCACTATCTTATCCTGCAGGACACAAGGTAATTTAAAAAAAACAGAGCTATGCCAGTGATAATGTAAACAGAAATATAAAATCAGACTAGGCACTAGTATTTGGCATTCTTCATTCCTATAGAAATCCATTTCCATTTCCAGTGATGATTTGCTGGCTTGGCAACTTAAGGGGAAAAAAAGGTCACTTTCAAAAGCTCTCCTAAATCACACTTCATGTATCTCAAATTTATAATACTGGAAAACAAAATGAAACTCAGATAATATACTTTTTTACTGTGAGATAACTTCTGCAATGAAACAGAGGGAAAGCCTTGTAAAGACAATTACATTTTCTTCCTTCTAACAAGGAATTAGGAACAATAAGCTTTCTCTGTTTCCTTGCATGGTGGCAAAAGGCTGTAAAACAAGATGCTAAGAAACTGGCCATGAAGAAATCTTKGCACCTGGATGTAAAAGTCATAGTACTGACAGCTCTGCTAATACTGTGAAAGGCAACATTTTAAACACATATTTGGTTTGGTTCAGTTTTTTAATCATTATTTATTCTGTTTCAAATAGGAGTTGACCATAGTTTTGCTCCCTCATTTTTTTTGCAGGAAAACAAATTCCCAGTCTAAGCAAAYCCTCTCACTACATTTTTAAACAAAAAGTTTAAAAGCTGCCCCTGTCGGTGAAAATAATGCACTATATTATTAGAATASTTTTGTCATCTAGCTTCTTCTATACATTTATTGTCACCTAAAGATACTTTTATCTGGTTTAGCTGAGCTGGTATACATCCAGCTAAAATATCCACAATTTGCAAAGTAGATATTCTTGTATATATTAATAGCTCTGAGACTAGAACAGTCTGTGGTGCTGCCTACCTTTGCAGAATRTCATTGTGGTTAGCAGAACCACTCTATAAATAAGGTGTGGGTTCTGTGTTCTTGGCTTTTTCAGCCTCAGAAGGCTGGAAATTTAAGAGAAAATCACAGAGAAGTACACTAACCAGCCAACACAGAGGAAGAAATAGGATATTGTGGTTTTTACTGGCACACAAGACAAATAATCTTGCTGTTACCACCTCGCTGAAAATTTTTAAAAAACCTAGTTTYATTAAAAGTATGTAAGAGGATGATTTTTCACCCAAAATGGCTCAGTCAAATAAAAGCAACTGGAGTTAACAGGAAACCAATACCCAAGAAGTCTGTGAATACAGCAATCAAACCCCACATAAAACAAACTTTAGGTGTGAATGGTGTCACACAACCATATGAAAAAAATTGCAAACCTTTTTACATTCCACAAAATGACACTTTAGCCCCACCACTAAAAATATGGGCTCCCTTAAATGAGTGCAGACGAACCAGAAACCACAACAGCCACCCCTGAGTCTGCCACTGTTCTCCTGGCAGTGGCTGAACCTTTCTCTTTAGTCYCTGCAGTTAACCCTAATTAATAACAGTGCTGCAGGCCGGCACTCAGCCAGCTCCCATCAAACAATATTTACATCTCTCTTATCTGGTCATAAATCRTTACATCTTATCTACTGGCATACCCAAAACAATTACCTGCCTGTCACAAAAAAAAGTTTGTAGTGCATTGCCACAGTTATAAAAGTGCTTCTATTATGGTTGCAAAGTTTAGCTGATAGATGGAGTCAGTAGACAGACAGACTGCCTTTTCTGAGTGAATGGACTGAGYTCTCAATCTTGAATTCTGATCTATGAATGGAATTGAAATGCTTAACCAACAACCCAGACAGATGWTAGCATATTTGTTATCTAACCTGAGCTCTTTAAAAACCACCAGTACCTCTTAGCAGTGAGAATGATTAGYAGCAAGGATTTCAGTAGATCACTAATTCCAAAGTCCATTTACTAGACTATTAACCTAGGTGGGCACAGTCAAGCACATTTTGATGCAAAAAATGCTTAATGCTTTTTTTCCTTTCTCCTACTGTCAGGGATAGGGCATTCTCTTGTAACACTGAACTTCAGTGCTGCCCTGCACCCAGTAACCAACTGGGCTCGAGTTTCTGCTTTACCAGACCTCTCCCTGGTTCTTCTCCATTCAGGTTGTAGAGAGGTGCTGTGCAGAACAGGTATTCAGCRACTGTAATTGATGTGCTGGCAGAATGACACCCTGCTTTGAAAGTCAGTGTGAATAGAAGGAACTTTAAACAATTATTTTAGCAGCTTACTTTCACTACCAAACTCTTTGACCATCAACAGAGGAACAAATATTGTTTCAGTAGTTAACTTCAATTACTGCATTATACACCTAATAAACYACAAACAACTTTTATCACAAGAAGCCTTTACCATATGGATGTCTACTTCAGTATCTTTGAAATCCTCCTCACAGAGAAATCACACCAARTAAGTCTGTCTCACGTGGCAAAGAATAGGTGCTCTCAGCCTTTCAACCTCTCCATTCCTCAGGTTTTCAAAAGATTGAGCCACCCTGTTTTCCACCTGCAAAAGGGAAGCCCCAGAATGTAAACAATTTCTTTGTACTGAATCTCTCTCTCYTCTATCCCTGAACTTGAGCTGACATGAAGTATTTGGCTTAGCTATGTGCCGACTCCAAAGGCCAAGCCCCCTTCTCCCTGCCAAGCATGCTGAGATAAAAACACAGATAAGATTCATAGTTCCTGTAACTTCTRCACCTGGGAAATATAAAACTTGGGTAGCACTCAACTTCTTCTGGGCATTGTGTGAAAAGCCACCAGAGACAGAGAATACAAGTGGCAAAACTCCTCTCCATCGAGATTGTGTTCTATAARTTCCTGCTATAGAGGTTATTAGTGAGATTTGTAAAATGTTCAAAGGGGRAAAAAAAGTTGCTTTTATACGAGGTTTTTTTTCTTCCCTGTCTTTCATTCTCACTCATTCTCTACCCCACCAGCTTGAGCTGTGCTGTTTATCTTCTTTTGCTACACCATCTGCTTTCTTGCAGCCATCAGAACTTGGACACTCAGAGCACACACGCTGCCAGGGCTGATAAGAGAGAGTGAGTTTATCAGTGGGAAGAATGGCATAGCCAGCACTGTACTCTTTTGATTCTTTATTTGTTAGTCACGGTTTACAGATGTTACAGGGACAATAACTTTGCAACATCTTCAAACATTACACACAGAGAAGGCATGTGGCACTTCTCTGCAAACTAGGAATGTTTGGGCACTGTTACTCACTGCCCAACTGGCTTGAACASGGCACTTAGTAAGCAGCAAATTATTTTGGCTATTAAGGGCATACTTATTTACAAACACACTTTTGTTAATCATGTCAGGCTCTGTTTCTGAACTTTCTTCAGTTTTTTGCCCACTGCCCACTCTGGTGAGTTCTGSGTAAATGCTCTCATTGTCTGTTGCTAATCATTCTTGCCTACAAGATAACAGCGGGTTTTTGATCAGTGTCTGAACAAAACCACCTTTGCTGGATGGGTCATGAAATAGGGTGGAATTTATGAGGCATCTCTCTCCAGACTATACTGCCCTCAGCTATGTTCTGCCAGAGACGCTCTGTAGTACTGCGTAAACACATTCTCTTTCATGTCACAGTGATCTGGAAATAATGTCTATGAATGGAACAAAATGGAAAGAAAAGACATTTTATCACAGGCCTGTCTCAAAATGGTATTTTTAAAAATACCAGAATAATCCTCTGTACAACAGGCAAAGTTGAACYTTTTTTTCTTCTGACACCTATTAGAGGGACAGTCAGACTGCACAGAGCTTGTTCAGCATTGCATTCTTATTTATTTTTTAAAKATTCCTTCTTGTCAGCCTCTCACAAGAGATCTTCCAAGGCAGATTGGTCATTTTCCATAAAATACATCGCAGTCAGTCTGCAGAATTCCTGGCCCTAAGGGTTGCACTGGTATTTTTATTCGTAACATTTCTGGGCAGGCTTGTGCTTATTTTGTGCACTCATTGTGGGTAGCAATGGACTCCTCCATGTCCCTTTACACAACAGCTTTCCTTCCAGCATTAACAATCATCATCACAGGCAACAACTCAGTACTGAAACCAGTCATCTGCCTCCTATCAAAGGGATGGGCAGGCAGCAAGCTAGGAAAAGAGTGATGTTTTTTTTGACCCTACCCATCCTACTGATCAAATCAACTGCAAATGAAGGACTGGACAAAATTATCTCTTCTAGAGCAAGAGAAGAAYCAGTGAACATCCTGGTATATTGCTTTTCCATCAGACTGTGTGGTGATCCCAAAGCTGGGTCACCACCAATGAGTCTGTACTACATTTTCAAACTCACTGTGAAAATGCAGGTTGCATCCATTTCATCACATGCAACAGACACAGCTTGTTTAAAACAGCTTTCACACTTCTCATAGATTATGCTGCCAAATATGCTGAACAGTGCTTTTCCTTATTACACATCARTTCAAGAAGCAAAGGGTGTATCAATGAAGCAAACTAAGCGACTAAGAAGATTTATTATACTGTTCGTGAGAATCTGGGTACTCTTACTATGTCATCAGAATGTGGACTAAAAAATTAATTTGAGAGAWAAGGAGAGTCTGTCAGAGAGTTTTGAATTTTCTCGATACAGTTGGAAATTATATATACAATATATGTGCAGCACACACTATCCGGATTTTCAGTGGTACACTGGGCACTTACAAAGGCAAATGAGTTCCCTGATATGCTTCACCGGATTAACAAACATGAGTTTGACAAAACCGCATTTCATTCCTACAGAAAAGAAGTGGTAATGAGTTACAGAGATAAAGATAATATAGCACAAAAAGCCCAGTTGTCTTGCCAGAAGTTATATATAGAGGAAAAACAGCCCTGGTCTAACAGCTCTCAGTGTTCAGACAACCATAGGGATACCTTTGTATTTATGTCAGTAAGTACTCATGAGAAATGTTCTCTAATCTTTTACTTCTCTTTTACTAAAACATTTAAAGTAAACTAGAAAGATTAMAATTAAAAGAGTTAAACAAATCTAAAATATTTGCTTGAGGCACCAAAATATAGCTGGACCTGCTGAAATGGAAAACAGAATGAGTCACAATCCAAGAAATGCCTCAGGCTTGCCATTCTCTCAGTATATGCCAATATTCTCTAATAAACCTGATATTCAGAGGTTCAGAGTGCCCAGCACATGTTTTAGACAGTTACCAACATGAAAACAAAGTGTGGATACATATGAGTCTTTGTTGTCCTTGTGCTTTGAAGACATGCTTCCTGGACATTCCTTAGAAGGGCCCAGGAACATTCTCAGAGCATTTCTTGGCCCAGTATGAGCAGGATTTTCAAGGAACCAGAGATCAAGTTGAGGGRACACTACCTCAAAGGGCAAGAGTGGGCTAAGTCTCATGAGTGGCCTTGAATTCCAAGTATTGCCTGAGTTGTTTTGCCATATATAGCCAGTCTTAAAATACTTTGACATTCAGGTCTCTGATTTTGCCCTTATTCCCAAAGGTTCAGCTGGAAAAGTTGGAGCTCTGATTTATTTCAGTATGCTACAGGTTTCTAACTGAAGGATAGAGGTATTTACATGGAATTCTTTCTCAAAGAGAAAAATTAGAGAGTCATAGAAAAAGTCCTAGAAAAATTATAAATAGCATTAATGAAGGAACATGAACACACACATGCAAAATGACAAAAACAGCTATAAATTGAAGCAGACTACAGAAAATAAAAGGAGCAGACCCTCAGCTGATATAAACAAAAGAACTGATTAATCTTAAAGTTACAATGAATGAGAGAACACACACTAATAAATGCATTGCTTGCACTACAAATGAAACAGTTTTGAGCTGTTTTCACAAACGCAACAAGACAAAAAAAAAAAAAAAAAAAAAAAAAAAAAAAAANCTATCTACAGATTACTTTATTCCCTCTGTGCCTGCCAGGAATTTTACATGCAGTTATAACTGTCTAACTATCAAAAAGACCGAGTGAGAAAATGGAAGGAGTCCAGAGAGTCCAGAAAACAGCAAAAATGATCAGAGAGCTGGAGAGACTGATACGTCATGAGTGMCTAAAATAGAACTGAATTTTTAAGACATCATTGGCTGTATGACAATTAAAGATATACAGCAATCTATGGTCTGAAAGGCATGGATATAAAAAGAGAGGGACTTTTATGGGAAAAGAGAAAGGGAAACTGAATAAGAAAAAAATAAATGCTTGCTGGATTTCCAAAGTAGACTGAACTAGTCTCCTAAGCATGGAAAGTATAAAAGATCTGCTACTCAAGGACTAGCAATGCTCTTTTCTCCCAGACCTATCTACAGTAGATCTCTTTAAAATTTCTTATTCCTGTTCTAATTAATTCATCTGCATAGTTTGGTGTTCTTTACCACAAACAGTAGTAGCTARCACTTTACTGAAGCATCATCAAGCTCTGGTCAAAAGTTTTTGAGAACAAACCAATCCTTAACTAGTCCCTGTCCTCTGCTATGTCTCCTACCACTGCTACCACAAGCACAAACACTGAAGGAAATTTTCAGGTGCAAGCCTCACATATATATACTTTCTTTAAACATATGTCAAACTCACTGGCTGCTGCTGACTCTTTAGACAAGATTTTCCCTATTCCCCCTGGATTTAACAAAAAGACAGACAGAAAGAGGAAGAGCACATAGCCTTGGGAGGGAATGGTCTGTAGGGGAAAACCCCAGAAGCAGSCAACTGAAGGTTAATCACAGTCACAAATTTGATAGACTTTGACTACTGATAATACTTTGAATATTGATAAACTTCCTGTCTAGAAAGTAACTTTGTATTCTATCTGCTCCTATCTCCTTTCTTAGGATAACCTGGACAGAGGAAACACTGTAATAGATATACATTCATACATATAATGTGCATATATCTTATATATGCATGTGTGGTAATACATGGACCAGTTGCACTGACACTACAGAGGCAGGCCAAGCCATACAAGAGAAGTCTTACAGAAAGAAGGAATGCAACCCAATCCAAGAGCACCTTCAAGAATGGTACATTCTTCAACTACACTTCTTTGWCGCAAAATAATTAGCAAAAGTAGCAGTTGCTCACATGGGCATTTGTCTTCCTTTGTCATCTCTTCTCAGTGGAGTTTTCAAAGGAATTTTTAAATTGTATGCCCTTTCAAAAAGTATTCTGCAAATTCTACTTTTCTCAAAGGAGCATCATTTTTCATAAAGGAAAGGTTTTCTCTCAGAAACTACTTTATTTATYTAAAGTCAAGATTCAACCATGCTATCAGACTATAAAAAGATAATGAAGTATACTTTTAGGGAAAAAAACCYCAAACAATAGTGTTCATGAAGCACTCCTTTGGCAAGTAAAAGTCAGACCCTTACAAGCCCCAAGTGCAGGAATGGCCAATGTCTTGGAAAAGAAAAACTCATCATTCTGTATGCAGCTGAATTGTATGTATTTCTGGCTTTCCAAAGAGCCATTTGAAAACTATATGAAGAATAATAATTTTTTTTTCTATATTTTAGAAATAAGAAATAAAAAGTTTTGTTTTCTAAAACTGGATTACTTCATGGATGAGAATATCCTAAACACCTCAGAGATTTTTAGGGTCATTAACATATTGCAAACAGACCAAAAAAGCATTCTTAGCCAAAGTAGTTTATCAGGTCCAAAGCATTTTTGTAAAGGAACCACACAAAACAATGACCTAATTCAAGCATAACATGCTCAGTATTCCTCTTCCATACACAAAACATGAAAAGAGTAGAAACTGGTGAAAAGATCAAAGAGATTTTAACATATAGAGTTGTTAAATAGTACGTTGCAGAAAACATCTGGAAAACTTAGTGGCAGCAAACCCCCAAAGTGTGGTTTAGAAATGCAAACTAAACATCTCTAGTTTAAATCAAATCATTKTCACATTTTCCAGATGAATGGCTTTTATAAACAGACCTGAGAATTATTTGATCCAGCTGCTGAAGAGATAGAAATCTTCACTTCAGAAAAAAAATTATCATGTTTTGGAGGTTTTTAATATCCAAGGCACCTAAGCTTGTGGTAAAAACTGAAGAGTTGAAGAGTTTGATTTTTACCTTTTTAGAAGTCATCAATCACTGACAGCACACTGCTTTACATCCTCAGTCATCACCTGCTTCCCATCMGATATAGCTTCTTGCAAAGCTGCACTTCATCTATAGAAGAAAGAATAAAACAACAATTAGCARAGTCCTAATTAAAACAGAATGTTCGGCCATCTCCAGAAAACGTGGTCCAGGGTAAAGGACCCCTCATCACTGATAACTAATGAGCGATTGTTTGCAACAAAAACCACCCAAGAAGAGTTACTGCTTTTCTAATGATTTTTCATCAGGATCTGGTTGCACTTGGATGCTCATAGAGAAATCAACTAGTCCTTCCTGCAGATTCCACTAGCACCCAAGCAGTTTCCATATTTTCTCTACAATATCCCTTTTCATTTTTCATTTCAGGGGGCAAAGACCCCAAGCTCTGAAGTTCTGATGAASTTTCAGGTTCTGGTTTCATGCTACGCTGAAGTTTAATGCCTTTTTTTCCTCTGCTTATGTAAGTAAACAGCCATAAACACCAGGGTTACACATTTTAACAAACTGCCACCCATCAGCTGAACAGTAGCAGCTGTTGGACCACCACACTGCAAGGCTGAAGCAGATGGTTCTCCTTCCCAGCTCTGGCAGGGCTGGGGCATGAACAGGCTCAGGAGCTGCCATCCARTGCTGAGTCCATACCCTCCATCTCTTTCTCAACATTTTACAATGTGCAGCTGGCCCCCTTAGCAGGAACCCCATAAGGGTGTCTTACAATCTTTAGCATGCTTAAACACAGAGAAAACATTGATTGTATCAGTTCCTGTACCGCTGTAAACATTAAAGTGGCCAGCAGGACTAGAGCAGTGATTGTCCTCCTGTAYTCAGCACTGATGAGGCCACACTGAGAGTGCTGTGTCCAGTTCAGGGTCCCTCACTACAAGAAGGACATTGAGGGGCTGCAAGATGCCCAAAGAAGGACAACAAAGCTGGTRAGGGGTCTTGAGAGTAAGTCCTATGAGGAGCAGCTGAGAGATTTTGGGTTGCTTTGCCCAGGGAAATGCAGGCTCAAGGGGGATCTTATCACTCTCTGCAACCATCTGAAAGGAGGCTGTGGCTAGGTGGGGGTCAGCCTCTTCCCCCAGGCWACCAGCAACACAAGAGGAAGTGGCTTTAAGCTGCACTGAGAGAGGTTCACACTGAACATCAGGAAGAATTCCTTCCCTGAAAGGGTGGTCCAGCATTGGAACATGCTGCACAAGGAGGTGGTGGAATTACCATCCCTGCAAGTGTTCAAGAAATGAGTGGACATGGCACTTAGTGCTCTAGTGTAGATGACATGGTCGTGTTCGGTCATACAGGAGATTGAGTCCAGATTGAGGCTGGACTCAATCTTGGAGGTCTTTTCCAGCCTTAATGATTCAATGATTCTATGATTTAACACATATCATACATACAGTCAACCTCCAAATCCCAGCCTGAGATCTTTTCACTAGATCACTGTTCATTTCAGTGTTCAAACCCGAGACTCAGTGAGTCATTGTAAGTTTTACCCTGTATCATGTGCTGACATATTAATAACAGCTCTGATAACACATGCTATAAATTGCTGGTAGAAGCAAAATTTTTTACAATTTGAAAGCACACAAGAATGGATTATGAAAACACACCAAAAACATTTCAAGACTTCTATTGATGGGAGAAGAGAAAAAATAAGTATCTAAAAATGCCTGAGCCCAGCCCTACTGCTCTTCCCCATGCTCTCATCCTGCTCACGAGGAACCATACTCCTACTATCAGTACTAAACAACAAACTCTCTCAACCCTCACTAGGCACTATTTKAGCACTATTAAATCATCAAAACAGCAGCTCAGGAGATCTCATGGGAGTACTTTCATYCTTCCTTTCTCATACTAGAAATCAGAGGCTATGCTGAAAGCTACTATAAACATCTCTATTACTACAAATTTAACTTGGCTAAAAGAGATCCAGAAAGTCTTAAAATCATTTCCACAGCCATTTTTTGACCTGAACATATTTCTCATGTAATCTCTACTCTGACTCTCAAAGCAGCTTTCACCTTAACACATACAAAATCAATCTTCCTAGAAGTATTMGGCTAAATTTAGCAGCATTGGATATAATTCAGTAAATTAAATATAAATGTTTAGCCATGGCTTACATTTATTTGCATTGACTGGCCACTGAAAACAGTGAATTTTATACTCCACAGGAAAAGCACGAGGAAGTTTCCATACACACAGACAGGATCTCATTATCCTTTTTAATGGAACAAGGCAAGGGTCACTGCTTCAGTGGTGACAAATTGGCATACATATGATGGACACCACCTTTTCCAAAAGTCTCCCATCAGGTTTTCTTATGCACACCCCTCAAAAATGATTTTTTTTTTGCTTATACAGATATTGCTATATCAAGGCAATGTGTTGGAGTTTGCAGTTTAAACCTCTCTATATGTGTCAAAACTGAATATTTAAACTGCAGATAAGAAAATGTAGCTTGTAATCAATATCTTTAATCTGCAAGGTCCTTCAGGTTCATATTAACACACCTTACGTATCCCTGAATGCCACCAAATTACTCAGTCCTCTACACCTGCTTCCTTCACATGGATTTACTTTCAGACATAAATTTATWGAAGGAAAATTGGAAAAAGAGGTTRCAACTTGTCCRCTAACACTGCCTGGTTCACTTCTTGAAATCTCAGCTGTGCAGCTGCCTCTCCCTTCCACCCTTGCTGCACGGCATGGGGACAGCTGCAGCCACTGTTTTTACACATCATGCCTAATGTAAATAAACACTGAGAGCCCATCTGACCTTTCTGCATCCCAGTACATTTTCTATCTGTGAAATGGTAGTAACAAAAATTCCCAGGTGGGTCATATAACTATAAGGGTAAAATAAAACACTCTTTTCACATCTCCTCTCAAATCATTAAGATTTTCAATATGGATCTTGAAAATAAAATAACACATTTATTATTTATTGAAAAGAAAATAACATAAGAAAACAACACATCTGTTAAAACTTCCAATGAAATTACAAGAGAAATAAATAGGACACCTTGTCATTTATTTCCTTGAAAATGTAAAGTGTTATTGATATTATAATCACTACATGGTACTTTCAGATTAAAATACAGATATTTTTAAAGGGAAAAGAGAGAGAAAACAGGGAAAGGATACCCTGAATGAGAGCTGAACTCATCCTGACAAGCAAAATAGAATGGATGAGGCCCAACTGACTATTGTCAATGGTCATGTTGCAAAGACAGAGGAGCTTTCTCAAATGCAAAGTAAAACTGAAAGCTTTTGCCAAGATATGTAACTGACATGCCTGCCCTGACCGAGAAAGAGGTKGTATCTGTATATAAAAAGCTACAATAACCAAAGTAATCAAAGTAATATTCAAAGCTTAAATAGGAACATCCCTATAAAATAAATGGCACATTTTTTTCAGTAAAATTACACATTAAAGTCTAAACATGATATTTTTTGTAATAGATATGAAAACTTTTGCCAAGATCTTTGCTCTCCAAAATTCTGTTTGTGAACTGTTTCCCCTTATGCTGCACTTTGCACCTCAGAGGAACTGCCATGAAAGTGCAAGATGTATTCTCATAATCCTTCTCCAAACCAGTTCCTAAAAGTCCTTTTCCAATAATGTGGATGAAAACAGTAATAAAAATACTGAGCCCAACACAGCCTTGCTTGCTTCTTGGAATGCCCCATGTATATGTCTGCATCCATCATTCATCCATGGGCCTATACTTTTGATTACAAGATTTTTGGAAGACTCCTTTTTCCTCCGTCTGTACAAAGACTCCTTTGTGGTACTCTGTCTGTACCACAACATGTTCTGAGAGACTCTTCTAATACAAAAAACTCATACTAATGAATAATTTCACCCTTTCACTTGTTAAAAACATCACAGAAAAAAAGATGTAATGGTTACATAGTTCTTCAACAGCTGATGTTATCTTCAAGCAGAAGTTTGGCACATAAAGAACTACACCTGGGATGAAGTATGGACACACATACAATGCATTTTGTGTCACATGATACAATTCTTTGGCTGCTACTGACACAGATTTTTTTAAAAAGAAATCTGTCCAAAGGTTATTAGAGAATGTCATGTAAGATTGGAGAAGTTTTGCACCCTGATTATGGCCATTTTTCTCTGCTCTTACTTTTGTATTTCAAAATGTTTTGTCCAGCCAGGCTGGCAGAAATCTGAGCCTGGTGTCTCTGGGCAGGGATACTGGAAAAAGTCCCCTTACTGCATATTGTGTATACCACTTTTTATTCTGTACRTTTGCCAGGGATTATAACATGATGCTGCTCTGGCTTTGCCCTCAACCTCACTTGGTAAGTCATACACAAATCATTTCCAAAATAACTATCAGAGTTATTGAAACAGCATGATTTAAGGGGTTCTTAATAACCAAC
This sequence comes from Malurus melanocephalus, assembly GCF_030028575.1. Lineage (NCBI taxonomy): Eukaryota > Metazoa > Chordata > Aves > Passeriformes > Maluridae > Malurus > Malurus melanocephalus. The sequence goes on along the minus strand of NW_026623259.1, from coordinate 1,182,848 downwards.
ATCCTCAGGCATATGTAGACYTGAGTTTTTATTGCTTTTAAATAGGCTTTTCATGAAAAATATTATTCTTTCAGGAGCAATTGCATCACCACTTTACTTCAAATCCACAGAGATTACAAAGGTAAACTCTTGATTTTCCATGGTGCTTTCCCAACTTTTATCAGTTTATACAATAACAGATTTCAAAAAGCACATGGATATAAACAAGAAAGTGCTATTTGCTTTTTATAAATATGGCTGATACTGCAAGCCCACTCTCCAATGGCATAGTGTCATTGGYAGATCTTTCAAGAACCACTCCCCAGCTTTTGGCAAAACTGGAACTGAGCAATAAAGCTACGGACTCACTGCTCCAGCTGGCTGGGTAGAATGARTCGCAGCAGGAGTGGCTGGGAAATGGGCAGAGCTGATCAAAAACAGGTCTCTGGTTGTGSACATGCATCTGATCCATGCCTCTAGTGAGGGGAGAGGCAGGAAGCAGTTGGTACAAACCWGCATGGTCTGACTTTTGTCACCAATGGCCTTGCTTGGGAGCCTGTGTTAGTGGCTCCTACCTTGCTTTTCAGCAGCACCCAAATCCAAATTTCTGTGCCTAACYCAAGCAGCTACCAGAAACCCGATGAATGCCTTTGGGCAGCACTCATGTATCCATAGGCTAAAAAACAGAAGCACCCTGAATGGTGGGGCTGAACCTTGACTCTGTCAATTGTTTTTTTATTCTTCTCACTCATGAAGCAAAACGCAATGGAGGAAGGTGGGGTTGGGGGGAGCAAGGTAGAAATGCAGCTCATAAGTATGTCTTGAGCCATCACGCTGTTTCTCTATTTGCCTTTGAACCTATTGTAAACTCATGTTTGCAGCCTTTTTAGACTTAGTGAGCCACAGCTACATTGTTGTATCCAAAATATTTATGTGAGATTGGTATCACTAAACTCTTCAGTATGGGAGAAAAAACCATCAAGAGAAGTGACACATAGACGCAAAGCTTTTCTGCAGAAGTTTCCAACGAGAACAATGCAATATGAACCAGAGCATTGTAATAGGTGATTTCCTACCCAAACTTTGTGTATCTTTTTTAATATCACTTCCTTGTGAGCTTTTCAAAGCTTAAAGCTATCCTTAATTTAATATAGTGGTGAAAATTAATGGAAGTTAAAACTAGCAACTTCCTTTTTAATTTAACAGTTCTGGATCATTGATTAGCACTATCACTTCTCTCTGAGACTAACAGGTGACTGTGGTTATTGAATGCAGCAAGAACGAACTTTTGGCAGCTCATGAGATCACTCGGCATATCAGAATCATCAGATACTTTTAGCAGTCGTTACAATAATTTAGTCACTTTATACAGATCACCCTTAGGTTTAAAACTTGTTCTCACATAAAAGAGAGAAATTAATTTGTACAGACTGAAGCTAAAGCCCTAAGAAGGCATGAAAATACCTGCAATGGCAGATGCAYTATTTTATTCCATTAAACATTAGGCCGTTTAAGCAGCACGAGTCAAGTAAACTCCGCCTCGCAGGAGGTTTGATAAGCAGGCTTCACTGGAAAAACCCAAACTCAGCTGAGGCAAGTGCCAGGTGGGACTGCTCCAGCTTTAGAGCATCCAAACACCCTCCGGAGTGTGACGGGCCGGTTGGGCCRGACAGGGGAACCTCGGTGGGCAGTGGCGACACACCTCTCCTCCCCGTTTCTTTCCCTGTTTTCCCTACAGCGTCAAAGGGGCCACAGACACGGACCGACACGGCCCAGTGCACAATCCCCTCAGGTTTTTGTTACTGCTGCCTGTTGTTGCGATGCCACAAACACTGACAAAGGCCAGGCGGGCGTGAGGCCGCGGTGACAGCCGGCACCGCAGATGAACGGGGAAACGGGGCGCGCCCGGCAGCTCCGGGCGGCGGGGACAGCCCGCTGGGAGGGCTGAGCGCCCCCAGAGCGGCTGCCAAGCCCAGGGACGTGCGGGCTGCCACCGGCACTCACCCCGAGCCCGGCCCCTGTGTCCCTGGGCTCCCCAGCGCTCTCACCGCCAGCCTCGGGCGGGCCGCAGGGCGTGTCCCGGGCAGCCCCGCTCCGCCCCAGCCCGGCCCGGCGGGGCTGCGGTGGCGGACGGGGCAGGGCCGGGCCGGAGCCGCGCAGCGGCGGCAGCGCCATGGGGCTGGAGACGGAGAAAGCGGACACCCGCATCTTCATGGACGACGACAACTTCCCGCGGAGCGGCGGCCCCGCKCTGTCGGAGGCGGAGAAGTGCGCGGAGGACGAGCTGGACCGCGACCCTCACGGGATGAACTCCCACCTGCAGGTGCGGGCCGGGCCGGGGCGGGCGGGCCGGGGCTCGGGCCCTCGGTGAGGGGGGTTCTCTGGCGGGCTCCCCGCGCCCCAGCTCCCCGTGACCGCAGAGCCGCTTCTTGTTCCAGCTGGGGTTCGAGGATGTGATCGCGGAGCCCGAGCTCACCCACTCCTTCGACAAAGTCTGGATCTGCAGCCACGCTCTGTTTGAGCTCAGCAAGTACGTGATCTACAAGGTGCTGACTCTGGTCCTCGCCATACCGCTGGCCCTGGTTGTGGGGATCGTTTTCGCGACGCTCAGCTGCCTCCACATCTGGTAAGCGCGTGTTGTGCCCGTCGGTGCCCGGGCTCTGCCCGCAGGTCCGCGGAACTCGTCTGCTGTAGCGTTCATTACTGCCCAGCCGGCGACCGCCGCCTTTACAACCGGTAGTCAGTCAGCTAATATTAACTGCTTTATTTCTAAAGGGAGAGAAAAGGAAACGATGTTTTCTCTGTGATTCAGTTCCCTGCCTTGCTGTTACCAGCAGTCTGTCATGACTGTGTGAGCTCCTTGGGGCAGAGAGCCTGTATGGCCACTTGGGTGGCACCTACAGCAATGCATTCTAACCCTGGCTGGCTTCTGGAGTGATAATAATGACTGAACTTACTTTTCAAACTGAAGTGCAGAATTTGTTCAGACATGTATTTTAAATGAAATATCCAGGCAGGAGTATTTCCAACACCTGAATTTATTACTAACTTCTTAGTACCGTTACCTCTTTCATTTTTTTTTTTCCTCACAGACTGAAGAAAGCTTTTGAGGGCCCAACTCGCTCTGTGTCACTGCCACAAAATGTACTGTCAGTGCCTTGCAGCTGGTACATAGCTAGATGTCTCTAGATGCAGTGCCCCAAAGCCCTTCCAGCTAAGCAAAAAACCCTGCTGAGGTCAGGCAAGTTGCTTCTGGCCATGGCCGAAGTTCACAGGCAAATACACTGGACATCCAAGTCACACCAAACCTGTGCACCGTAAGCATAATACACTGACAAAGTACCAGGAAGAGTACCTTGAGATCAGAATGGCAGATGATGGTGGAGAAGGAAGAAAGGCAGGGAGAATAATGAAGTTGAGGAAGGAAGTGACAATCCAAAAGGCTGCAGAGGAAGGGATGAATGCAGATTATTGACATTATTACTGTGAACCAGGATTTTCTGTATACACGAGTTTTGGGCAAAGTCTAATTTGACTTGAGTAACACTGGAATCCTTTTCCTTTTGTCAAAGAAAACAGAACACTGAAACTGGAAGTGAACTCAAAACCCTAGGAATATATTGATTATCTGAACTGGTGGTAGCAATCTTGTGGGTGCAGATTTCAGGTTTTGAAAGTGGAATGGCACCTTGTGTTGATGACATTGTCAAGGCACTTTGAAAACTGATTAACTTGAATTTTGGAACATTTTATTTCCAAAGGAGTTGCAGTGCAGTTCAGAGATGCCCACTTGCTACGTCTCTGTTCCCAAACTGTTACAAACAAACAGTGCATAGGCACAGTGTTGCCCAGATTTTTAGGTCTGTCAGATGTCACTGTGCCACAGTGTGCATTGTGACTGCAAAAGGGCATGGTGATTATATATAGGTTCCCAGTAGTGAAATATCTATGGAAAAATTAATCAATGATGGCAAATTTATTAAAACTGTAGTGCTTTTTTGTGCTTCAGAAGGATATGGTATCTGGATTTCACAAATTGGATACAGAGACATGAGTTTCACTGATCCAGGACACAGAGGTCAGTTACTATTTGTGCACAAAGTCCCTAGTGACTGTCTCAGGAACTGTGGGTTCTCACATGTGAAATAGAACCGTCTGAATGTGGCACTTCATTTAAAAAGTTTCTCTAGACTTTGTGTAAACACACTATCTTCCCCAACAAATTATTATCTTTGCCCAGGTTAGTTTTCACTATAGAACTGATCTTTCCTTTTGATCTTCCTTTGCCCTGGGATGGATGTGAATCATGTAACTCAGGAGTGCTATCTGCACTCTCTTGGACTCCATCTGGTGCTACCATCCAAAGGCAATACTGCCTCATCTTCCCACAAACTCAATCTGGATTTGTTGCAGTGCAAAAGTGGAACACACTAAGTTGGCACCTCTGCACGTCTATGTTTCAGATTACATGGGAGTGAAGAGTTCAGTGTTTCTGCATTTGAGAAGTAGTGCAAGAGCAGTGCAGGTTTAGAGGCCCTAAACATAGGGTACTGGTTGCTTTGTAGGGCCATCGAGTCTCGGAAAAAAACATTTGTGAAAGAAAGGGAATACYATTATGACTCTGTCTTCAGCTATTTAAATGTCATGGGAAGACCCTGGGCAAACCCTCCCAGAAGACTGAAACTCATTAGCATCCAAGCCAGTGAGATGATTATGTTGATATGTCATAAGGGAGCCTTTCTTGAGGCTAAATTCAAAAGTGCTTCAACAGCTTTTGGAGGTTCTTAAGCACAAAGCTCTGTTGTTGCAGTTTCGTTAACATGTTAAAAATCCACATAAGTCTAGGTCATCATTTCTCATGCTCAAGGAAACATTGTGAATTGTCCTCATCATACCTGATAGTAACTGTTGTCTTTCACCTGCAAAAAGAAAGCTGAGTAAGAAATATATAGTAATACACTCTAATTTTCATTTTTAACCATAAAAGTGGAGCATATTCTGTTCTCAAACTGGCTGCTTTAGCCAGAATGTGGTTTCACATTACCTGGTAAAAGATACTGAATGATGGGCTGAAACTGGGCCAGCCAGCAGCCTGGTGATCTGCATACAAGCCAGTTCAAGGAAATCTACTTGACATTTTTCCTTTACTGTCATTCTCACCTCAGAGTATGCAGGCCACACTGAGTTGTAACATTTTGCTGTGAAATTAAAAGCTTTTAAATGCATCCTTAGATTTCGGCTCTTAAGGTTATTGATTTTTGAACATGAGCAGAACACTTTGGTTTTTCATGCAAAGTCATTATATTTCTTATAGATTAGTGATTGATTCTTGTTCAAAGCCACATGTTTGCCACCTCTTGGAAATTAACACCTGAATTTCATATTAGTCTCATCATAATAGTGTTCTGGTACATTGCATATTTACACTAAGAATCAATGATTCATCTGGGGATCCATAACTTGAGTCCTGGATCTGAGATGGGCTCACACAGCTCTATAGTCATCACTGGCTAAAACAGCAGGTACTCACTGCACCTCTTGGTTTGAGCTTCCATTCCAGTGCTAAGATGTAGCCAGGGACTCATATGCAAAGCAGAAACGGATATGCATCGTTTCTTGCCTTTTGTATTCCTCAAGTTTATATAACTGCTGCTATTCATGCTCAACCCTAAAACCAAGTCCCTACTGGCGGCCTCAAATGGAAATAAATTACAGCTATGAAGATCCATCTTATGAACTGGTGGTGCTGCCTTGATACCTTCTCTTCGATGTCCAGTACATATCCCTTGGTTTATAAAGAGGAAATACATGGATGATGTCTTGCTTCCTTGTAGTAGTTTTATCTTTTCCAGTCTCCCCATGTCCTGGAATATATAATGCTTGATTTTAATGCACTTCATAGGCTGTGTATGAGTYGTGAAAGGCTTTGGGGGTTATCTATTGCCTCACTTGTCCAATGGTTAATGGGATGCAACAAGAAGCTGTACAACTGCTAGGTAATTGTTAGTCATCTTTTCTCAATGCTTGCTTGTACTGGAGAGCCATACAAGACTTTTAATTCAAAACTTGATGTAGCACATGGAATTAGGTAATTCCAGCACAGGAACATAGAATATTTAAAAAGTAGTATTAAGACATGTCTGAAGTTCCATTTTGAATACAGGAGAAGGTGTGATTCTTCACTTTGAGGAAGAAATCTGAAATAATGGTTCACGACTACTCCAACATTGTTGCCCAAGTCTGTGAAAAGTTGATTCTTATTATTATTGGGAGTTAAATTGTGATCTGCCATTTCCAAGAGGTGTTTGGATTTTAACAGGGTTTCCTCAGGATTTAGCAAGAAGAAAAAGTAATGTGAGCAAAATAGAGAAAAGTTGAGGGGTATAATTTTGTAGATATCATGCCTTGAACAGAATAAAGAGAAAATAGGATAGGATGGGAAAAAAATGTGATAATTTGTGCTTTTCAGTTCAACAGTTCCCAAAAGACATGATTCATCCCWTTTGGTGAAAGGAGGGGTATTTTGTAATATATATACCTAGCAAGATTCAATGAGAGGTTATATAGGTACCTGTCTTCAACTCAGATGACAAATTCAACAGACCTCTCATTTTCTTCCAAATGCTGTACTACATGCTAACACTCACAGTACCAATATGGCATCAGTGTTGATATCCTTAGGATGTGCTACTTTAATTTTACTGTTAAACATTACTCAAGCAGGCAGTTTCTGTGTCTGTGAACAAAAGTATAGACCAGGATAAACCCACAGCAAAGGATGTCTACGTTACATTTGTCAGGTCACAAAAACAAATGTGTGGCTTCTAATGACATTTGATTATTTATTTTTAAGTGTGCCTAGTCATTCCATGGAAGGCACATTGTAACCTCTGATAATCTGGAAATATCACACTGTAGGATAACATATCCTTTGTAGGGCAGGATCCAGACTTGTACACATGTAAATACACATATACACACACTCACATAATTTAAAAGTTACAAAATACCTTTTATGACTCTCCTGGGTGTAAAGAGTTGTGTTCTCTGAAGAAGGATGTTTGAGTAATTATTGTATAAGTAGACTGCCTTTTATTTTAAAATTGAAAGTTATTTACATTAATTAGCTTTGTTATGTTGCTGTCATGTTTCATGTATCCTCCTACGTACTTAGCATACATTGAGTTTTGCCTGTATTTACCATAAATATAAGAATTTAATAACAAGTGCTAAAAGATTTTAAAATATTGCCAAAACATTTAAATGTTCATTTAAGATTATCAAAATAGGTTGAGTTCAGTACTGTGTGAATGACTTCTACAGCAATTTCAAGTACTATGATCACTGCTTCTCCAGCCTTCTACATCTTTCTATGAATCTTCTGCATACTGTGGTGTTTGTTTAGTTTGTATTTTGTGTGATCCTGTCAACAGAGGGTCCAACAAGAATGTCATCTTTTCTGCTTCTCTTGTTTAGTTAGATTTTAAAAATAATCAGGCCAAAATAATTATGGATGGTTGCAAAAGAGCAATTATGTAGTCTTTATAAACGATCCAAAATGGAAAAGAGGTGAAGTCAACCCAAACAGAATAGCCATTTCTGGTATTTTCCCTGTGTTGCATGGAAAAATAGCAATTTACTTTTTCCTTTGCATTATTGATGCTTGTCAGCTGTATTATAAGAGGTTAAGGACTAATTTTTTACTCTATAGATCACATGTTCTGTATGCAGGGATATAGGTGGTTATAAACACATAGTTTACAAGGTTCAGTTTAAAACTAGAGGCACATTATTCCAGTAATGCTCACAGTTCAATATGGGGTATTTCAGCAGAGACAAAAGAGAAGGTTTTAGAAAATCTATTCTTGTTTAAATCCATCTGGGCTAGCTTTGAGTAGAGCATGGACGTACTAGTATGCATGCATTGTATGACAAAAGCTGTTGGATAAACATTGCAAGTAATTAATTTTGATTCAGTACATTTCTAACCTTCAACTTTTAAAAAAACATGGCTTTGTGAATCTGAGGAGTATGTATTGTAAATACACAGCAGCTCTTTTCTTCAGACTTACAAAATAGTAAATTATATCTTTTCTGTCATTCCAGTCAAAGTCAGTGAGAGTTCTGCAGTGGAATTATGCAGATGCAACTTGAATTTTGAATACAACAGTAAACTAGAACAGAGTTTATTATCTTTATTGAAAGAATCGATTCTTTTACCTGATTTTGGGAGTAAACATGTTCAATATAGCAGAAGGATTTTTTTTTAAACCTTGCTCTAGTAGCAGTTCAGTATTATTTATATAATTTATACATTTAGTTTGTCTGCACCCAAGTAAGAACATCCAACTTAGTGAAATGACCAGAGGTTTGGACCACTAAATTATTAAGGAAGGACAGTAACTTAAAGCAGTGTGGTCAGTTATCATGAATCCACTGGCCCCGGTGAGCTGCCCATGTGTGCACTTCTGGCTTTCCTCCATTGTTAGCATGCTTGGCTCAAGCCTCCATTAATGACATTGCTTTGGAATTGGTACATACAGAGAGCAATCCCCAGATCCTTACCAGTGCTCAGGAGATGAAAGCACAGTATTTTCTACTATGCACCCCGAGTGAATAGAAAGATATTTTCCCCTGACAAGGAGCTCTGACTKCATTCTAATGTTAATTTCTCATCCACAAATTAAGAACTTAACAGGATCAGCCTATTTTTTCTGAGACTACATAGTGTATCTGTATTGTAATAATCTGATGTAACTGAATATGGCCTTCCTATTTCTGTTTTACTGTAGCAACTTGTAACAGAGATGGGTAGGAATGAGACACCAGTGGTGTGATGTGTGTATGTGTGAGCGCCTGGGAGAGAGACAGATAAAAGAAACACCAGAAGAGGCAGCAAAGCAAGAGCAGATTGTAAAGTGTGCTGTTTCCAGTCAATCAAACTGGGGAACACGGTGTTTCTGTCAGCTGCTAAAGACTCACATTCAGATATGACCACAGCACAAATGAGTCCATAGGAGATGATTGCTCCTCAGCCACAGTGGGTAGCAGCAGGGCTACAGCAGATCATGTACACCAGCCCTGCCAGCAGCAGGGAGAGATAGCAAAAGTTCATAATTTTAAATAGCACATAAAGAAATTGCCAGTTAATAAGCAGAGACACAATGAGAAGAAATCTGTTGTTTACTCTCTCATGTTGCATACAAATAATTCTGGCCATAGGACCACATGCATCATGGTGTTTCTGCATGTGCAGGAATGAGGCCTTGAGGAAACAAAATTGATGGAGGATGACTGCAAGAGGGTGAAGTCGACTTGCTTAAATATTTATATTATAAAGTCATAAAAGTTAAAGGACCACTTCTCTTCCATAACATGTCACACTGGTGTTTCATTATCCTGATTTCCCCATGCTGTAGGAGCGCCAGTCTTCAAATCTTTCATTTTCTTTTTTACAGGATTGTGGTGCCTTTTGTGAAAACCTGTCTCATGGTCTTGCCTTCAGTGCAAACTGTATGGAAGAGCCTGACAGATGTTTTCGTCGTGCCATTCTTTCATAGCCTCGGGCGATGCTTTGCCATGGTTAATATACGGCTGGACCACGAGTAAATATCAGAGATGTGACACTGCTGTAGCTGTAGCTGGTGTTATACTTCTTGCTAACCTAACATACAAGCACTTACCATTCATTCCAAACTTAAATTACCATGGCTGGTTTAAGTGGGAACATGCTGTTTTTATTAAAACTCATTTATTATCAGGGAGATCCATTTAAGAATAAGTAGGCAGTTTTCATAGCTCACTTTTAACAACAGAGTGATCGTGGAGTTTATTGGCAACACTTTATTTTAATGGTAGGTTGATTGGTAGATTACAGGAGAATTCTCATGGAGGATTAAAAGCCACCGCAGTGATAATGATTGGTGTTATTACGATAAATAAATCTGAGTACGCTGTGATACCTTAGACAAAACGGATCTCTAGGGTTTCACAGTGACTTCACTGCAGTTCCACCAGGAACCATTTTTGGCCTCGCTATRCAGAATGATAAACCCAGTCCTCTGTTATCAGCAGTTAAAGTGAACGTGACTCATTGCGTAAACATACAGGGAAAGGAACTGCTGTGTAATTCTCCATGTTGAGGGGGAAGGAAGCTCCCTAAAAGTTTATCCCTTAAAATAAGGTGTTAGCTAATGATTTGTAACATCAGCTAATCTGTATATTTTATTTAATGAGAGATTAACTTTGCTGTATATTTTGTACCTTTGTAAATGACTATTGATCGAGCTATTTTGAATCATAATTTCTGTAGTATTTGAATTCTAACCAATTTACTAAGCAGCAAGAGTGAGATGCTGCAAAAACTACTTTAGATAACTAAAATTTCCTCTTCTAAATTAAGTAGATTTTGAGTGTTGACATACAATTCTAATATATTAATTATATATGATTGTGTGTAAAAGCAAAGATTATAAGTGTTTTCATACACAATCATGCAAAAGAGTTGGAAATATCTGTTTATGAGAAATGTTTTTTATTAAAAATGGGGTGTAATAAATGTTACCTTGCCTATTTCTGTATATTATTGGTATGAACATTGTGATATTTAAAGTGATAGACAATATGCTAGCACTTTAACTGGGTAGCAAGCTCTTATATTAGGCAAGTGAGTGTACTTGGTATCCTTATCTAATTCTCCTAACCTATTGAATTGACTCTCTCTGTTGCTTATTTACTACTTCAGAGCCTAACCCCTTAAAAAAAGCCCTTCATCCTTCTGCACCTAATATGACTTATGAACCAGAATAACAGAATGTGTGCAGAGGTACWTTAACATTACATTAGCCTTCTGGTGGGCTTATGCTGCTGTTTTATTTAAATACAGATGGTAAGTTGCAATTGTAAAATGTTTGTATGATTTAGAATGTTATTTTCTAAAATGCTGTCTCAACTTTCTTATCAAACAAGAGGTATCTAATAAAATAATAAAATGTCAGCTGTTCCCCATTGTCAATTTCATTTCTTTTCAGATTTTTCAGCTTTTGAACAAACTCTTAAAATGCCAAACAGCATAGAATACTATACAGTTCTTCCAAAAGATGTGAGAAGTAAAGAAATGGATGATTATCAATAAAGTTCCAATATTATCAACTGCATTTAACATATTTATAGTAGAAAATGACATCTCTGTGTGTAATTAAGCCCATGCAGATCTCTGAAGCAGATCAATTCTCTGAAGAATTTTGGCAACATTCAAAATAATGCTTCATTATTTTTACAGGCGCAGGCTTTCTTTACAGATGAGCTGCAGAATTTTCCTTTTCTTGCCTGTTGGCCTATTAAAGCTACCTGACACTGTATATTCTTTTTATATTAAGAACATCTTTGTATATTAAAAGTATTTTTAGCATTTGGGACATTTAGAGAGGGATTCATAGGGCTTTCAAAAACTGGATCTTACTGATTAGTGCCCATGGTAACTTCTCTTGTTCCTTTTTATTCTGCAAGAAGTTATGTTGTTTTTCAGATGTGTTCTTCAAAATATCTTTCTTATGTTCAACATGGAAATAACTCTTTTGAAAATAAAAATTGGCCAGGCTAGGCTTGAAGTCTTTTGAGAGTTATTTTCTTTTACAGCGTCCAAGGACTTCTACAAAGATATTTTCCACTTAAAAATATCCCCTTGATGAATTCATTTAAAAGAAAAGAAAATAAATCAATCAGTACTAGCTCTTGTGTCTAAAAGGAGYCCTATAAAACCCTAAGGTTTGAAGGAACCCAAGTCTGGATGTTTGAAGTTTTGAGAATGAGGCCATTCCCCAGAGAAAGATGTATCATTTTATGATATGCATTGCTGGATGTATGCATTCTGAAATAGCTTACTGAAGTCAACTGGCTCTAGCTACCACAGACAACTAAGTAGAACGATTTGGTTTGTTCATGTTTTGATTTAGGCTTCTCATTGATCAGTTCTTTTCACCATTTCTCTAGCTGCTCTAAGACTGAAGCAAGCATGTAATTAAAGCTGTTRATTTCTTACATACTTTATAGCAATATCTTTCTCTGAAACAGGTGTGCCTTTACTATAAAAATACAAAGTGTACTCTTAGACTTTGGGTAAAATATTAGATGTTTGGCAAATACTCTTACTTTATCCATAAAAGGAGAGGAAGGAAGTATAAGGATTTACAGACTCTCCAATATTCGGTGTTAATCTGCCCCAGGCAACTCTGGCTGGCATGTATTCTCAGGATTTTGTGTTTCTGACATACATCCTAAAGTCTAGCACAGCCTGTACTGTGAACACCTTCCCCTGCTGGACACAGGGACTGAATGGGAACTGGCAGTGAACTGTGCTCTTCGATGTAGGAGTAGGTCTGTCTCCAATTCGGTTAAAATGTGGAACAGACCATCCCAGCTGATCCCTTAAAAGCAATTTACAAATGAAAATTTAGACAGGCGAGTCCAGAAACTGAGTCTCATTTTCTGTAACAAATGTAGGAAAATTTACACCCAATTCAGGTCATTACTTTGAGGCATCTTCTCTGTGGAACAGGGAAAATGTTATTGCTTGTAACAAGAGTATACTTTCCGTCATCATGGTAGAGCTATTATAAATAATGTGAGATGTTCCGATTCCAGCCTGTCTCTTATTACTGCAGACCATAGATCTACAGTGATGAGCTGGAAACTCTGTTCTGACTGCAAAATATTTCAGAATCTTTTTTCATGAAGATCACAACTAACATACAGAACTAACCCTGGATTTCTGTTATGGGCTTTTTAATTTTAATTCACAAAGAAGTTAACCTGCCTCCTTACAAGAGCTGTTTCCTAAAATCCTCCTAATCTGACTCTGAAACTTTTATATTTGTATCTTATCTTTCACCACCCTAGTTATTGACCATATAAATTGAAATAAATTCTTAACTGATACTTTGATGTATTAGTAAATGAAGAGCCTGTTCCCACCTTTCCAAAAAGTTCACTTAAGTATTCACTGACTAAAAAGTTCAGAACATTCCTGCAGCTCTGGGACCTCAGACCACACACTCATATTTAGTGGAAGCCAAAGAACGGTAAGTCCTTTATTTTTACAGGGCGTGATCATTCCCCCACCTGCAGAGATAAAACTATTGCTGTTATTAGCTCTTCTAAAAACACATGGACAAATACATGTGTTTGGAGTTTTTTTTTAAATAAAAATGCAAATAGAACAAGGTCAAACACCAGACGCTTTACCAGTGTTGTCTGTTGTCTGTGGTCATGAAAATTAGAGTTGAAGGCCTCCAGAGATACTGAACCAGCAGTTAGGCATTAAGATTGGAGCTGCTTTCTTCATGCAGGAATTTACTAATTAGAGGTGAATTAATGCTTTAGCTTGGTGACACTAATCTTCTTAAGCTCATTGAAACAAAAGGAAAATGTCTTCTGAGAGGTAATTCAGAGAAGCTAAGATAAGTTCCTGCTTTGAATCATCCTCCAGAGAAAAGAGTGCACTAAATAATGCAAAATATTGGGCTAGGCTTGGCTTGGCTTCTCTCCTCTGCTACATAAAAAGTTGTATTTGCCTCAGAAATTGTGAAGGTCAATGGAAGCAAGTAGAGTGTCACATAAGTAGTGAGGTAAGTTCTCTACACACTTCTCTCACAACTTGATGCCAGAGGTGAGTGTCATCTCTTAGATGTTCAGTTTTGCCTGTTGTATAGCTTCTCCTTCCAGCTGCAAGTAGAAGAAAGAAGGACCCCTTCACATATTAGAAGCACTGAATTAGATCCTACTTGAGACACTCAAATGGGATAAAATAGAGAGATCCACTTTGATTTAAAACCTTGGGGAAAGCTTTTCTATTTTCCAACTGCCTCAGCTCAGTAAGAGCTGCCTTTTTACCCCATGTACCTACCTGACCTTGCTTTTTTATTTTACACTATTAGAGCTATCACAATGCTACAACTATGAGCTAGGGTTTACCAGGCAATGCTTAGGTAGAGAAGCATAGTGGCAGAAAGCCCATCCTATAAAATAAGTCCCATAGTCCAACATTTTCTGTAAAACACATGAACATTTAGTAGTAAGGTAGATGTGGTGGAATGGTACAGAACAGTGTTGACATAAACCATTATTCATAGTCCAGCTCAGTAGATTTCAAGGAATTTAATACTGAAAAGGGTTGAGAAAAAAGGGACTTGATTTGCACAAGGTCTGGCAGAATTAAAGCTTTCAATCTATTTGCCTCTTCAGTCAAGGCAGTTACAAGCTATCTTGCTAAAGACCTACAGAGTGAGCTCTAATAAAAGATGTACACACCTACTGCARGATTGAGATGAGAGAAAGTCATGCATTTCGATCCAAAATTGTAATCCCTGCCCAGCTGCCACCCAACCAGGAACATGTCTGAACTCAGAAGGCACCTCCCTTTCGCACAACCCCCCACAATACCTACAGTTTTACTTTTGTCATGCCCAGAACTGCCCTTATTTGAGCAACTTGGCATCTTATTCAAATCTAAGCCCAGTCAGAATCTCCAAAGAAGGGGAGCCTTAGACTACTTAAAATATACTGAACTGCACATCAGCAGAATAAGGTACTCCCCAAAAGACACTTTCCCAAGAGTGAGTCCAAATGCAATGGCACACCTCAAGCAAAAATTGATTTCAGGTTTCTCAAGTGTTGGTTTACCTCTTCTAGCCCTCAGGCTATTGTGAAATGTTTTATGGCAGCAGCACTTCCACATAAAATGAAATCAGTCCTGGCAAGAGGTTGTGAGAAGGAAGGAATGTGAGAAGAGCTACCCATCTCCCCTGGTATAACTAATCCTTGGATTCAAGGCACTAACAGGCCAAATAACAAATGCATACTTGAATTTGCAGCAAGCATACTGAACTCCAGTGTACCGGGGGAGAGGGGAACCCATCTCTATGGAAAAGTTCTGATCCAATGCCTTACAATTTAAAATATGGAAAGCCTCCAGAGAGTGGGGACAGGATGACCACCATGAATCCTCCTGGACTACAAGTCTTTAAGCAATAGAATAGTAAAAATTTTTCCTTTAAACAATAGGAAAACATTGCCCTGCATGTTAAACCTATCCTAATGCTTGCAACAGGGTGAGAATAGTAGCATGACTACTAAAAGTTCAATACCAACAGTTCTGGCAGCTAAGGCTTTCATCCAGTGACATATACAAAACTGCACATAAAATGATGTGGTTAAGCAGTTGAACAGAAGATACAAAAAAATCAATCATCTTTCCCTTCTAAGCCTCTGGTTTTTAAGTGCTCTGCGTGAGGCATGCTGTTTACAGACAGCCTCTGTTACCTGACAGCCTTGTTGCTGTTGAAACTTTACATAAATAAAACATTTTCCCAGGGCTGATTTTGATCTTGCTGACACTGCAATATATCAGGACTATTGTTAATACCATAACTGGAATAATTACACAAGCTTAAAACTAAAAGGGGGGTGAGGAGTGGAGGAAGAAGGAGTGTTTGATACCAGACAAAGACGCTCAGTGAGCAGTCATCCACATTCAGTTCAGTTTCATGATTCATTTTCCGACAGTTTTTGAGGGATTTTGTCCAATTTTTTTTTTTTTTTCAGTGGCTTCTGGGAAGACATATTTCCTACCCATAATAAAACTTTTCCTCCCCTCAAAATGGAAAGATAATAGATCATAGATTGCACATGCTTTGCTCCAGGTTTATAGCAAGTTTTCAAGTAATGTAATTCTGAAGGTTGAAAGTTCRGTTAAGATTTTGGAGCAAGAGAACCTTTTAAAAATCAGGTATGAAATGCCTGTGGCTGGCGTGATGAAGAACGGCAGTGAGGGGGCCAACCAAGGTGACATGTAGTTCTGTTTAGCAACTGACCTGGACCACTAAACACACAGCTAAGCTCCATGAGAAGACTGGTGGCACTTCCAAGGCCAGCTTGAGCATCTACATTTTCTGGTAATTTTTGGCCACCACCTAAGCCATTCATAGTAATTCAGAACGGGAACGGAGCCTTTGCACTTTCAGGAGATCCCTGCAGGCCTTTACCAGGGACTTTCCTGCTCAAAGTTTACTCTTCCTCTGAATGTAGCAGGAGATCCTTGCAGAACTCCTGTGTGCATCCATGCCAAGTCTCTGGCTGTTAAGATTGTGTGCATTTTTCATACAGTAGTGCTAGAGGCAATGGGCCATGTCTCCATCCCTCTCCACTTCTGCAGATGTAACTAGCTCACTTTTACTGATTGGTTGTGCCCATGCATTTTCCTGAGTAGGCTGATTTCTTGCTATTCCAGCTCAAAAAAGCACCACTAATGTGATGGTTTATTTCACTTTGTATGCAGCCTATTCTGGAATTCATCTCATAATACTTATAAATTCCACTAGCTTATTATATTCTTCTAGCGGCAGTAGTGTTGTGTGATTCAGAAATATCTTTTAAAGGGGCCTGTGGTTTTGAAGAAACTTTTCCAGGACCAATTCAGCATTTCAAATTAACAAGTTTCTCTCTTTTTTTTTTCACTCATCCTTGAGATACGCAATGATACTGAATGATGGATCAAAATGTTCAGATTCATGTGCAGAACAGTGACTAATTGAAAATCTTCCTAGATAGGAAAACAAAGAACTGTCTTGCAGGCTTTTTTCAGATGGAGAGAAAAATTGCACAGCCTATATCCTTTCATATGCTCATTTGACGCCATATACACACTCAAAAGCTTGGACAGACAAAAATATTTTAATCATGACTTAGGTGAATTTTTGCATTAATAAAAATGTTACTTTTAAAAATTACAACTAACTTGGAAAGTTGGAAAACTTCCATCCAAGGCATTTGTTCTAAAGTTTATTAGCAATATAAACTAAAGAAAGTTGACTGCTAATTGATGTATCAGTAATACATGTCCATGCAGACTGCATTTTCAACAGGTGCAGTTATTTACGTCTGTGGAGCCTACATCCATCTTAGCCAGGGGCTTCTTCGAGGTCATTTCTCTGTTAAATTGCCAAAACCAAATATACTGCAGTTAAGAATTTTCTACTTCTGTTGCTGCAATTTTGTGCTAAATGGCACAAAAATAAGGTCACTGTTTTTCAGTTAATGTTATAAATCTTTCATTCACCATAGTCTGATTTCCCAACACAAAACAAATGGCTGCAAACACACACACACAAGCATGCACTCACACAAAAGCAAAATATGATTAATTTTTATAGATGTACACTGATACTGCAACCCTAACCTGAGCTATCTCGAATACAGTGATGAATACTTATATTTTAGCAATTACACCAACGTATGCCCCGAGTTTACAAAGAACCTCTATTACAGAGCATGGCAAGACAGCGTCCCACCACTCCCCTATAAAAGTGAATCCCAGTGGTTAATATGCATGGCAGACATGCATGGGTCAATCTGCTCCTGGGAAAAATATAGCAGCGTTAAAGTGCAGAACTGTTAAATATTTGCATAGTTTTGAAATGAAACAGTTGAGAAAATATCTTTTTCTTCATCCCAAGGATGTCCAAGTTTCCACAATTGTTCCTGGAGCAGCGATGTTTCTGTGTAAACTATTGTCAGTGCCGGGAGGAGGGAGCCCGACAAACGCCTCGCTCGCTCTGGACGCTAAACACAGCTAAAGTTTTCCATCTCCTCACTGCTTCCTTGCCCCCCCTCGCCCAGGTAACTCTGCCGCAATCAGCCATTGTCGCCTCTGTACACAGCCGAAGGGACCCACTGTCGGGGGTTGTGGGCAGCCGGGACAGGGCGGACGATGCGGAGGGGACCCTGTCCCTCTCCTGTCGAGCCCCTGTCTCCGCGCGGCGTGACCCAAGCGTCCGGGACCGGGTCCGCCACATCCCAGGTTGGCGGGGAAGGGCTGCTTTCCCCTCCCACCCCCGGCGGCTCCCGGCCGCCCCGCCACGTGCGGGGCCGTCCCGCCGCTGTCATCCACCCCAGCCGGAGGCAGGGAGCCGCCCTGGCCAGCGGCCAGCCCTCTCCTCGCAGCTACCTCCCCCGGCCGGCCGCTCCGCAGAGCGGGATCTTCCTGCCTCCGGTCCTACAAGTCACAGGGCAGAGTAACTCGCGGCAGAGCCGTCAGCAGCCCGCGGCAGCATGTCCGGCACCAAATACGTAGACTCGGAGGTAGGACCACCGGGGCGTGGGGCCGGGATGCTGCCCCTCCGCCCTGCAGCCGCCGCCGARTACCTGCAGCGGCTCGGGCCCCCGGGCTCCGTGACCCGTCCGAGAGGCGGGGAGCGGGGGCAGCTCGGCGGCAGGAGGGCGGACAGCTGGGCACCTGCGGGCAGGGACAGCGGCACAGGGCGAACCGGGGCGCGCGTTCCCACCGGGGCGCGGGGAGGGGGGCTGCTGGCGGCCGTGGGTAAAGAGCGGTATATAGAGAGCACTATAGCGAGAAGCACCGGGATGGAGAGGGCACGGTGATGGCCCTGCGTGAAGGGCAGTATAGGGGGGCAGTATAGTGAGGACAGTGTGCGGTGAGGGCTCCGTGCTCAGGTCAGCGCGGCCGGGGCGGTGTAGGGAGGGCTCTGCGCGGGGAGCCCCGGCCGCTCCCCACTGTGCCCGCGGGCCCACGCCAGCGCCCTCCCCGCCGAGGGGCCATTCGCTCCGCCCTGGGGCAACGCCGCGGGGCCGCGGCCGCCTGGTGGCGGGAGCGGGAGCCGGCGCCTGGCACCGCGGGGGTGTGGTGTGCGCCCCGCGGCCGCGGTTAAATAGCCGGGAGGGCCGCCCCGCAGCCAGGATCCCGCTGCCCGCGGGACCCGGGGCCGCCTCCCCAGCCCGCCTCCTGCGCGGCGCGGACCGGCCCTGCCCTCCCGCCTCAGCTGGGCTCTCCCCTCCCGCCCGCGCTCCCTCTGCTCCCCGCAGGGCTTTCTGTACACGGCGCCCGTCCGGGAGCAGGGCAACATCTACAAGCCCAACAACAAGATGATGGCAGATGAGCTGAGCGAAAAGGCGGTGCACGACGTGCACACCAAAGAGATCGACCTGGTCAACCGAGACCCCAAGCACCTCAACGACGACGTGGTTAAGGTGAGGGGCCGAAGCGGGACGGCGCGGGGGMGATACCGGGTCCTGCCGAGGCAGAATACTCGGGCACTGTCAGGGCAGCAGAAGCCCGCGAACCTCATCCCTCCACCTGCTGCAGGAGGGAGCGGGCCAGGGGCTGATGCTTTTCCTTCTTTTAAAGAGAAGGGGGTGTGGGCAGGAGGGAGGCGGGCAGCGGCCAGGGCAGCCCTGTCTCGGGCGGGCCGCTCCGCTCTCCCCCGCGGGGTGCACCGGGCTGGGCTCGCCGCTGCCGGCCGGGGGTCCCGCCGCGGTGTGTGTGTGCCGGCAGGTCAGCTCTGCAGCCGGGACGTCCCGCCCGGGGCCGGGGAGCGCAGGGATGAGTTGCGTGACCTTGTGTAACACCGTCGGAAGGATTTTCCTTCCCCGAGGCGCGCACAGGGGCAGGGCGGGGAGATGTCACAAACCAGATCGCCCTCCCTAAGCCTGGCGGGTGCAAAATCAGAGGTCCTGATGGCGGTTGGATTTGTGTCCTTGTTCTGTTTTGTTCTCTTCGGTTTTTTTCCTTCCCTCGAGACATGATAAGCAAGCTAAGCAAAATCTGTGCCCTTGCCTAGATTTTTTGTTTGATTTTCTATGTCAGTGAGACTTTTTGACAAATCAGGGTCGATAGAGATTTTTGCCTGAAGTCACTTTTTCTAAGAGTTTTTCTCTTAGAAAAAATTTTTATACAGAGAAGTTTATATGTGTGTGATACAAATGAGAGTGTTTAAGATCTCTTAAAAATTCTTAAATTCTTAAAAATCAGCAAGGGTATGAGCAAAAGTCAGATTTAATAGTAAGCGACAAAGCATGAAAAGTTCATTGGCAAGATTCACTCTACTACTTACAGGACAGCTAAGACACAACAAGGGAAAACAAGCAACAACAAAATCAAACAAAATCCAGGCAATCAAAACAGAAATTAACTGAGAACTGTCTAGGGGTGTGTGTGTGTGTATTTAGGTGCATGTGTGACAAGAGACAGTGCCAGCAAGGATAAAAAGGAACAGGGCCAAAAAGCTTAACAAAACTCCAACTTAACAGTGCTTAAACTTAACTTATACCTTGAGCCTAACAATTTAACATAGGAAAAACAATTTATACCTGACTTAACTTATATCTTAAACTTAATTTATAGCTTAAGCTTAAAAATTTAACGGAAAGTAACACTTAAGAGCATTTAACCTAACTTATGACTTTGAAATTATACTTAGCAACTTGGCAAAAGAACAACATGTAGCAACGCTTAGCTTATAACTTACGGTTCACAACTTAGCARAAGAGCAACACTTAGCAGCATTTAAGTTTATAATTATAACTTAAATTTACCAGCCTAACTTACTTAGATAGATAAGGTACTTAAACATCTAAGAAAGCAGTATTTCTTTCAGATTTGCTATATAGCACAGGGGCATGCACATAAACAGTCAGTGCAAGCAAGATAACTGTGAAAAAAAATCATCCACAGAAGTGAATGAAATATAAACTTTGGATGCTTTTTCATCTCCCAGTGAGTGAAGGATCGGGCCTTGAGGAGCACCGAGGAGGTATTGGCTTAGGATATGTCTTGTTTCACTGATCCTCCAGGTATCACAAACCTGARSGTTTGCTGGCTCTGAGAGGTGTCCCACTCGTAGGAGGGTTGCTGATTGCAGGCCCAGTGTAGTCCAGGAGAGCTCAAAGGGCCCCATTTTGGACCGCTGTTTGTAGGGTTGCAAGAGAGTGGGCTTTAGTCATAACAATGCATCATCCTGGCCACAGTTTGTGCAGACACTTTCTCTGAAAGTGTGAGAACCGTTATGCCATTCAGGCCAGAGAAATATTTTCCAAGGCTGGTCATAAGGAAAACGGGAGCTTGTTAGTAGTTCCTGGGAGCTGACAGTATTTCTGATAAGCTCAAAAAGTGCTGAGCCAAGGTGCTGTTTTCAAAGCCAAGGCCTGACAAGCATTTCTCGGATCACACTGCAGCCTGGAAAGGAGTAGTGGGGAATGCACCACCACAGTGTGAAAATTGAGCATATAGTCATCTGGGTTTGTCAGATCCTAGGAAAAATGGAAGCTGCCCAGTCGTCATGGGTGACTGAGCCACTAACTGGCTTGCTTAGTGGCCATCAGTGTCTGAGCACGTGTAGTTCACCATGTTTGTTGTAAAGAAGACCCATTATTGAAAAAGAAAAATAATGTATTGTTCCCAAAGAATCAAGAGGTTGAACTCTGGTTCCTAAATGTGTATCTGTAAAATGATTCATGATATGTGCAGACAATTTAACAAGGTCACAAGTAAATTCAAATTCCAGACTTCAACACAATTTGAAGGTGCTGAATATGACTAGCCATGGACATATTGCCGGATCCATGCTAAGAATTATCCCTCACAGCAGCTTGTATCTTTAAGGAGCCATATATAAAGAAAAGGCATAAAATTTTTGATTGTTTAGAAAAAATCATCTGTGTACTTAATGGTATGAAACTGCCTTTGAAATGGTTGGTTTTAAAAAGGAGAGAGCAACTTTTTTTTCTCCTACCCACGGAGGAGCAGTTGAGTAGACAGGGAATGAAAGAGCTCGTGGATGACACTGCATCACAGTTTATTGTGTACATCAACAGAAGTCCCAAAGCAACCAGACCTTCTGAGGATGAGTCACAGCCCCCAAGCAAGTCAGAATCCTGGTGTCCACAAACCTAACCTTATGGAAGAAAGACCCTGCTGGGAAAAGAGTAAAACCACTAACAGAAAAAAAACATAATGGACCTAAAAAAAGCTGAAACATGCATAGCCCATCCTGCCCCCTCTGCCTCCCACAGAGGCAAGGATTAAGGAAGCTTGTTACATTCAAACTTCTGAAATTAACCTGAAAAATAGTAAGTATTGGGATGGAAAAAGCAAGCTTTTCAGTTTGTCCTTTTGAAACAATTGTGGACCAACGCATTCATTGAAAAAGAGCAAACAGCCAGAATACCAGTACTGCCTCTGTGTCAGCAAGTGAGCTCCTGGTAGTGAACATAGTCACATCAAGACCCAGGAATATACCACAATGAATCTGATGTTAACCAGGATCCATTTTATATCATAAAAACAGTAGTATTTCTACAAAATGGCATTGTAAAGCAACATTTTCTGTCTCGTTGCTTTAGGATAAATAACTTTGAATTTAAGTATTTCATAGATAGTCCAAGCTGAAGAGTAGAGAGAGGAATTTTGCCAGTTTGCATTTATATGGACCCTGTGTTCAGATTCAGTTTATTAGATGTAGTAATAAAATTCAGACCCAGTACCTAGGGAACAGGCTTGGACTGGGGTGAAAATACACAGACTCAGTTCCTGCCTTAGCCATCAATCTGTTGTCCCTTTCTGTCATGCATCTGCCTTTCTTACTTTGGCTGTAAACCATCCAGAGTGTAAAAGATATACTTGTATAACTGAATGAGTCCCCAGTCTTAGTCAGATACTGAAAATCAGAGAAAAATAAATGGGTAAGAGTCCTGTAAAGCCAGAAGTATGGCTCAGGCTGAATTCAATTTTGATTAGAGCCATTGCATTTTTCTAGGTTCAAAACATTCTGCTTTTTACCCAGCATTTTATGCATTTCTTGCCACTTGACGATGAGGCACAACAGCATGGAAACTGGGGACAAATCAGTCAGCCATGAAATAGGAATGATTAGGCAGAGAATGAGGAATCTGCTCTGTAAGCAGCTCTCTAAAAGGCCTCAGTGTTGTCTGTATTCAAATACTTCCCATAGCACATTTTAAAAATAACCTTCTCTTGCGAGAAGCAGAGACATGTTCCCTTGATTTGCAACACTGAGCATCTGCACAGCTTCCCCTGCAGCAGATGAGTGGTGCAGRCAGCACTAGGGTTGGGATCCAGGCAAGGGGGAGAAACCTGGTCAAGATCCTTTTATGAAAACCAGACACACGGAGCAGCTTTGCATCAAAGCTGTTGGTGACTTTGCTTATGGTTTGTCTCTGAATTAACTGCCAATTGGAAGCCAAGTGCTGGGAGAACTCCGGAAAAATGGGGGAGATGACTGGGGGTCTGTTCAGAGAGGGATGTGAACAAGGCCTTATGGAGCCTGAGATATGCAGGCAGTGGAGGTGACAGCTCTGCAGTGCAGGAAACACAGTCTAGTGAAAATCACCAGAATTTCCTTTTTGCCTCTATTTTTTCTGTGGAGACCAGAAAGGAAGGATTTTCTTCCTCATACAACCATCCTCATGCATCACCTTGGCAGCGGGAGAATGTGCTCTAGAGGACCTGTTCCTTCAGGCACTGGCTTGTGAAGGTGGCTAGTCAGGCAGGAGGCAAAGAAGGAATCCAGCGAGGGAGGAACAGCCCCTGTGCACCTGGGAGCCTCCAGGAGTCCTGCTGGTGATTATACAGGTGGTTTGCACTAGTTCTGTCTGTTTTGTATTTCTTTCACCGGGCGGTTCTCTCTTGGACTTGTGTCCTGCAAGTTTTATTGTGATGAGACACAACAAACAGGGTTCAAAGCTTACTGCTTTTTTTCTCGTTCATTCCCCAGTGACCCAGGACTCACATGAAGATGTCTGAAGTTCAGGCTTTGCTTTTCTTGTTTCCCAACACAGTATTTGTGTTTTCCAGAGTATGGCTAAATTGCAGCCTTCCAGTTCTGGAGTGCAGACTTTCTCAACTTCAAGTCTGTGTTCAACTCTGCACAGAGTTTACTGAATTTGGGAGATGCAGAGGAGGGATCCAGTTCCTCCTACAGATTGCTCTTCTCAGTAACTTCCTTGCTTCTTGCTGAGAAAGGGGATGGACCTTGCAGCCAACCCTGCAAAGTCTAGTCCTTTGGGACTAGTGAGGACCAGCTGTGCAGTCACATCTGCAGCCAGCTTACATTTTTTTTCTGGCAGTGATAATGCCAGGAAGAAAGGCCGGTGTCTGGTCTGCCATCCAGAATGTRATTATTCTTTCTTTTAAAACAAATGGTGTCTGTTGACTGTTGTATAGGAGTCCTTTTTGCTCTGGGAAAAAAAAAAAATGAGTACTTGGCTACAGATGTGAGGATGCAGAGCTTTTGTATCAAGTTTTAGAAAGTTACGAATTCATGCCTTCTACTTAAAACTAATGCAGTTAAGGACAATTCAGCTCCCTGCAAGGAAGTCTGGAATTTTAGTCAAAAAAATGTTGACAAATACTATAATACCCTTATGTACTCATTAGGTCGGAAAATATTACTCAGTCATTTCAAAGCTATTTATTTATTTCTGCCTCATAATGAAAAGAGAGGGTTTTCAGAAACAGTTTAAATTTCATGTAGTCTTTCATGATTAAGGTCCCTCCCTGTTGCACAGAGCACAGTGTAAAATGCATGGAGAGATACTGGTCAGAGCCCTTCCCATCCCACACCTGAGAACCTCCTGGAAGGAAAGCAGGTGTCACCCCCTGCTCTTTTGGGAGGGAAGACATAAGGTTGTCACTCACATGTGACAAGTGTCAACCTGAGAGAAAAGCAGTGCTCATCAGGTGCTATTTCTGAAATAAGGAATTAATTGAAATTTAATGGCAGACCCTGTTTCTTTGTTTTTAGATACTGTTTAAAATCATGAGAAGATAAATATTTAAGTTTAAATAGATGATGTAAATATATAGATACACAGATACATGTGCGTGTATGTATGTGTTCTAATCCAAGCCCTGTCATCGGGGTTTCTGCTGTTGGCCACGATCAAAGTGAGATGCCTCTGAGCAGACTCACATCAGAGTTTAACCCTGACCATGGGGCAGGACAAGCAGTGCTCTGAGGGCATGTTTCTTTTAATTGCCAATACTTGTAGTTTAGACATAGCACCTTTCTTGTGCATGGCAACTAATTAAATGAAACGGTTCTGTAACTCTGTGTCCTTTTAACAAGCTATGGGATTTAGATTTAAAATGCAAGAAAATTCAGATGTTTGACTTTGGCTACCTTCATGATCCAATTCTGTTTCAAATATTTCTTCCAAGGCTAGTCTAGGAGTAAGAGATTAAAAACTGAAGTCATTATGAATGCCAGTTTTTACTAGGCCTGAGCGAGGTTTAAAGAGTTCTGAAAAAATCGTTTTCTTGCACATTAATTAGGAGTTCCCAGACATGAGATTTTTGAATGTCCGTAAGATTATAGCTAATAATGGCATCTGTTGTAATGAAAGCTTCTTTCTCAAAAAAATGTGTTTGTGTTTAAACTCATGGTATTATTAAAGCCTTATGCACAGCCTTCTTGCTTAGCATGATGAACATGACTCATAATTCCATTAAAAATGTTCCTCTGATGGCTATGGGGACAGAGCAAATGATTCAGCATGGCTGTTCCTTTTGTTGGAATGTATTGGACACTATCTCCGATTCAGAAGAGACAAATACTTTCCAATTCTGATAACTTCAACAGAGTGCAGATCATATGTTAGAAAATGTATGAACAATTTGAATTGATTGTAGAATTTCTAGCCCACTTTCTATGCCCACTTTTCTAGCCCACTTTTGTATGTGGRTGGAAACACCATCTTCTGATGCATGGAGTATGGATATCTAAAACAAGCAAAAAATATTGAAATGCAGAGCTCTCTGGGAGAAAAAGGGATAACTGTGTACAGTAGAATGGTTTGCCAGTGAGGTCCCCAGTGAGGAAATTTGATCTTGGTTGTATTTTTAGGCAACAGAAAGAAGAAAATGCAAATGAACTTGGGTGATTCCGTAACACTTGTGACCTCTGGAAAATTAAAGAAGATATAGTTCTAAATTGAGATAAGTTTGTCTTTCTCACAACTCTCAAATACCTTTCTAATAGATAGTGTGATGAAGTCTACATCAGTAATTGATTTTCTGAGCTTTTTGATCCAGAACTACCATATATATCTTGTTTTCCAGACAAGTGACAGTAATAGAACCCATCTTGGACTTAAAAAGGGCTGGTTATTTAGAACATGAAAGAGAAATTATGCCATTTAATTTCATTTGATTTATTTGGGAGACAGGTTTAACCCCATTAGTCTTTTTATAATTTCTTGGCATATTTCTTAGGAAAATGTCTTTTGATAGTTTAAAATAATTTTGAACTTTATGCAATATCATTCTTGTCAGAAGTTGTTATCAGATTAGCAGTCAAAAGAAAAAATAATTTTAGTGCCACTGTCCCCATTTTAATGAGCTCATGAATTGATAAAATACAATTTTATTCAAGATGAAGGAACTGTGCTCTAGATGTTAGTGGGGCTGTACAAGGGTGGAGTTTGTAGGCAAACAAATAGGAACTGATAAATTCAACTTCATAGATAAGAAGTGAGAAGACATTCTCACAGCTGAAGGTGAAAGCATCATGTTCTCTGTCCAAACTCCTGCTGTGCTGAATTTATATTCTGAGTTCCAAAAAAGCCCAAGGGAGTCTCATAGATGRACTGCAGCATTTCCTTTGTCTACTCT
Organism: Malurus melanocephalus; assembly: GCF_030028575.1. NCBI lineage: Eukaryota > Metazoa > Chordata > Aves > Passeriformes > Maluridae > Malurus > Malurus melanocephalus. The sequence goes on along the minus strand of NW_026623259.1, from coordinate 1,156,390 downwards.
GAAATCAGTTCTTGGAATTCAAACAGATGCTACAGAAAATAATSAGTTTTCCCTCAAGATCAGTGATCTGTCTCCTGTAGAGCTCAGCCATAAAGTCTTCAGCTGTTTTATGAAGTCCAAGTTCATGTATCATAGAAAAGTTTGGGTYGGAAGGGACCCCTAAAGATCATCTAGTTCCAGCCCCTCTGCCGTGGTCTGGGATGCCACTCACTAGATCAGATTGTTCAAAGCCCCCTCAGCCTGGCCTTGAGCACTCCAGGGATGGGGCATCCACAATTCCTCCAGGAACCTGATCCAGTGCCTCTCTTAGGAATTTCCTCCTAACATCTAATTCAAATTTACTCTCTCAGTTTGAAGCCATTCCCCCTTGTCCTGTCACTGCATGCCTTTGTAAAAAGTCTTTCTACTTTAWGTGCTGCTCTAAGAGCCTTCTACCACAAGTCTCTCAGCCTGCTTTCRCCGAGGATATGCTCCTGCCCTCTAATCATGTTTTTGGCTTTCCTTTGGGCTCACTCCAACAGGCCCATGTTCTTATCTTGGACGCCCCAGAGCTGGACACAGTACTCCAGTTGGGGTCTCATGAGAGCAGAGTGGTAGAATCACCRGCCTTAACCTGTTTCTTTTGACAGCCCAGGGTGCTGTCAGCTTTCTGGGCTGCAAGCCAGAGCATATTGAGCTGCTCATCAACCAACATYCCCAAGTCCTTCTCCACAAGGCTGTTTTCAATCCACTTGCCATCCAGCCTGTATTTGCAGYTGGGATTGCCCTGACCCAGCTGTAGGATCTTTCACTTGGCCTTGTTGAACTTTGTGAGGTTCACATGTGCCCAGCGCTCAAGCCTGTCAAGGCATCCTTTTCCTCCAGCATGTCAGCCTTGCCACACAGCTTGGAGTCATCAGCAAACTTGCTGAGTGTGCACTYGATCCSTGTTCTCATGCAGTTGGWCAAGAGCAGAACTGTAAAATAATGTTATCTTGATTTTTATTAAATACTAAASAAATATTTACCTTATATTTAAGAATCAGATCCTCCATAAGAAAGGCTACCTTCTAACAGTATGAATGCASGGGCAATTGATTTTTTTTTAGAGGAAAAGAGAGGCAGCTGAGCATCACTGCACAGTCACTGTCAGCAATGAGAATGATTCAGGTAGAAATGAGGGAAAAGGTGAAAACAAGTTACACAGATTTGCAAAAAAAAGAGTTTCAGCAGCTAATGGGAGTATGTTTATTGGTGGTATACATAACCAAGAGTTTCCTCTCCTTAGATTCCCTTTACAAACGATAAAGAAGAAAAATTAGCTTCCAGATGTAAAGCAACGTCCAAAGGTCCCTGTCTCTCCATGCACTACTAAAGACTCTCAGGTCACTATATTTCCACTTCCCATTAGTTCCTAAATTTAGGACTGATGAAGCTAGACCAAGTTTTAAAAAGYTATACTTAATATCAGCTTATTACCTCAACAGCATGTTAGCATACAATAACAAAATAAAAATATATTTATATTTACTAAATAAAATATGTTAAAATACAAAATTAAGTTAACATAATGTCTTCATTTTTATTAAAGTTTTTGGATTCTGCTGAACTCCAGGCCCCACTGAAATGACAGAAAAAATTCCTGTTGTGTTTATTGTAGTCAAAACTTCACACTGGTGTTCATGTTCATGACTATACCTGTTTAAGTACACAGATGAACAGGCATGTGTGGATATATATATATGAATTAGAGTTCTTTGCTAAAATACCTGTATCAAACAAGGAACTGTGGAACACGAACCAAATAATAAAAACAAAGAAAGCTTCTTGTGAGTTTCTCTTTGGGAAAGCTGCAGTAACCTCCCAGTGGCCCAGTTTCCAGGGAGGAAAACAGTAATTTTATTTTCTGACTGCTTACTCCAACAACGTCAAGACATTTGTCAAGGAGCTGGCTTACCTGGTATCCCCATCTGCCCAGGAAGTTTTGCTGTGTTGCAGAGGAGTGCAGATCTTTCCTTGAGGCTGCTTGTCTTTGCTTCTGCCAGCCTGTATTGGAAAAGGACAGAGATATCTGCAGAAYGCCTGTTTGCTACAGTGCTGACCCGTTGGCATCAGTCACATTTTTCTCATGAGTACTTCCGCAGGTTTTGGTGAGCCTGCCCATCTGATAAAACAAAGCCCATCAGCAGGGCTTTTCTGGTATGTAATCAGTAAATCAGCATGGGCAGGGAGCAGGAGCTTGTTCTCTCAGTAATTAGTAGCAAATTCTTGTTTTGCTTTTTTWAAAAAATGTGATTTCCAGTTTGTGAAATGGTGATCTGCAGTCACCACCTTTTCTAAGTCATGGTATCATTTACACAGTTTCATAACGCATTTGAGTGTTTGTTTTGTGTGCAGTAGGAGTCACTCCCGACCAGACTGGTTTTCTTCTCTAGCTAGAAGAGTGCAGTCCTTCTTCTTCTTTCTAGTTTTCAGCTAGAATTCTGCTTTCTACTTTCCAACATGAATATCCTTGTTTGTTAAAGCATTGTTTGCTTTTCTGGCATACTCTGTAGCGCTCAGGAAAGATTCACTGTTTCCATTTAGAGACCTGCCAGGAGAACACTTTTCTTGCCACATTGTGGAAAGCAAGCACAGGGAGACCGGGAAGGTAAAGCAAATTCATTGGTCAGTGTTTACAAGTAACTGGGGTGAAACAGTTCTTCTTGCYTGTTTAGGCTTTCATTCACTGTGGATGAAAATATTTGTTTGTATCAAAATACTTCGTCATTTTTCTGCACTTAACAAGCCTTACACAGCGGCTCTGGTCCTAGCCATCTGTAGTCATGGCACCTTTTTGGTTTTTTGTTGGTTTTTTTTTTTTGTTGGTTTTTTTTTTTTTTTTTTTTTTTTTTTTTTTTTTTTTTTTTTTTTTTTTTTTTGCAAAGGAGCAACTGTTGTGCCTTGTGATCTGGTCAGCCCCCGGAAGAGCAGTGTGCTCTGAAGACAGAATTCGAGATTGACAGGCAAAGCCTAATCGTGCTGCTGCCCAGCCTGGAGGGACTCTTGGGGTTCCCTTGTTCGATGCTTACCACCAGTACCAAGATCCAAGGTGTTTCCTTGTCTYGTGATGGAGCTGAACACTGCTAGATGTTCATATTTTGTAGTCACCCATGCTTTAGCTTGAGGCTTATAAATACTGTGGATCAGAATGAGTTTTGGCTTTCGAAAACACCTAAGATTACCTAATGTTTGCTGTTGACACCTGATTAGTGAGGAAGTAGACCATCTAGGAATCATGAAGCTCTATGTTTTCAGGAACAAAGTAYCAGCTTCTCTACATGAGTGCAGGCAAACCTTTGCCAGATGGAGATTACACAGTGCTCTTAAAAGAGTGAGTGAGTCTCTGGGTGTCTGGGAGGGAAGGGAGAAGAGCAGCTTTTCTCCTTAGGTCTCAACACCTTCCCATCCTCTTTCCTGCAGATTCAGTAGGAACAGTATAAACTTTTTCATCTTTTTCTGTTAAACTGTGGCAGTGGTCAGGACAAGCATCAGCATATGTGGAAATGTGTTATTCCAAAAGATCAAGGAAATAAGTAAATGTTTAACTGGCATCAGTTATTTAGCATCAGGGTTGTTAGTTCATTGCTTAACATTTTTTTTCAGCTGCTGTGATTCCTTTTTCTTCAAGCACTGTAATTGGCAATTTTTAAGTTCCAACTATTATGTGGAAGTACAAAAGCTAATAAATGCTCACACATTTTCTCACTTTAATAATACACTCCACAGCCTGCTCCAACATTAGTAGTGTTGCAGCTGTTTTTAACATCACCTCCCAAATGTGACCCTTACCATAGAAAGGCTTGTCGTTTTGTTATATTTTATACATTTTCTTGTGTTGAATTCTTCTTTAAAGGGCATTGAATATATTTGGGAATTTTACAAATTGCATTTACTACGACAGAAAAAAATACTGTATCTGCTTCAGGTCTTGCAAAGACATGATTTAATACAGTGAAATAATATTATACTTAACCTTTTTGGAGGGCAAACCTGTTTAAAAGCARCCCAGGGTAAGCAGTAAAGACAGTTTATACATTCTGTGCATAAAAATGTAAAGAAAACTAGCTTATGACTCTTTCTTGTATACAGCCTAGACTTTAGCCCTGATCTGGCAGAGCATGTAAGCATATTGACATCAGTGGGACAGTTCACATTTTTCATGCTGTGTGCATATTTAGGTGCTTTGCCTGACTGRACGTATTAGCGATCACTCAAGAGAGATCCAGTAAGGGTCTAAGCATCCTTTTACTGACTCCAAGAGATACTGAAGGCACCCAAAAATGTAGATATTCTCAGCACCTGTTTGAGTTCCTTTGGAGTGGAGTAGGGGCARTGCCTGGCTATGTAAGCTGTATGCTGTGAGCACACACAAAGATATGAATCATTGTAGTTGCAATTAAAGAAATGTAGGTCAAAGGTCTTAATAATGTTTTTTCTGATAGACCAAGTGCAGTAAGTTTTTCTATGTAATGAATATTATGAGCCTCAAAGAACAGAATTTGAGAAGCACAACTGGTAAGTAGGTGATTTGAGGCTGGCATTTAATACACCTTTCCAGCCTGCCAGCTTTTGATAGATAGGGTCTTGAAGTGACAAGGTCAACAGGTGAACTAACTTCATACTTGTAGCATGTAWTATTTTTAAGCTTTTTTAATTAATAGTTCTGATCTTTAAACAGACATTCTCCCTTTCTTGTAAATCAATCTTGTAAATAAGTCCCCTGCCATTTCCCTTTCTTGTAAATAAATCTATTTTAGAATCAAAGCAGGTTCCTTAATTTCCTGATAGAAGTTTAATAAACATGTGCAGAGCAAAAGCTGCATTAATTCTCAGAGCAGAATCAGACAAAAGCTTCAAGCAATGTAAAAACTGGGTTTACCAAACTGAATAGTAGGAAACAAAGAATAGCTGAAGTCAGGAAGTGCATTGTAGGCATGGAACAGGAGTTGATAGTGTTTAAGAGCTTAGTCTGAAACAGAAGGCTATAGTGAGTTTTAGCATCCTTCAGAGGGTCAAACCAAATTTCCTGTATTTCCCTCCCGTCACAAGTGAACGTGCATGGATTTTCGCTAGCTTGGCAACTGCCTCAGTGTGATTTCACAGCACACCCTGACAGCTCTGGAGGAACAGATATCATGATGAACATGCAATCTACTAAACAAAATCTGTGCCTAACCTATGAAAGCCTTTATGTTGTTAAAACACGAGTTCACAGATCTACATGTGCATGATGCTTTGGCAAAGGTGACCTTGAGAACAATACCCTAAAAAAGTTCCTATCCTTGCAAGTCAGATTCATTACCAGAAATGAGAGTGTCTTTCTTCTGTAGGATCATATTTCTGGGCATTTCTCTTTCTTCTGTCAGTCCTATTTTTACTTTRCTTAGTTCAGTTGGACTACCTTTATCAGTCTGATGACACTCACTCTCAGTGAGTGCTACTGAACTAAAAACCAGGGGAAAGTAGTGGGAGGGACTGAGGAGGGAGTAAACATAACCCATAGCAAGGCAAAATGCATCCAGTCACCTGTTCCTCCTGCAGCCTGTGGAGAACTGATCCCTACAAGTCAAAATCAGGATCCTTCGTGGCAGTGGTTTAATGCAGGAAGAATCTGAATGATCTCTCATTTCCTGCAGCATAAGGACTTACGTGTACTGCTCAAGAGTGAAATAAATAGTGTTTCCCAGGCAGTGGTCTGTTAGCACACAGAAGTTAGCACAGAGACGTAGAAGAGCCCAGGTTACCTCAATTCCTTGCCTGCCTTTATTTAGAAATTGCTGCAGGTAAGTCTGATTTTGGACAGCACCACAGAGGTTTGCGTGCTAGGCGTAGCTGGACTTTCTTGGCATGTACGTAGTTTCATAATGTTCTTATGGCTTTTGGGAGGATAACAGCTTCATTTTAACTCTCTATTCAGCTAACAGTTTGAGTTGTCAGGCCATTTTTCTGTTTTTTCACTCACAAGTTCACTTRTTCAAACTGGGGTGATGTAGGACATAGGACTTCAGGAGTAATGAAATGGGGAAAGACATAGTAGTGTGACATCAGCTGTCRTTCCTACCGGGCCATCTCTTCAACTTCTGTGCATTGGTAGAAGCATTCTGAGAGCTGTTGAAATTGCTCCAAGAAAAATAATCTCTTGATAATTATTGGTGTCATGAATACATCACTATTATCTCACAGACAGATTTATTTCTGAGTATTTTTGAGACAACTGTGTGTGACTTGAGCTSCGAAATCCTGAGCAAAGATATATTATAAATGTTCTAATATTAGCATCATCTCCAGAAATGAGGACAGGGCTGTCCATCTGGAAATAATACATAGCATGACTCTCCTGTCAGCTCCCCAGGATTAACTTCATGGACATTTTGTTGAACACAACAGGCTAAAAATATTAGTTACTGAGAATACCACTTATAGAAAGTTTGCTATTTGATTTGAAAACCAGTGAGTTTATTCCTGCCATTTTTCACTTCATTACAATGAATTATTTTGAAAATAATCAAATTAGGGGTCAATCTTACTATGTATTTTAAAAATTCTAGAAAATTCACATTAAACCATGGTTTCATTTTGCATGCAAAAAAAAAACGCATTTCTGGTAAAAATAGTCTGACTTGGCTAAATTAAAGATGCAACCATGAAAAGGCTGATGGAGCTCAATGCAAACATGTTTTCATTAGGGGATTTAATATTTCCCTTATCAGCCAGTTGAAAAAATACAAGATGAATTCCACTATGAGTGAACTCAATAAAAAGACTTTAGGTATGACACAGACTAGAGCTCGATGCTTTGAACTTCTGTGATGGCCATGTTGCCTTTGCCAAGGATTACAGCATCAGCTGGTGGGAAGCATGCAATAAATTCCTTTTGTAGTAATATTTTTTGAGAAGCAACTTTCTTTTGCTGTCATCATCCTGGGTTTTGCCATCATTTGGATATTTTTATTATCTGATTTCAAGGAAAACATTGATAATAAGCCAAGAACACCCATTCACTTTGAAAATGAGCTAATATAGGATATGGCTACAATGAAAAGTTTTCTTTTCAATAGCTTCAGAAACATTGTAKGCTTGCTTATTCCAAAAAGAATATATACTTGCTCCATAAACCCAGGTATACATTTTTCCAACATGTGTACTCAGTTGAATGAGTTCAGTGGACAATGTACAGATCTTGTGATCATCTGGARGGGCAGGGACAGGAATAAATATAATAAATTAGGATGCCATCATTGAGATATTGAGATATTGACTTCTCCATGATACTTCCTTTCCTTCTTTATTTCATGATGCAGTCCGAAAATACCGTGATTGATACAAGGGCATCTGTTTTTTTTCATTTAGTAAAATCAACACAACCCATTTGGAAAAGTTTCTTGTTCTTACGAGACTTAAGCTAACTTTYGATGACTCATCTATAGAGAACTATATTATGGTAAATGTACTTCATAAATTTAGGGTTTTTTTCTGTTGTTTATTCCTCAAGCATGAACATTTATATCTAATAACCCCACAATCAAAACAGAGAGCATGTTGCCTGTGACACCTTCCCCAGAATTCAAGTTATTTCCACCAGAGCTTCAGTCTTGCACACACTGAAATTACTGAGCCCAAATAATTTCCAATTTCATGTCTTTGCTGAGCAGTGAATGTAGTGTAATTCCTGTTCTGTCTTTAGACTGATTTCAAGGAAGCTGTTYACTAAGATTTATACCAAAAAATCATGTGCTTGCATCCAAAAGCAGARGTTACTGTGGACCTATAGAACTTTTGCAGAACAGAACCATGATTCAAACTCTCCTTTAATTATCTCTTTTTGCAGCTATTACTTAAAATTATGCTATTCAGTTTCAGAAAGTCCAGAGAGACCCTTGGCTCTGTGTGCCATTGTGGACAGGTGCACAGTGCTGAGGTGTGTTCCTTGGGTACTCTGCCAATGCAGACTCTGCCCAAGGTTTATTGGAGATGAAGTTTCAACCCAAACRCTACCTTTAGGTGTGATGATGGTGATGATGAATACCCATCCCAAAGAATGACTTTCTCATCACTAGAACCTAGTTCAGAGTGGCAGAAAAAGAGGAGGTTTATAGTTTGCATGGCAGGATACCTAGAGAGTGTCACTGGCAGAGAAATTAATGTGAATATGTTAAATTAAGCCAGCCTGATGTTAGGCATTCAAGATGTTGGATATCACAGATGATTCAGAAATTTCCTCTCAAGGACTTTCCAGCTATTCACATAAATTGTGCCTAGACTGTACACTTTTGCTTGGAATTATCTTATTTAGGTAGCTGGAAAGTCCAGTGGTTTTATACTATTTTTGCCTTTGTTAGTAACATAGTTCAGGAGGTGATAAAAAATTCAGGAGGAGAGAAGAATGAGTGCTTTTCATTTATTATGTGTATTTTAGATTAAAAGAAGTTATTGTGAGCCTTTTCTTACAGTATAAGCAATATTTACACTGAGTGTATGTATATTCACCTCCTTCCAACATGCCAAGGTACTGTACTGTTGCCTGAGTTTCTGAGGCTGCTGGCCCACGTCATGCTTACCTTGCTCCTGTAAATCTTCACTTTTAGCAGCATTGATGTCTCACTTTGGAATCCAGTCCCAGGAATGCAAATTATTTTTTCTGTCATCTGATTTAAACAGACAYTTATTTTCTTGCAGAGGAATAGTGTAGTGATGTTCTCTTTCCTGTTGTTTGCAGTGCCTGTGCAATTGGTTGTGCTAACTAAATTAAGTATCCTGTACTATGGGTTATATCAAACACATGTCTATGTGACATGGAGCCGAACCATCATTTCAATTCTGTTAATTTTCTAATAGAAATGTTATGACAATTAAGCTTCCTGAACAGCTCAGTGTTTCAACAGAGAGTGCTAAAATATGCCTGTTGGAATGCACTGCTTCCTTAGGTGACTTTTTGAATGATTTATGAAAAGTCAAAACTCTGAAATATGATTCTCTTCACCTGGTTTGTCCCTTAAGTAGACCATAAGGGCACTGCATACCTTAGGGCTGTAGGAGATGAGCAAAATATGTTCAGTTTTGTGGAAAACTCCATCTAGAAGTTAGATGTCTAATTTCCAGGCTCCCTGGTAGTCGCTGGGAAAAGGTAGTTACTGAAGATTCATTACTTAAATGATGGGTTACAGTAGGTTGAGCCATGTTGGCATGTAGGAAGTAYGTGCCCTGTGTTTTGTTGCAGGGCACCATAGTTCTCCAGGAAAGGTGTTTCTGGAATACAYCCTTGTGCGAATGTCTGACTGACCTGATTTTGTGTTCTTTGCTGCAGATCGATTTTGAAGATGTGATTGCTGAGCCAGAGGGAACACACAGCTTTGATGGGATTTGGAAGGCCAGTTTTACCACCTTCACTGTAACGAAATACTGGTTTTATCGCTTACTGTCAGCAATCTTTGGTATTCCCATGGCTCTCATCTGGGGCATCTACTTTGCCATCTTGTCATTCCTGCACATCTGGGCGGTGGTGCCGTGCATAAGGAGCTACCTGATTGAGATCCAGTGCATTAGCCGTGTCTATTCCATCTGCATCCACACGTTCTGCGACCCGCTCTTTGAGGCCATAGGCAAAGTGTTCAGCAGCATCCGAGCCACAGTACGGAAAGAGATCTGAGGGACAYTTCAAAGAGAGCCATCAGCCTAGGAAGGGGGTGGAGGTTTTTGTTGTTTGGAGTGTTTTGGTGCCAGTTTTGTGTTTCCCAAAGCAACATACACCAACTGGTGGTGGATATACTGGCCCAAAACAAAGAATCACTTGCTCCATTTCTTTTTCTACTGTTCATTCTTACTGGACTACTTGCCTTTTTTTTTTTTTTTTTTTTGCCTTTTTTTTCCCTTTGGTCTGCATTTTAAACTAACCTTAAAGGGCTATTCCATGCCAGCTGCATATCGTTTTGCTGGCTGTTCAATTCAGAGATTGAAGTGTTGTTGGATGCCTTTTTATCTTACCCTTCATTCCTTGTGAGATAAATCCACAGTGATAATGAAGAACGACAAAAATGCTTTCCAACAGTATAAAGCCATTCATTTTGTTGTGRCTAAAGAGCGCAGAGCTATCGCAGCAGAATGAACGTGACCAGCTGGCAGGTTTTAGCAGAATGTTCTTTTTCAATTGGATTGTCAGTTGACTGCAGCTATTTACAGTCATGGTCAGATATTGTGCACTATGAATAAATTAGTTAAGTAAACATATTACTGAACTAGYGTATGTCCTGARAATTTAACCTTTTGTCAGGCTGGAGACAGTGACGCGTAAAAGCTTTGGTCGGTGCCTTTCTGTCTCATTCTCTAGTGGAAGTTTGCATCAAGTAATTTCTCAGCTTCTGGTAGGATTGCTGGAGCAAACTGCAGGTGAGRGCTAAAACTGGTCATTATGGAAATGTTTTCCTGATTGTGACTTACGACACATCCCCTAGCAAGCATTTAGATGCTTATTTCACTGGCATCTGGGGGATTTTTGCAAACTATTAATATAAATGCATATCACAGGTATGCCAGAGATAATCCTGAGCTAAAAGAAAAACAGAGGAGTGCAAACAAGCCACAGGAGGCCAGGGAGGAGCTGCCCCTGCGAGAAACCTTTATACAGCTTTCAAAACTTCTCTATCAGCAGAAGTCATTCTGCCGCTAGCACACTGATTGTTTTCAAATGCTTTGCTGAGTCTAAATTTATCCATCACAAGAGATGCTTTAGAATCTTCACATTTGTGTGTTGCTTTGTTCATTTTTAGCTGAGCTGCCACATCAGGAAGTCTTAAACAGTGGGTGTTGTGTGAAACTACCGTGTTGCAAAGTGGAAGGCTTCAGTAGCAGAGCCTTTGCGACATGTTCTGATGCTGTGACCTGCAAGAGCTTTTTGCCCTCGTGATAGTACTGTGTTCAGAGATGCTCTCTGCATCCTCATTGGTTTGTGTGAAGCATTTGTAAAAATCGTAGTGAGGCTAATCAGCTTTATTGTAAACCAAGCTGGGGTCTGAGCCTGCTCCAGCTGCAATCTCTAGCAAACCAGTTCTTGACCCGCAAGAGTGCAAAATTTGGCCCTTGGGATGAACATGKAGCTGTCTGGTACACCTACAGCTTTTTTATTTAGTGCTGATATTTCACATATTGCTTTACCTAACATGGGAGTGCCTTCCATTCTATTTCTGCCAAAGCATTGAAAACTTTAGGAAATGCTGCATTTTTTAATGGGGGTGGGGGAGGGAAAAGGGAGAGGGTGCACAAAAAATTTACRAAGCTATTAACTACTATTTGCATTTAAAACAGACACTGGTATGGATATAGTTTTATGTTTTCCTGTGTACATAATGAAGAGTGTACTATTATAGATTTTTTCAGTATCAAAAACAACAAGGATTGTAAACAAGAAATATTTTATCTTTTTATGAGGAAAATCACTCTGAAGAAAATCTTCTTGATTTACCATATAAACTGTATATCCTGAAAGATGTCTGTTCACTTAGAGTTCTTAGTCCCTAATCCAAATACATTGCTGATCCAAACATTTACATTATTGTTATAAGCTTACAGATATAACTGACACTTTTTWAAAAAATTCTGCATGTACATTAAAGACTACAATAAAAAGATGCTTAATGGTAGATCCTGTCTGACTTCTTTTTCCTTGAAAGTCACATGGACAAAAATTATTYAAAGCTTTCTTTGTCAGTCCAGTGGAAACAGGACTTTTCCTAATAAAAGCTCATTAGYCTAAGCATTTAATGTATGGAAATAGGGGAATGACAGCTTTTATTCAGCCATGTATAGACATAGCGTGTGACAGGAMAGTTCATTTCTAGGGGTTTGTTGCACAATACCTACTACACTGTTAAAACAGTACACAAAATCCCGACAAAACATGCTATTATGAATGGCCTACAAATCTATTCACTGWATTTTAATGTTCAAATGGCAGATACCAAATAAATGTAGTCCATCATATGTTTTCCAGTAGCAGAATGGTATATTTATCTGCACTTAATTGGCCACAGGTAGCAAATAGTATGTTGAATTGGATTATGTGAGAAAATGTAAAGTATTTTTAAAGGGAGGTTTTAATGTGAAAGAAAAGCAAATACACCTTCAGTATTTGAAAATACCTTGCTTTTGCAAAGAGCCTGATATATTCAGGCTTAACTGTTGATGCTCTCGTGACTCCAGGTTTCTTCATGGCAGAGATGTGCAGATTCATACTATGATTGCTCTGTCCCTGGAGCTTCGCTGAGCTGCGGTGTCGGGGCTGTGCTGTGGCTGGATCTCAAATCCACACTCCTGCCATAACACTTAGGACCAGCACCATAGCCAAGATACACCTCATAGCAAGATCCAGGTTTGTCAAGTAGACATTAGACATCAGTACTGGACACCAGGCAATTTCCTGTCCTGGCTGTAAATGTGCAGACAGCCTCGCTCTGACAGGTACAACTCAGTGTCGTAAACTGCCTCAGGACCTGTGCRTGGGTGTGGCTCAGTGTAATTTTTCCTCTCACCAGAAAACTTTTGTGGCTCTCGTTGGTCACTCTTCTCGTCCTCTGAGTCACCAGTTCTTAGATTTTGCTGTGTAGTTTGAACGGTTTTCCTTTGACTGCMCTGAGACAAGGTGTAGGGGAGCTGGACATTTCAAACAAGGTGGAGTAGCCAAGCRTTGAGAGAGTGTGAACTGTCTGGCTCTGTAGTTTATCCCACTGAGTTTGACTGAGAACTAAATACAGATTTTTTTTTTAAATATACTTTTTGAAATTATCTTGCAACAAAATATAAAGACAAAYCTTAGGCTTTTAATAACGATATAGAATTTCCATAGCTGCACTCAAGTTACCTTTTAACCCTCTCTTAAGTCAAACTAGTRCTGGTTTATGTTCATTTGATTGCCTTGTGTGTCTGCTGCAACCTTTTATTTCCTTGTGTCCTGAGGAGGAGGAGAGGAGCACAGAATAAAAGTCTTTGCTAAGTTAGAACACCTTGGTTATCCTCATTTATGTCTTACAAACCTTGACTTTTTCACTTCATATTGTCTGACACTGGTACACCGGGTGACACAGGTTATTTTATTTCTATCTTGCTCTCTTCTGTAGAACTTTTAATTGAAATTTCAATTGTACAGTACAACTAGCACRTCCTGTCTCCAAGATGCTTTTCTCTCATGGCCATCTGAAAGCACAGAGGTAAAATGTACTTTTGATAACAAATATAAATGCACAGGATTCTCACTAAATTTGTAACTGCTATTACTAAGCAGTCTATAAATTAAAAAAACAGTGTGGCAAGTGGGACTAAGGAAGTGATTGTCCCTCTGTACTCAATGCTGGTGAGGCCACACCAAGTGCTGTATCCCCTTCTGGGTCCCTTTCTGCATGAAAGACATCGAGGTGCGGTGAGTCACTCTGGTGAGTCCAGGGAAGGGTAGTGAAGCACCTAGAGAGSGAGTCATACGAGGAACAGCTGAGGGAGCTGGGATTGTTTATCCTGGAGAAAAGAAGGCTCAAGGGGAGACCTTATCACTCTGTACAACTGCCTGAAAGGAGGATGTGGCCAGGTGGGGGCTGGCCTCCTCTCCCCRGCARCCAGTGACAGGACAAGAGGCCTCAAAGCTGGGCCAGGGGAGGTTCAGGTTGGACATCAGGAGGAATTTCTTCACTGAAAGGGTGGTTAARCATGGAACAGGCTGCCCAGGGATGTGATTGAGTCATCATCCTTGGAAGTGTTCAAGAAATRACTGCACATGGCACTCAGTGCTATGGTTTAGTTGACATGGTGGTGTTTGATCAATGGTTGGACTTGATGATCCTTGAGATCTTTTCCACMTTTAATGATTCTGTGTTTCTAAGGATGGCACAAGTGGGAAGAGGGCAATTAGACTCTTTACAAGCCTGTGCCTTCTTTCATAGTCAAAGCACATTTTAGTGTTGATTCACGACATAATCCACGGTCCCTAGGCTCAATTCTAGTCAGTGATTTGCTTTTGTTCTGAGAACCTGAATTTCCTTAGCCCATAGTTGTCATAATTGGCGCTGAAAGGGTACTCAGGTTACAGTTAGATACTGCAGGRAAGTACAAATGAGGTATTACTCCACCTGGCCTTCTCTTGTAGGAGCTGGAGATGATAAATGCTCTCAGGGAGGGCACTAACAAGTGCTGGGAAAATCTGCTTCTCTGAGGCTTGTAGTCTAACATCTCATTCCTTGAGACAGGAGATTTAAACTTCTCTCACTGCACTCCCAGGTGTAAACTTCAGCTGCTCACCACTCAATCCAACTTTTATAAGACTGACTCTGTGCTCTGTAGGAGCTAACCATAGACACCTGACATGGCATGATGGCKTCCAACAGGATCCAGGTCACCTTAAAGGCACTGCCTAAGCTGTGTGATACCATTGTTGATCTAAAGGCTTCAAAATCCAGATTTTCCCTTCTGTCAAGTGGTTATCAGTGGGGAATAAAGGCATTGTGGTCTCCAGTTCTAGTACTTCTAGAGATAATTCTGTTTTCCAGCTTGAAACACCAGGAATTCAGGCTGAAGGCTGTTCTGCAGACTGACAGAATCTCTCAAGAGTTGTTTTGGCACCCAGGGACTAACTTGGATATAAGACTGTCATAACTGTTGATCATATCTCAGTTGACTGAGATCACTTCTCAGTTGATCATATCTCTGAACCTTTATTCAGGATGTGGAGTACCCCTGTAGTGCATCTGGGCACTGACAGTCTTTTCCTGGCTATTCAYGCTGAGTTAGAAACTGCTTTACACCAGAGGATTCACTCAGARTAGCTTTAAAGGATGAAGGACTCTATAGTTGTATAACTTTCTGGCTACTATCAGAATATTGGCATTCGTCTGTGACTATTACTCATCAAAACATCCAGGCCTGCTGATCTCCAACAACCAGAGCTCCAGATGCAGCTTGCCCAGATGTACATGTTGCCAGAAGCCCTATTGGCAGAAAATCCCAAGTGAAAAAGACAGGCATGAAAATGACCTAGTTGGTGCAATTAAAAAAAAAAAAAAAAACCAAAAAACTCATCAAAAGGAGCAGGTATATTCTGTACAGAGAGCAAGTGGATGAGAGATCTCATATCTACCTTTCATATTCAAGGAATGATGCGAAACTCGGCGCAGCATATACACTTCCATCTGAAGGGGATGGATGGAAAATTCTGAAAGGAAAAAAAAAGGAGTNATACACTTCCATCTGAAGGGGATGGATGGAAAATCCAGTCACGCTCATATCTCGTATGCCGTCTGGTACAAATAAAAAAAAAAAAAAAAACCAAAAAACTCATCAAAAGGAGCAGGTATATTCTGTACAGAGAGCAAGTGGATGAGAGATCTCATATCTACCTTTCATATTCAAGGAATGATGCGAAACTCGGCGCAGCATATACACTTCCATCTGAAGGGGATGGATGGAAAATTCTGAAAGGAAAAAAAAAGGAGTRGGATGACTCTTCATACCTTTTTTCAGTTCCTACCTCTAATTTTTGCAGATAAATTCTAAGTCAAAAGAGAACCATTCAGAAGAGCAAATATGAACAGTGCAGGATAGGCACCAAGAGACAACAATAACCAAGGTGTTAATGTATCATTCGAATGTGCAAACTCCCATTTCCCAAGTGCGAGTTGCCTTGAGAGGGAATCAGGATAGGTGTGGTCGGGTGGATTTATGTTGACTGCACTGATAAAATCAGAATTTACCTGGGATGGACTAAGTAYGATCAGATTCCCACAACAGGAGCCTGGCTGGGCAGACAACAGGCCTGKTGGCTGCTTGCCATCCTTGAGAAGGGATCACCTGGGAAGCAATCTAGGGAATCAYCCTGAGCTGTCAGCAGCACTCAGACCCATGTATGAAAACCCTCTGCATGCAATCCCAGAGCCCAATCCAATTGTGTTGAYGGATGATGCGTACTGTGTGTTTCCTGGGATGAGCACTTGCTGCCTTCCCAGACTGCTCACTGAGATAGAAACCTTCTGTTGTAGTTCTASGTTCTTTGGAGACAGTAAATACCCCAGTAACAGGAACTGGTCACTGAACAGAGCACACAAGTTATTGAAGGTTTAGATGAGTGAGTGCCTTGGATATTTGTTCATACTTTTCCAACTTCTGACTTTTAATATTCTGGATTGTACAGCATTTTTTCTCCTTATTTCATGATGTGTAGACTCCCATTCAAATGTTACAGACATTTGTCAATTCAGCTGTCTTCTCTTAACAAAAGCAGGTGTTCTTACTCTCTGCTAGACAATGATCAATGACTCAACTCATTTGGAAGCAGCTAGAATTCTGCCAGTTTCATTTCATTTGTGCTGAAAGAGTCCAAAGAAACGCTTGAAACAAAGATGCATAGGGACAAACAACTGGAACACTTTTTGTCATATTTTAGCAGGATTTTGGTTCGAACCTGAGTGTCTTTGGAGCATCATCTCTATAGTTATAAAATTCCCTTTTATGCYTCTAACAAATATCCTTTGAAGGACGCCACTGAAAATACAGATTTACTCCTCTAGGTTGCAGAATTGTCTTACCAAATACCAGTTTTCAGCACAGAGAGGTTAAAGCCAGCACTGCCCGCTATTCAGTATAGGGAGGAAAACCTTTCCATTGCAGAGTTCTCAAAAAAACTTGGACTTCTCCATGTATCAGTTTATTCCTTTCTGGYTGAAAGACTAAAAATTTTACAGTTGAAACTATGCTGGTGGATACTCATCCAAAATGAATTAAAAAAAAAAAAATACCAAACTTCGTTATCAATGACCTGCTGCATTATGGATTATTGAGCAGCCCTGCTGGTGATGGCAACTTGAATTAGAGTGAAATGTAGAGGGATTCCTCTTGGCAATAGCAAAAGCCTTTGGTCTGAATCCTCAGCTTCAATCATGGGGACACTGAACCTTGATTCTCTTGRTAAGTAAAATTTCTCATTTAGAACACTAAGCCTGTGCAGAGACAAGAAAAATAAAAATAACATGGGAAAAATTAACAAAGATGTATTAATCATGTATTTGTATCAACAACAATTAAATTCTCTTGCTATATTTCTTTGCATAAAACCTTTTACTCAGTTTCACAGCCATCACAAGCATGGCACTTCCTTCAGCTACTGCCATTTTGGGGTCACTGCTGTCAATCCAGCTGGCCCTTCACCCTGTTTCACCATCMGTGTTACACCACCCCAATATCCAGGAATTCCTTCATTCACACAGACATGTTGCTGGCTGATAGGAATGCTCAGCCTTACCCCACATTTCACAGCACTTACAGGGAATTCACAGAGCCATGCTGCTCTACTCAGCAGCTTCTGCTCAAGGTATTTCTTTCCCTCTAAAGCCACCTCCATATTCATGCATCACAATCTTGCAGGAGGTYTACAATTTTCAGGAGTCTTAAAGAGATTCCTTGCTCTGTTTCTGTTTTAATCTCTGTTCTAGCCTGCCTCTATTTCAGCAAGAACTTCCAGCAGTTGTGTAGGTGATTCTGGGTAGAAAGCTCATGAAAAATAGAATCATAGAACTAAATAGGTTGGAAAAGACCTCAAGGATCACCAAGTCCAACTGTTAAYTGTACATCACCATGTCAACTAAACTATACCACTAAGTGCCATGTTCAATCATTTCCTGAACATTTTTAGGSATGGTGAATCCACCACYTCCCTGGGCAGCCTGTTCCAATGCTTGRCYACMCCTTCATCCTCCTGATGTCCAACCCAAACCTCCCCTGGCCCAGCTTGAGGCCATTTCCTCTTGTTCTGTCTCTGGTTGCCTGGGAGAAGAGGCTGACCCCCACCTGGCCACCTTTCAGGTGGTTGCAGGGAGCAATAAGGTCTCCCC
>NW_026623259.1:1137384-1138399 GCF_030028575.1 Malurus melanocephalus | reverse complement strand
GCTCCATTTCCCTTCTTTTCCAGCACCACAATATCTTCCATGTGGAGAGGTGAGGAGCTCAGAACTGAAGGTGCACTTGAGGCTCAGCCTCACCAGTGCCAAGTACAGGGTTAATAAAAGCATTTTGTTCTTCTCCCTGTTCGATAAATTTCATAAACTTCTCGTGGATGGAGCTTGCATTCTTTTTTATCTCCACTTAGAAGCACCAATTGGAAGCAAAAAGGCTTTATTTCTTTAAGGAAATCAGATAAAATGTGGCTAAAAATTACTAGATAACCATTCTATTGCTCTGTGTTGAGTCTTGGTACTATGTTTCTAAATACAGATCAGATAATGGCTATGTGATCAGATAACAATGATATATTACATCCAGTTCTTTCAGAATATGGTGCTACTTGCCATGGCCCCAAGAGTTACGTCCAATGCAAATTTTAAATTGTTCTTCAAAATAAAGCTGTCCTGCTGGGTTAATAAAACTGCTATTAATGAAAATCTGTTAAGAAATAACACTTTTATCTTACRTGAATATAGAAACAGCAGCTTATGTGTCAACCAAGGGTAGGTGAGTAGTTGAGGCCCAGATAAGCAGTCATGCTGATTGATTTTCATGGCACACACTATCAAATTTCATATGTATAAATGCCAAATGGTTTTCTGAGGCAGAACATAAGTCCCTTAGGACCTTTACAGTCAGTGACTTAATTTTGCATAAAGAATGTAACAGGTGCAAATACTTGGCATAAGGCGTGTCTGAATATTTCTAAAGCCAATTCAATAATCTTGGAAAGGGGCATAAAATGGAATCGTTCTCACAAGAGAAGTTGTCTGTTTCTAGAACAAATATTGGTACACATGACAGAAGCAGAAACACTTTCATATTGCCATGCAGCATTGTCTGTCCCATGTCTCTTCAAAGGGCTGTTTCTCATGGTAAAGAAATAAGATGCAGGACTTTTTTTTTTTTTTTTTTTTTTTTTTTTTTTTTTTTTTTTTTTTTTTTTTTTTTTTTTTTTTT
>NW_026623259.1:1130664-1137374 GCF_030028575.1 Malurus melanocephalus | reverse complement strand
TTTTTTTTTTCTTTTTTGCATAGCCAGATGCAAATTTAAACTTTGTGGTTCTCTTATGTGTGGTATTTCTTTTGGAAATGAGTTATATTTATCAAATTAAAATTAGAATAATTTCTTTTGCATTTCTTCTACTGGTAATTATTTTGTAGTTAAAGACAACAAAATTCAGAAAAGAATAAGTGTTTACATGTRTAAGTGTTTATATACATATGTTTATATGTATAATGTTTGGCTGAAAAATTTCTATAAGATACTCCTAGTTCAATGGTTCTAATCCATGAAGTCACCACAGCTACTGTAAAACATTATTGGATTTTGTTTCTAGCAGAAATATTGCAGCAAGACACAAGGTCCCATGGAGGTTATGCAGGGTAMGAATAATTCATCAGGTAGCAAAATATATCCTGACCAAATGGTAATCCAGCCAGACCATAATTCTGCCTTAATCAAATCTGGTCTCATGTAATTTGCTGTGAGAATTGATAAATTTGACAYAATGTAAAAGCTTTGCTAAAAGTGGGTCTGATTCATAGAAATCTTTGGTCATGGTGCTGTTACCATTCTGTACTGAACTCTGCATGGGTGTTGAAGGTGGAAAGTGGGACCAACAGAGACATCAGCTCTCCACTGTGGAAGCATTGCAGTTTGTGTCTGCAGGCAGCACAGAACAGCTCAGAACATGAAAGGAGCACAGAGAGCTCTAGGGAAGTCAAAAGTGAGCCCAGAGTCTAAGATCAAATCCCTGCCACTCCCACACGAATCTGTAAAGCACCTGTGGGTGGGTGTGAGGGCTCCCTGGGAGAGCTGATGGGAAGGGAGCCCTGCTCTGCTGAGAGCTGTGTCACCGGGTCACAGCAGGGCACRGCTCACAGACCCTGTCACTTGTGTTCACCGTGCCTCCATAGCCACACTTGTTGACCGGTCCAAAGCAGGGGCTGAGCACTGTCTCTGGAACCTAAAAATGCCACTGTTGCGCTGATTACCCTCCACAGTGAAATGTGGTATAATTTAGGATGTATTTTTCTGACTTCCATGACATCATAACCTTTCTGATGTTGTATATAATTACAAAAATGTCTCTCTGACTTCTTGTTGCTGAAAATACACAGGCTGTTTTGTTTTCAAAAAAMCCATGTTCTTTCCCTCGTTTGTCTATTTTTGGCAGGTTCTACCATCAAAACTGTGGCGATTATTACAGCTGAAAGCTCAAGTAAGACTTAAGATCATACCCTCTAACTTGAAGTTTTGTAAAGGTATTGAGCTTTTAGCTTTCCTCCCAGCATTATTACTACTGGGTCTCTTCACTTAGTACTCCAAGCTGATTAAATATGCTGCTTATTTGTAACTAGTGCTGTCTAAGATCTCGCTAGCTGTATCCAGAGTAAACTATCACTGCAGAGGGAGATACACAGCCGCAGAAAGGGAGTAGGCACTGAAATACACCATGCAGAAGCCTGAGTAATGGGCAAAAAATGGGAGTGTAACCCTATGACCATATTTAGTTTCCACATGTGAATCTTGGCTGGCTGAATCCTACCCCGAATGCCAGTGAGGCCTGAGAAGCTGGAAATCTTTCGCTCTGTGCATACAAGCAGAGTCATGACTCATGCAGAAGAGAAACAGTTTTCTTTTGCAAGAGGAATATTTTTCCTTATTGACCAGGGAGACACACAAAAATAGCTTTGCTTTCTGAGTGATTCTATCACTTCACAGCAGCACTGTGGAGGTATAAAAATCAAGAAAAGCGTTTACAGCTCTAGGAATTTGCTAATAAGAAGTGGAAATCACTCTTTAAAGACAGCTAGCCAAAATCACTATATAAGTCAACTCCTTGAAGACAATGAATTGACCTGAGAGTAACTTGGAYTGTTCAATAAATTTCAAATGTCAGACAAAGAAATTAAATTAAGGACCAAATAACAATAATGCAAGATATTTAAAATGCTGTGCAATTTAATCTCTTTGAGTAGGGAGCTTGGTGTATAATCGCATTTGCACTGGGCATTATTTCTGATGCAGTACATTTTCAGCATTAAGAGTGATGCATTAAGCTTCTGCAGATGATAGAGCTCTCTCTATCGCAGAAGGATTATGTTTCTTRGAAAGGAAGGACACTTCCGAGAATCCCAGATTATAGGAGTTTGTTTCCACCAAAGCTGTTGGAATTTTCCGAGTTACTTCAATGGAAACTGAAGTAAGCCAATGAAAATCCACCCCATGGGGAGAGAGATCATCATTAAAAGTGTTAGCAGAGAGCAAAGTAAACAGGACTGATTTTAATGCTTGCTCTTTTTCTCTCCTGATTTGTTCCAGTGACCCTCTTCTTCCTACATTTATGAATGACACTGACCTAAACCCCTCATCAGTCAAAGGAGCTCCCCAAGCGCAGAGCGATTCCCATCGCGGCCCCCTCGCTGTCCTCCCGCTTYCCCCACGGCCCCGCAACTCTCCCTGCAAGTGGCCGCAGGAACCGCCCGGGCAGCACGGCAAAGCCCTTCCCTGACAATACCCCTTCGTTTTTCCTTTAAATCCATGGCAACGCAGTGTTTTATTTTTGTGTGTAAGGAGGGGGAATTTCCAGTCCGGCCGGGAGCGCCCCGGAGCCGCAGCGGCTCTGCCGAGCCGAGACTGCCCCCTCCCGGCTCTGCCGGCTCTCCCGGCTTTCCCGTCTCTCCCATCTCTCCCGTTTCTCCCGTCTCTCCCGTCTCCTCTCCCGTCTCTCCCGTCTCTCCCGTCTCTCCCGTCTCTCCCGTCTCTCCCGTCTCCTCTCCCGTCTCTCCCGGTTCTCCCGGCTCTCCCGGACGGGGCCTTGGGAGCCTTTGGAAATCCTTTCGGTCCTGCAGAAACCCTCTCTGTATTTACCAAAACACCCCGGTGTACCTATAGCAGCAGTGCTCTACTGTGCTCTCTCGAGCTTACAGGGAGGTTAAGGAAGCATTTAAAATTGTCCATCAYTTTACAATATGTCTGGGACAAAAATGCTTCAGTGGCTACAGGAAAAATCCTAATGTGAGGAATCAATTCTGAATAGCGAAACCAAAATAAACAGTCTGTAATGCATCAGCTTGGTAAGGTGACAGCCTGGTAAAAGCACATTAGTGAAGTTACTTCCACTTATATTTCATCTGATAAAACAAAGTTTGTTAACCACTTTGTGGGTAGAAACACCGTTTTTCATGTTTTCATTTTGATAGGACAGTTCAAAAACATCTTCTGTTACGCAAGKGTGGAGGGGAAAGCAATTGAATAAAACCCGAATATAAGAAAGACACAATGCAAGTCCTGAGGACGACCATGGAGRTGATCAGAGGGCTGAAGCACCTCTCCTATGAAGACAGACCAGGAGACTCACAATTGTTCTGCCCTGAGAAGAGAAGGCTTGACGGAGACCTTAGAGCAGCCTTCCAGTATGTAAAAGGGGCCTACAGAASGGATGGAGAGGGACTTTTTACAARGTCATGTAGTGACAGGACAAGGGGAATGCTTTAAACTGAAAGAGGAGAGATTTAGATTAGATGTGAGGAAGAAATTCTTTACTGTGAGGGTGGTAATACACTGGAACAGGTTTCCCAGAGAGGTTGTGGATATCCTGGAAGTGTTCATTAGAYGAGGATTTGAGCAACCTGATCTAATGGAAGTTTTCCCCACCCAGGACAGGGGAGTTGGAACTACATGATCTTTAAGGTCTCTTCCGACTCAAGATATTCTGTGATTCTATGATTCTGTGGAAAGACTCYCCTGAGGACAGCAAAAATGAATCAAGCAGTGTGAGCTATGAAGTGAATGAAATCAGTACCAGGCTGTCCACACCAGGAAAGTTCAGTCAAAAACAAAACAGAGAAGGCACAAAATTAGACAAGCAGAACTCCCACCTGTTAATCACTGACAGCAGAGAAATAAAGCTAGAGCAGGACTGAAAAGAGCAWTTTTTTTTCTGTTTGTCTTTCCTGAAAATCTTTGTTGGATTTGAGCTGAGCTAGAGGCTCCAGAGATGCCAGGTAGTGCTGTAGTAAAGACAGTGCATCAGGCAAACCCTGGAATTCTGTGCTGTGCTCGTGAGTCTGTTGGGGGTTGGCCTTGGCTGGATGTCAGGCACCCACCAAAGCCTCTCTACCTGCTGGACAGGAGAGAGAAAACACAGCAAAAGGCTCATGGGTCAGAATAAGGACAGGGAGCGATTACCCATTACTGCCACCGGCAAAACAAACTCAGCTTGGGGAAATACGCTGAATTTCTTACCAGTCRAATCAGAGCAGGAATATAAAAAATAAAACTATTTTTTAAAACACTTTCTCCCACCCATTCCTATTCTTGGGCACAACTTAATTCCTGAATTCTCTACCTCCCATTCCCAAGCAGCACAAGGAGGTGAGGAATGAGAGCTGTGGTWGGTTCATCACATTGTCCTGCCACTGGTGCCTCCTCTGATGGGAGAACTCCTCACACTCTTCYCCTGCTCCAGCATGGGCTCTCTCTCTCTCCAGAGGCCACGGGTGCTGCCAGAAGCCTGCTACACCAAAGGATTCCCATGGGATCCAATCGAGTAGATAAAACATATTTCCAAGGGAGAGGATATTTTTACCTTTAACTGATTTTTTTTTTTTTTTTTGCAGGAATATGAAGTCCTTTAAGGAAACCACAGTGTTCTGAGAAGCCCAGTCCTCTGCATCAGAAGCAGGGGTGCTGCTGGTGGGTGATCTTAGGTACTCTCATGTTCACTCTAGTTTTAGAAGAAAAACAGGCAGGATAACACTAAGTTTAAGGAGTTGCTGGTGAACATCTGGCTGTTTCCTTCTTCTTCCAATATCACAAAACAGCCCCAGGCCTCAACTCACCAGCTGGGTTCAATCAAGCAAGCAGATCCTCTGTTTTCAGAGCCACTCTAGGCACCAGGAGCAGATTGGTGACTCTGGCACAATATCTATTAATAAATAAAAGCATCAGGCTTTGCATTTGAATAGGCCCTTTTCTYTGGCAGGTCTCAAAGCAATTTCTAAAGAAGGGCAAGCATTACTATCTCCATTATGGAGCTGTGTTATATGACAAGCTCTCTGTTGGGGACTGGGCAAGATCTTGGCTCTCCAACAAGCAACAGCTGCTCCCTTTGGTTAAATGCCACACACCAGCAGTCCTGAAAACTTTTAGGTTCTGGCCAAGCACACAGGGCACCTCAGCCAGATGGGCAAGAGCAAGAGCAACTGCTGGAAAGCTGGTCCTGTTACCCAGTCGATACCTAAGGCAAATAAAACTTCACAGAAGACTTGTCCAAGAATTCCAGACAAACAGCACCAGATTTTACCATGACTTACCTTTTGTTTAGGGTTTTTTGCTCCCCTATATACAGTTTTGAAATAGCCCTCACTTTTCCTTAGACAGGCAACCAAACTGATCTGCTGCAGAGAAGACATGCACTTTTTTATTTGAAAATGTTCTGTTAGGGAAAGCTTTCAACATGTTTCCATTTTGTGGATCTGCCACAGGCTTTAGACTACTTCTGCAATGCTTGAAAACAAGGTATCCTTGCAGAAAGACTACCCCAGAGGTAGTCTGCTTTCCTTGCATGCTTCCTAAGTAAACACCATCTATATACACCACAGCTGATGTTTTTTTAGCCATTGGGTCACGTTATATGGTAAATGAAGGACTTATCACACGCTTCTGGTTCTCAGTTAAGATGTCAAGTTGGCTTCTCTCCCAGATCACTTTGCAAAATAAAAATAATGTATATTTCTAGTTAATAGTTCATTAAATTACTTTGAGACTTACACATTAACTTGGTCTTTTAGCCAGTGAACCGGAGCAATGCAAAGTGTGGTTTGCAAAGCCCAGCCCAGGGTCAGCTGCACCTTCTCAGAGCTGCTCTGTGTRTCCTTTAGCAAAGAGAGGAGCTGCTCCCCAGCACAGGGGCACTTTGGAAGTTACACAAACACATTCACACAACGAAAACAGGCTCCTGCTGGTGGGTGCTGGCATTCATTGCCTCTGACAGCTGCTCTGAGCCAGATGGGAAATAGCCATTCCAGTTCTGCTGTAAGCCACATCCCAACACCAGCATCACTGCAGGCTCCCAGGCTGGCATCTCAGCCGAAAGGCAGCGCAGAAGTGAGCGAAAAGCCAAATCCCTCCTCCCCAGGGCCAGTGTCATCTCTCCAGGAAAGAACTGAGGCATRTTTGGTCTGGAGAGGAAAGCAGCAGAGAGAAGTAAGCTTTTTAGATGCTGCRCTTGGAAAGACAGGACCACATTTGTTCTGAACACAGAGAACGTCTGGGTCCAGTGTTGACAATCTGGCAGTGACTGAATGCTGTCGAGTTTACTCAGACGTGATAAACAGAAGAAAAAAAAAAAGTAACAAGTCAACACCAGAAGCAGTTGTTTCCAACCCATGAGTCAAGCCCTCTTAGTGAGGCGTGACAGCATTAAAGATAAGATACAGAGGAGAGAGCAGAGGTACTGCTGACACTGAAAAACAGAAGGGAGAGAATTGTTAGRTTATGTTTCCTCACTTTGTTTTACATTCTCAGGTCCAAGTCTAAGAGAAAAAGAATGTGCTGCTTGGTGAGAAGGAAATGTAGTGCTATAGATCTCTGCAGACAGGGACACCRAGGAATCATGGGTCATGGGATGATGAGGAGGGGAGGGAAAAAAGAGTATAATGAAAAGCTACAGCTAAAAGGCATGCCTAACACAGATCAACCATTACTGCCAAAAA